>NW_024097453.1:0-600000 GCF_016545835.1 Crotalus tigris
GACTTGAAGCTAATTGCTTTTGTATGCAGGAATTAAATCATTTGGATGTAAGAAAACAAGTTAACAGCCTTACAACTTAAAGATTCCTGCAAAATAAATTCAAGGTAATCTAAATCAAAACATGCTTTGCCTGCCAAATATGGTAACCAGGGCAAAGAAACATTTAATCTTTATGTATTAAGATGTATAAGTTACCAAAATACCAGTGTTTTCTCTAGGAGAAGCAAGCTGGAGAAGACTTTGTTGGCTCATCATCTCAAATCACTGTTTCTCAATCCTGGCAATTTTAAAATGAGTGGACATCAACTCCCAGAATTCTCCAACCAGCCATTCTGACTAGGGAATTCTGGGAATTGACGTTCATACATCTTATAGTTGTCAAGGTTAATAAACATTGTCTGAAATAATTCTTAGTAGGATTGCAAGATGGAACAGCCAGCTGAAAGCAGATCTCTTCTGTCTTTGTGAAGCACACCACATGAGACTGCCAAGCATATCCAAACTTCTACGACTTGAGCCAGCCAAGAGATATGAACCCAGAAGAAAGAGCGCTTGGTTCAGAGATTCTTTTACAATCATTTACTGTGAGGGTGTTTGTTAATTTTCATTGGCTCACCAGAGTGAGAAGTTAGGAGTATCACCTCCTTCACCATGTCACTAGCCAAGGCCAGGAAGAGTAGCCGTGGCTGGACAAGTATGGAATTGTGGGGTTATATATGCTAACTTTCAAGAGCTATCTCAGCTTGTGGTAAGAAGGCACAACCTGAAATTTAGGCTCAGCTTTCCTTGTGATTGTGACTGTTCTTAGGTCTTTTATATCAGATGATCATATCCATGCTCTCAATCTTCTTCCACAACATCCAATCTTCTTTTTTTGGCAGGCATACTGATCTTCATTAGGTGAGATATATCTCTACCACAGAAGAATAGAAATGACTGGAGAAAGGAGAATTATGAGGATGATGGTCTGGAAGTGAAGGAGAAAACTATCATGCTTAAGACATGGTCATACCATTACCATTTTTAGTTTTTCAGGCCTAGGTTTTTTCCCCTGGAATTTGTAGGTTTATTTTGTAGATAAGTCTTCTACACTCATATTTCAAACTATAATTTAAGTGTTGTTTTTTACTACTTTTTCTCATACTTTTTGTTCTCCCAAAGAGGTTCAAAATGAATGAATGAAAGAAGAATTTACTGGATCAGACTAAAAACATATTTAGCCCAGCAATCTGTATGTGCTGCTCCTAAGCAGTATTACTAGGCCTTCATTGTTCTTTCATCTATCCTATTAATGGCTTTTTAATAAATTTTTATAACAGCCCCAAGGCTAATAAGTAATGGGCTGACTCCCATATACCCCACTGTGCCAGTATCAAACTACCAGTTTTTTGAGATAGCAGTAGTTCCATCATCATGAAGACTACTCTCCCGCCAAAGTACTAGAGCAGGCATGTCAAACTGCTGGCCCGCGGGCCAGATGTGTCACACCAAAACCGCACCCATCGCGTTGCCGGCAATGGGGAAAAAGTCCCGATATGTCGCCCAATGTCACGTGATGTTGCGTGTTTGACATGTCTGTACTAGAGGGTCACCAGAAATATTTGGAGTACATTATTTGAATTCCATTTCTGAAGGGGGGGAAAACAGAATATTAGTTGTTTGACAATTGTTCTGTTTTTTTTTTTTAATTGGTATGCTTGGTGCCATAGAATTTAGAAAAAATAGGCTTCAGTCCTTTCATTTCAAACAAAAACCTCTTTAAAGAACATCCTTCATTGGAATTTCAAACAATGGCACAAAAGCCCCAAGTTATTTTTTTTTCCAATTAACATTCATTTTGTTTAGACTTAGAAGGCAGACTTTCAATATAGCTTATTTGTAGTTTACTTTATATGGTCAGCAAGCTTGAATGTCTCCCGCTTGCCAACATCTGCCTATTTCTGAAGCTTTTGTAGTCTTTATTTCACTGGATTATATAACATGTTTTGCTACACACAACAAATGGGCATTAGTTCTATGAATATCTGGGGGTCAGTTCTAAAATCAGCCCTACTTCAAAGAAAAGAAAAGAGAATAAATCAAAGTACTGGGGATACTTTATAGGGCAGACATGTCAAACACAAGGCCCAGGGATCGGATGCGGCCTGCAAAGTGGTTCCATGTGGCCCGTGAAGCCATCCTGGAAACAGTGAGGGAACGGCCCCTGCTGCCTTGGCCCTGGCCCAGGCCGGCTGGGAGCCAATGTACAATTTTATGGTGGCCAACTATGCTGAAACGCATTCAGTCTTAGCTCCACAAGGCCGTCTGGAAACAGCGAGAAACCAGCCCCTGCTGCATCAGCCCCACCCCCTGGGTGCATGCTGGAGAGGTGTCGCCCTTTGTGAGGAATGAAGAAATGCACCATCGCCTGGAAGTGGCCAACAAATGGCCCTCGCCTACTTCACATATCCAGCTTGATGGGCTCTGGGGGGGGGAGTTGTCAGGCAATGGGGCGCTCTCCTCATAGCACCGAGAGGCTGAGCTAGGCAGTGCAAATCCAAAAAGAAACATGAGGCTGCCCAGTTACCACCTGCCCAGTTTCAGCAGGCAGTGGGGCGCTCTCCTTACAGCGCCAAGAGCTGAGCCGGGTGGCGCGAATCTGATGAGAAGTGCAATGTTGCCTAGCCCCCAGCCTGCTCAGTTTCAGCAGGCAGCAAGGTGCAAAGCTTGGCACTGCCCGGCTCAATCTCTCGACGCTGTGAGGAGAGCGCCCCGCTGTCTGCTGAAACCAGGCAAGCTGGGGGCTGGGCGGCATCACGCTTCTTTTTGGATTTGCGCTGCCCAGTTCAGCCCCTTGGCGCTGTAAGGAAAGCGCCCCACTGCCTGCCGAAACTGGGCAGGCTACGGGTTGGGCAGCATTGCGCAGGTAACGTTGACTCTCACGCTGCTCATGGCATCCCCTCCCCGAGCCCACCAAGCCAGATATGTGAAGTAGGTGAGGCCATGTGCTGGCCACTTCCAGGCAATGGTGCATTTCTTCATTCCTCATGAAGGGTGACACCTCCCCAGCTGTGTTTCTTGCCTATTTTTCTCCCTCCCTCATCTCAAATATTTTCCCACCACTCTGTACTTAAGAAGGAAGGAAGGAAAGGAAAGGAGAGGGAGGGTCTGAGGGAAGTCCTGCCTTAGTCCTGCACTGCTGCCCTTTCACCATCCCCTTGCCCCCTCCTTCTGGCTTATCCTGGGGGTCTCCCATCCTATTACTAAGAAAGCTTTGGATACAAAGCCAGGTCTCCTCTCATGGAGAGGGAATGGGCCTCCCTCTGACTTTGCCCTTATACCCATCATGAGCAACCTGGGTAAGAAGACAAGCACAGCAGCAGCAGCCTTGAGGAGGATGTAAGTGCAGCTGGGCGCTCCCTTGGGGAAGTGGGGCTGGGCTTGGTGCCTCGGGTGCTCAAGGGCCAGGCTGGGCATTTGACCTCTGCTGCCCAGGCCTCCTGGCAGCCCGTACCACCATCCAGTCCCCCCGCATGGTCTGAGAGGAACAGTGAGGCTCCTCCAGTGGACCATGCTTGGCACTTGCCCTGGTCCCATCCCCTTCTGCCAGAGACCCTCAGATCTGTCCCACTGCTGCCCAGGCCCCCACAGGCATCCTTGACGCGAATGATGTAGAGTTGGCCACGCCCACCCAGTAGCCCTCACACACTCCATCCACACCCACCCAGTAGGTCGCACCCACTCTGCCCCCCCCCCCAAGGGCTACCGCAATGCTGATGCGGCTCTCAATGAAATTGAGTTTGACACCCCTGTTATAGAGGAAGGAGTTTTAAGTATTTGCTGCTGTTGTGATTTCTATCTCAAATTTTTTTCCCAGCCCAACTCCCAAAAAATATTTTTATTTCTTTCGCATAGCACCCAGTCCCTATTTAATTTGTTTATTTATATGTGATATGGTACTTTATGAAATGCTTTTCTGAAATCAAGATATATTGTCCATAATACTGTAGTCCCAAACTACTAAGAAAGTTATTTGATCAAAATAATGAAGCATGAGTAACTTAGCAAGGCTTGTTCCTGGAAAATTCATACAGGTTGTTACAATAGTTCATTTAATGACCATTTAGCAACAGATATTTTGGGCTCAATTGTGGTTGTAAGTCAAGGACTATTTGTATTACTTCTGGTAATACAGCATTGTCAAGGTGCTTAGAATAATTCCTTTATATTCCGTCTTGGAATATTCCCAGATACCATTGCAAGGCTAATTGGTTCTAGCTTCTTGGGCCCATCTTTTTTTTTCACTTGATATTATGTTTGCTCTCTTCTGATCTATTGCTCGTTCTCGAAGATTTTTCAAAAATAAATAGAGTTTGATAAGTAGACCATATCTGCAAATCCTTTTACTACCCAGACTGCACTCTATCTCACACTGGAGACTGAAATTCATATAACAGCAGTAAATATTCTTTAAGTTTTTCTCAAACCTAAATTGTACTTCTTTAATCAGCTCTTTAACAACTGGCAAGAGGACTGTATATCCTCCTCCCTAATAGAAACAAAGAAGAAAATTAGCAGTTCAGCTTTTGTTTCTTATTTGTTGCCCTTTGCTTCCTTCACTAAACTTTGGCATATTATTATTCTTTTTTCACCCAATCTTTTCTACTCTTTTAAACATCCTTCATTAACCTCAATTCATTCTCAATATTAGTTTTCCTGATACTATCTCTACAAATGTAGGCTATCGCATTTTCTCCTCCTCAGCGATTTCCATCTTCTGCATATATCTTAAAATTTTAATAAGTTTTAGGATACCCATATTCTTCCATTTTTGACTTAACTGAAATTGTACTTTCAAATTCCTTTTTGAAGAATTTCCACCTTCATGCTTCTCTTCTTCCTGGTTCCTTTGAGACAGAATCCTTACACATTAACACACTGCTTATTAAAATCGATTTTACTTTTGCTTACTATCAAATTCTAGGAGTACACTGCCACTCATCTGTTCTTGGGGGAATTAGCTGAAGAAATCTGGTCCAAAGCTATAATCAACCAGTACCTTTAGTAAGAGTATCCTCTCCAAAACCATGTTATCATCCACTACACTAGAAAACCTCTAAATCTATTATCAATTTCTTACTCCTTTCTTACTGTACACAAGTACAGTATCAAGAAAGCATGCAAATTAGATTGACTAAGAACGTTCAACCCCATTAAGTTGCAGTTGGGGAAAATAAAGAGTTAAAACAAATTCTTCTTCCCTCAGTAGGCTTCTCTAAGGTCATCTGACTTCTCTTGGTTTATTTGTTATTCTTATTTGTAATTCCCAATTTAATTTCAATTTTTTTGCATCAACTTCTGGAAGTTATTTTGTGAGGAGAGAGTTCTCTAGGGCAAAGTATAAGAAAGAACAGATATAAGAAGCCCAGTAGTTTAGGGAGATATTAGTAAAGACACAAGAAACCTCTTAATAGTTTTCAGTCCAAGAAAACCTTCCTCACATTTAGTTAAAGCCAGTATCAGAGGCAGCATTATGCTTTTCCCCAGAGTTTATAATAGTGCCTGGCAGGAATAGAAGACAGAGGTATCTGAAGACTGGTAGGAGCTGATTGATTAGAAAGAAGACATTCTTTTCCTCCATGGATAGCCAAATTGAGACAAGAGACCTATTATGTACGGCTGCTCTCCATGTATACCATGTATGGATTTCTTAAGATACCAACAATCCTAGTTGTGTTTCTTCTCCCAGCCTTTTCCGCAAAATATCTGGGACTCTGTAGTTTTCTAATGAAGCCCAAATGGGTTGATTTCACATGCCACACTAGGTTGGACTATGGTTTGATTTTGATTTAGCACAGTCTGTGAATTCAGACCAAAATCCTGAGCCAGGATTTCTGGCTCAGCCCTATAACCTAAATCAAACAACATTCTAAATCGTTATGTGGCTTGATTACTTCTGGTATACCATATTGTGCAAAGCCAACCAAGTATTATTTCTTCAGTACTCTGTGGCTAGCAAATCCAGGATTAAAAGTCACTGTGTAAATCTAAGGAATTTTATACCAATTTTACAAATATCGAACAGAGGCTCAAAGTTGTCTTATAAAAGTACTAGCAAAATTCCAAATGAAAAGGTCTTCCTGATTCATAGCATTTGTGCATATTTCATTTATTGGTGGAAAAACAACTCCTTTATTGTATTTTATTTTCTTTTGGATTTCCCTTCACATCAGAAACATTAGCTGTATACAGGGCATAATCTGCCAAAGCAAACAACTGCCTCCTCCTTCAGCAAGAAAATCAAACTCATTCCACTGATTCCAAAAAAACAGGAAGATGAATCTTCCTTTCAGGAACCCCTTATCTGGCAACACTTCTCTACTATGCTGCCTCCACATCCACGTTTGTTCTTCATCTATTTCAGCAAACTGTGAAGAATTGGCTATGCCACTTTTGAGGCCTTTTCACATTTTTTTCACACTGGATGAAAACTAAATCAACCTGAAAGTGCAAGCTGTCACACCAAGAAACTCACATTAACATCAATCGGTGCTGCCTGCAAATAAAGACTGCACTGATGAGGCCCTGAATGCTACAAAAAGTGGGGAGGGTGAACTTTTTGAGAAGTAAAAGTGCTGCCAAAGCCAAGCATGAAGCACACTTACAGATTTGCACACTGCTAATATTCTTGTCTATGGTGATTCTCAGTCATCCAGGTGATGGTTATCCCAAAGTTGCTTTTTTGGGGGGGGGAGGCAACTGGACTTTCTTGTTTTTCTTTGAAGACATTTTGCTTCTCATCCAAGAAGCTTCTTCAGCTCTGACTGGATGGTGGGGAATGGAAGGATTAGGCGTTTCTTGGATGAGAAGCGAAAAGTCTTCAAAGAAAAACAAGAAAGTCCACTTGCCTCTTGAAAAAGCGCCTTTGGGTGCTAATATTCTTCTGGTTTTTTTTAGGATACAGAAACAGCAGTCAAGAGATATGGAGCAAACTAGCCCTTGATAGAGTAGCAATGATGGTCTTGGAAATGATATTCAAATGCCACAGTATGTCTATACCTACAAAGAACAAGACTATGCAGATTCTTTTTTTAAAAAACACTCCATAGAAGTGAAAGTTCGATTCTGAAGCTCAAATATCATATTATGCAAATACCTATTTCTATTGAGAAGCCTACAATGCTGGGAAAGCTGGAGAACAAGAGAAGAAGAAAAATAGCAGCAGGTGAATAGACTCAATTACAGCAGCGATGGGTGCACTTCAGGTGGAAGAGCTGAAGGATAAATTTGGGAACAGTATGCCTTGAAAAATTTCTAAACCCAATCAGTGTGGCTTTAAAGTTATGATTTAGTAGGTTGGAAAACCCCACTCATTTTTGTGGATATGGAATAGGGGGAGAGAAGCAGTATAACACTGTCAGGTTGAGGACTACCTCAGGTGGTTTATCATGAAAATGACTTATGCACAGGATCATTTGGGGAGAGAGTTTAAGAATTTTAATGGACAAAATCAATGTGTTAAGGATCTAAAAGGCTTTAGAATGTGTATGTCCTTTAAAATTCCCCCAACCCCACAACATGTTTAAGAAAAGAAGTCCATATTTGGTCCTACCTACTTAGGAGAAAAATACAGTAAATGCTGACAAGCCAGTAATAAACCATGACTTAATATTAATCCACCTGCAAAATGTAAAAATGGTATAATTTGATCTTTAGAGTCATTTCTATTAATGAAGTCATCTTTATCATAGACAGGAGCCAAACAAGGAACTTCAGAACTATACCAAGAATGTGCCTTCATACTTTTGTATACCTCCTGTGGGATTTGTGCAAGAAAATTCAAGATAGGTAGAAGGGATTTAACTCCAGAACTTCTGCAAGATCATTTCAGAGTATTTTCCTATGCTGCCCTAAGAGTAGCAGTTGAATGTTAAAATCCTCTAAAGAAGCTTTCAATGTGGAAAAACCTAAAATCACAATAAAGAATGGCAGACAAATTAGGATATGCACTTGTAAATCTTCAGATTTCAGCCATTGCATTTCCCAGCTCTTAAAATCCAGAGGACACAAATCTTACACCAGGGAAGCTGCCAAGTAAACTGCTGTTACCATAGATTCCCATTTGCCACTAATGAATTGCCTCCAGTCGCCGTCTAAGTCCAGCACGCAGTTTATAACTAGAGATAAATATATCAGCTGCCACTCCATACAACAACCAAACCAGGAGAAATTAACATGTGCATCCTCCATGATCATAACAAAGTGACAGTTTGGACCTTTCAGTATGCTTTGAATAATATAACATTAGACTGTATATATCTTGCACTAAAGAATAACATTAGTTGTTTTTCCCCACTCTCTGCATTTGAATGTTGTACCAAGAGATATTTAGCACCCTGCCCTGCTAAACTATGCACACTGCATAATTCAGTTCACTGCATGATTTAATCTTAATAATTTTGCTACTGCACTTTAAGGCTATTAAGCAAATCTCCAAAGCTATGCACACAATGTTTTGTTATAGATCCTTAAGTTATTGACTTGGACAAACTGATGCCTTGCAGATGTGTGGTGAGGCTACATTAGAGTTTTAACCACTGTATCCTCTTTTATGGATATATTCCAGAAGTCACTATGTGCTACAACAGGTACAGAAGTTCGTGAACTTATCAAAAAGACCCACTTCTTTCTAATGAGCTGTTCAGAGGATGAACTTGGTTCCCCATAGGAATAGAGAAGGTAGGGCTGCTAGGCTGGCAAAAGAAGACACCGCCATAGAAAACAAGGCATGTCTATGAGGGAATGGAGGAAATGCAGTGGCTGGAAACCTTAAAATGGATCTAGATAAGCTGTTGAATATTAGGTGTTTTACTAATGAGCACTGCTGGCTGGTGATTCTGAGACGTGCTGAGGAATTTTGATCCATGTCAGGAACGTCAGAAGAATCTAGAGAAGCAAGCTGAAGAGGACCAGTATGTCATACAATCTACCTGGTGGAGTATGACCCCAGTGAATTCAGAAGAGGGAGGAGAGACCATGTTCTATCAGCAAAAAAAAAAAAAAAAAAACTTCTGTCAGCCTGAAGGAGGTGTGCCAGCCGGTATCTTTAAATAATTTCTCAACTCAAAACAGAAAAAGTTAAGAGCAGCATACACACATATTAAACCCAAATTACAAAGTACATACTATGCCATTAGAGATCATTCAAACTGCATAACATTAACTGAGAAATAAAGGATCATTCATTTTAAATTTCAAACTGTAGGGTTGTTTTTTTTCTTCTTTCCTGCTGTTTATCAGTAAAACAATTATGAGAAGAGTGGACAACTAGACTTGGCTTCTTAAATGTAAGTCACCTTGCTAAGGAATGTTACTGAAATGGAAAATAGATGCAGTTTGTCTTAACTAAACAGCAAAATATATATTCAAGAAGTGTTCTGCACTATGTCTTTCATCAAATCCTGAAAGCTAATAAAAAAAACCTGTAACCGTGTTATTTTTCACAGAAGGGCAGACAACCTATTTTCCAAAACACCTGAGGGGAAGACAAGATATAAAGGATGGAAATTTATCAAAGAGAGAAGCAACCTAGAACTAAGGAGAAATTTTCTGACAGAACAATTAATCAGTGGAACAACCTGCCTCCAGAAGCTGTGAATGCTCCAACACTGGAAGTTTTTAAGAAGAGATTGGACAGCAATTTGTCTGGAATGGTATAGGGTTTATTGCCTGAGCAGGGGGTTGGACTAGATGACCTCCAAGATCCCTTCCAACTCTGCTATTCTGTATTATTTTTATTTCATGGTTTACCCAATTCAGCTGAAATTTACAAAGTAGGTGAGCAACTGCATTGCCACTAAGAATGTCAACTGCAACTTCCCAAATCAAATGTAATTATCATTCTAATCTCTTTTATTAAAATATATTTCATGTAAGCAAGTACTATTATTAACTCATCTACAGAAAAGCATTAGGAATTTTTCCCAATTAGTTTCTCTAAGGTAAAACTGTTTTGTTTTTTTTTTTAGAAAAAGCAGAAAGAAAGCCCATATTAGCTTCTGAAAATATTTGGCTGGTACAAAAATGCAAGTCTTCTGCAGTGACCCTTTAAAAAAATTTCTAACTTTCTGCAGAGCCTCCTAAGCTAACATCCTACAAATAGTCCTTGACTTACAACCATTCAAATAGGTTGCATAGTTACAACAGCACTTTAAAAAATTACTTATGAATGGTCCTCAGACTTACAACTATCGCAACTTTCCCCACGGTCATGTGATCAACATTTGGGCACTTGGCAACTGGCATGTTCTACAACAGCTGCAGTATCCTAAGGTCACATGATCACCATTTTCAACCTTCCCAGAAAGTTTATACAAGCAAAGTCAATGGGGGAAGCTGGGTTCACTTATCAACCACATGATTCACTTAACTGGGACAAAAAATAAAGGATCATAAAGTTGGCTGTGACTCATTTAACCACCACTTTGCTTAGCAACAGAAATTCTGGTCCCAATTGTGGTTATAAGACATGCCCATTTTTCAGCAGTCAGCATTGACTGACATGGGAAATGACAATTACAATTAAACTCCTCCCTTTCCCAAATAGGTCTATGCTTGGTCTTCCTCTCCATTATAAATGCAACTTTTTTCTTCTCTAAGCAAATTTTAAACATAATGCACTAAAAATATAAAATACAAAGCTTCAAATTCCACGTTAAATATATTATGCACTTACAAAGAAAATTTAATTTAAATTAAAAGGGCAACCTACTTCAATCACTATAAAACACGTAAACTAGAAAATGCAATTGTGATTCAATCCACATACCATGGACATGTCACCTAACTCTGCTGCCAAAATAAAATCCTTTCCTGCTTTTAGGTAGGTTTCTAATCACAAAATTTATTCCTTGTACATACCAGTCCAATTTTTCTAGTAGTTGGACATACAAATAAAACCTCTAATCATGTTTTCAGCATGGAGGCAAGTAAGTTGAAGTGAATGTAATCCTCTCACTAATGCAATTATTTTAAGGCTTTAAAGGGAGTATTATTAATACAAGCATAGCATGTTCCAACTTGTGAAGTCTACACAAGCATTTCAGTTTAGGATTAAATGTACTATTCAAATGTGTCCCTACAGATATAATCATCCTGGGACTTTCAAAACAAGCCAACATGCAGGAAGACAGCTTAGGCCACAGTCATGGCAACATTCCTGATGACCTGTCTCTAACTCATAAGTTACAGTGTCAGATTCATAAGTTTATGTGCTAATAATGCTCAAGCAAATGATACATGTAAAAGTAAATCTAAATATTTACACTAGCCTTAGGTTAAATGCAAATAAAATTTGCATATAAAATGTACTGTGCGTTTAACAAGACTTCAGAATGCAGACGAAATTTATGTTGATATATCAGAGACTCTTCCTCAACTTTGTAATTTACATTCTCATCCATTCCCTGACATCAAAACAGCTAAGCCAATTAGAAAATGATTTTGCAGCCTATCAGTAACATTTTAGCAGATTAGGAACTATAAATAGCCAGATGATTTTTTTTCTCCCCTTCCATTCAATCATGTCTGATTCTTTGAAACCATCTGGATATATCCCTGAAGTTTTTTTGGCAAGGTTTTTCAGAAATGGTTTGCTATTGCCTCATTCCCAGGACTAAGAGAGAGTGACTGGCCCAAAGTCACCTAGCTGGCTTTGTGCCTAAGACAGACTAGAACTCCATAGTCTCCCAGTTTCTAGCCTGATGCCTTAAATAAATGCTACACCAAACTGGCTCTCAGATGATACTTGCTGATCATGTATTAATGGAGTACAAGTGTAAGATTTAGAATTATAGATGGTCCTTGTCTAATGTCCATTTGCTCAGTGACTGTTCCACCATCCAACAATGCTGAATAAGTGAAAATCATGATCAGTCTTCAAAATTCCGGCCAGCGCAGAGCCCAGGTTAATACTAGCTTAAGGACAGGATCATCATGGAGAAAAATCCATTTATGTGGTTGCTAAGAGTCAACACCAAGTTGATGGCACATAATCAAAATTCAAGAGTATTTTCTCAGAATGGTCTAGGTTTCTTCTAAATTTACCACTTTCTTCAGAACGCAATTGCACAGATACATACACTTACAAGGCTACAACCAATGATCCAGATGTCCTTTAAAAATAATTTCAGACTCAATCTAGGACATTTTTAAATACAGTCATATCAGAATACTAATTTAAGGCAGGGTTGATAGTATAGCTAATACTATTCTTCAAAGCTGATGTAAGTATTAACAACAAAACTTTTACACATTTGGAAATCTTTAGATAAATCCAGTGTGGTTTTCACAAGACAAGAGTCCCAGGCTTCTAGCAAAACCATGTATTTCTCTGCCTTTATAGGAGAATTAGGCTTCCTAGAAAGGACTTATACAAACTTGGCTTTTATTTTCCAGGATGAGACTACTAACAAGCAAGAATCTTGTAATATCAAAATGTTCACATTTACAAAAGCAAAAGCTTTTCTGGATAAGAGCCCAGATTGTTATATGATTGAAGGTTTTTTCTCAATGGGCAGACTGAATAACAACATTAGCACCTTTCTCTTGTCTTAGGCCACTGGCCACATTTCCATTAACTTTTGACCAGAATGCCAAAACTAATCAAAGCTTGGCACTTCCTTCATTTCAATATATAATAACAGAGGGGGACGGCTTTTAATGAATTTTCTCATACAGCAGTGGAAGACTTTGTCTAGATTGCTTTCATAGTCATTCAGATGCAATTCTGTGTACCTTTACTATGTATAATTACTTAATGCAAAATCTATTTCCTTTATGTAATGCACCAACCACTAGCAGATTTCATGGAATATGGTCTTCTACAAGCCAAGTACCCTGAACAAAACAACATTATTTACTACAATTGATTTTGGCACACATTTTCAATCTAAGAGTCTCCAGATATGTTGGTATACATTCTTATCCCCCGCAGGAGTATTTTCAGTCCAGCCCACCCAAAATTCAAAAGCTAAAAAAATGATCCGATATGTATACCATCAACCAACATCCAAGTTCTGACATTTTGCATGAACTGTTTCTTCTCCTAGCAACCCAATTTAGGAAACAATAATGGGAAAATGTTTTTAATTTTATTTTTGATATTTGTAAATGTAAGGAGGTAGTCAAAACTATCATAAATCAAGATTTATGATAGTAAAAGGGAGAAAGTAGGGAAAAAGTATTGTGGTATTTCAGCACACAGCACCAATTTATCATACAGCCAGAAAGCCAATTAAAGGAGGTCAGACAGGACGGTAATAAGCTTGGCATACAACTGATTTCCCAACCTGGCATTCTCCAGATATAACAACACTAGTTTAAACTTATGGCTGCCCAACTCTCAATGACTCTGATCAACTACAAATCTCAGATTCACAATTTCCAACCAACATAATTTTCCAGATGTTCAATAAGATTACCCATGTGAAGTCCTTAGTGGTCTCTGAGACTGGTTGTTTGCTTGCATTATCATTATCCAACAAGTAAGACCATCAATGCTAAGATTATCAAGCACATCTGGAGGGTGCCAGATAGATAGATACCCACTGCCTGAAAAAATGTTTACTCTCAAAAAAATGCTACCTCTAATCTTGCCTTATTCTAGACACACATAAACATGCAGTGGCTTGGTAAATTGTGTGGCTAAACACACATAAATATGCAGTGGCTTGGTAAGCTCCCTTCTAGGGCTCTTCTATGGAATTAGAAGAAACCCACCAAAACCTCTTTTTCACTTCTCTATGCATTGCATAATCCTTTTTTTAAGACCACAGTTTCTAGGGCTTCTTGATAAAGTAGAATGTTGCTTTCTACAGGCGTATTTTTAAATAAATAATAACTGGAAGCAACGAAGGCCTAAAACTGGGGAGAAGGCCCACACCTTACCACCAGGTCTACCTGGTCAAAAGGAAAAAGGCACAGCCTGGGCATTGTTTTCAAAACCCTCAGGGAAGAGGAGACGAGGCAGTCACGAAAAGCAAATCCAGGATTTCGAAGGGAATAAAAGGCTCCATGAAACTGTCCAGATTTCCTAGGGCGACCTTAGCCCAGCTCTACCCATGGACAAAGACCCCCAAACGCCTTCAACCTGCCAGGGGCGATTCATCGTGCTCCACGGCCACGCGCGTTTGCTCTCGCTCTCCCTCCGCGCAGATCTACCCCTCCACGCAGAAACCGCACCATCACGCACAGCTTCCTCGACCAGAAGAAAAATAAAAACAAAAACGAACGCCTTACCCAGAAGATGACGTTGAAGCCGAAGATGAAATATTTGATGCAGCAGCTCACTTCGGGGCCTTTATAATGCTTTCCGGACATCCTCGGGGCTCATGAAGACAGTTGACTCGCGAGCAGCACCGTTGGCCGGGAGGGGCGGGGAGAAAGGCGAGGGGGCAGCGAGGGCGAGGGCGCAAAGTAGCCGGGAGCGGGCAGCGCTGGGGGCAGATTAGAGGCAGCCGGTCGATTGCTGGCGCGCTCGCTCGGCTGCTCGCCGCCCGGAGCGCGCAGGCAGCGAAGGAAACCCACGTCGTGGCCGCCGCCGCCGCGCATCGAGGAGGCCGAGCAGCAGCGGGAGAGCGCGGACCTCCTCAGCCGCGGGAAGCGGCTGCCAGCGATGCCCTTAGGCGAAGATGTTGCGAGCGGAGGCTCGACCCCCTCAGGAGCCGCGAAACGCTCGCCGCCCCTTTGACACCGCCGAGCCTCCTCCCACCGCGAGCGCCTCGTCCTCCTCGCCAAAGGCGCCCGCACGCTCAGGGGGAAGGGGGAGGCTGGCGACTGGCTGGGCCCGCTTTAATGGAGAGGCGTCCTCGCCAATCCGGCGCGGCACGGAGGTCCAGCTGGCGGCGGAGCTGCTGAATTGGGGTCTCTCCGCCCCGCGGTTGAACGAGATGGCGGCGGGAGGCGGTGGGGGGGAGGGAAGCTGCTGGAATCCCGGGCCGGCGTAGCCTTGCTGCGGATAGGTTGTGCAACGGCCCGAGCCGTAGCTTGCTTGAATGTGCTTGCGGTTTAAGCCAGGATTAGCTCTGTTCATTGGCACGCTGAGGCACCAAGCAGGGTTTCTCAATTCTCAAAAAGAGGGTCCGCTCCATGCAGGGCGTTCAAAGCGACACGCACAACAGCCTTCCGGACGGTCGCGCTCTTCCTTTCCTAGCTGAGCAACGCTACGCATGGCGCACAAAGGGAGCGAGAAACGGAATAATTAAAGGCGTGAAATGAGAAAACGTAGCTAAAGAAGAGCCGGATCGTCTGTGTACCTTTTATATCGGCAAAGGTGCTTGTTTCCAACGCGGCCATACACGCCTCATGTCCTGCATTTTATTATTTGCGTCTCGGTCCTTTTTATTTCTTGAGGATCTCGTCAGTTCCATCTATTCCAGTCGGGTTTTCGTAGAGGTCTCTTTTCTCCCAGATCATTTAGATAGATTCGCTTTGTGATTTAATCATCATTCATTCTCTTTGTAACTAAACCACTTCGGCGTTCTGGTAACTAGGTTTTTGTATTCAATCCACATTTATGCGGCGTCCATTCATTTTTGGAGAACCCCCTTTCTACAATGTTGGTTAGGCGTGTTTCTCCTGAAATCACTCTCGTGTAACAAAGTGAACAGAAGCTTGCTCTAATACACACCTATTCAGTTTATTTTAACAAATGTTCCTCTTTCGTAACATTGTATGAGGGAGAGGGGCGCTTTTAAAATTTAATAAAATGAAATAAATTATCATTAAGTTGCATATTTCCCTATTTTCCCAACTTTAGTCAACATTCTAAAAAATAGTTTAGCATGAAGTGCAAATAAATCCAAATCGCCCTCACCTGGACATTGTTATGTGGACAAGAGGGCCAAATCAGCTTGAAGAGTTGGGGGGACTTTTTGGGAAATAATAATTTGGGCTTTTAATGATGGGATGTTCGTCCTGCCTTTTCAAATATATTTCAAATTTATTCTCAAAGCAGTTATTCTATCAAAAATAAAATCATAACATTCTGGATGCATTCAGGAGAAATGGATAGGATTGTGCTATCAGAAAATAAGAAAACACATTAAGGTCTGGAAGAAAAGAGCATGCTCAATTAAGATTACAATAGTGATACTTACATCCAGTGCTTTTTTTGTAAAAAAAAAAAAAAAAAAAAAGGTGCCAGAACTCACACATGTCATACAACCCGCCTTGTCTATCCTACAAGGTTCCATCCAAAAAAGGTGCCGAAACTCTGTTCTAGGCGTTCTATGACAAAAAAAAAAAAGCCCTGCTTACATCTCAACTTGACTCAAGTTAGTCCTGACAAAGTAAATAATAAGTAAATAATACTTTTTAGGGCATGTTGAGGCAGAAATCCCTCATCCTGGTTCAGGGAGATACTTCTAATTTGGTATGCAAACCTTACTCTTCACCAAATTATGAAGCATGTTTCCCAAATATCTAAAATATTTGTTTTGGGTCACTTATTTTTATAACTACCTTGAAAGATAGACAAGTATTTTTTTCCCGTATCTAATTTATATAGCTGCCCATCTCGTGATAAGTGACATTGGGCTGTGTAGAATAATATTATTATGGTCCATCTTGCAAATAAATTGTGAAGTTTTGATTAACTAGTAACATTAAAATATTTAAGTATTTGGTAGGGCTATCAGAGTTGGGCTGCAAAAAAGTCCAGGCAACCATTAAGTAGTATTAAAGAGAAACAAAACTTCTTTGCTTGTCTTAGTATTTGTAACTGTGATCTTATAGCCTTTCTTGATAAAATATTTTCATAGTATTGTTATTAATTTAGTTAATATATAATATAATCAGTGACCATCTTGGTCAAAGCGGTTATATAAGATGGCTGACATGCAAATAAAGATGTAAGGACCCACCCCACTTTGCATCTTAAGAAGACAGAACTCTTGGAATAATTCTTCCAACAGGAATCCTTTATTAAGAGAAAATGGTTGCAGGCATGCTAGACAGGACTTGGGGTTCAAGCTCTCCCATTCAAGGTTTTAAGGGGTTCCCCAGTAGTCCCACCCAATCAACCCCCCTTCCAGTGATAGTTTCAAGTATCACAATTCCATCCCCTTTCTTCTTCCGTCTGGATGGAGACTTCAGATAACTACATGAAAGGCAATTACTCTTCTTTGATATGTTAACGCTTAGAGGCCACAATAAACACACATTCAGTCCTTTGAAGTGTGCTGAAGGAAGTGAGGGCCATAAAGCCCCTTTGCTCTCCCCCTTTTCTCCCTCTTATGGCAGAATCCAGAGAAGGCAGAATTGGGAGTTTCTATGTTTGATAATTAAAGATGAAATATAATTGGATTCTGACATCCGGCCCCTCTTAACAATAAGAGAGATCCACCTGAAAGAAAACACAAGTAAAAAATTTAGTTAGGCTTGTTAGGATACTCTGTGTGAAACTTCTTCAATAGCTTCGGGGCTCTGACGTGACGTTTATGGACCCACTCATTTTGTGAGGCAGGGAGGTGTTTCCAGGCAACTAGGTACTGAGTTGTTCCACGATATCTCCTAGAGTCAAGGATCTCTTTTATTTCGAAGTGTTGTTCCCCCTCCACCATGATTGGAGGTGGTGGGGGGGGGATTTTTGGCCGTAGAGGTGACTGATGCTCTCTTTTCAGCAAGCTGCAATGAAAAATTGGGTGTATTTGCCTGAGGTTTTTGGGTAATTCTAATTCTACTGTTACTGGATTTATGATCCTTTTAATTGGAAAAGGTCCTATATATTTTGGTCCAAGTTTTTTACAGGGCTGTAGGGACTTTAGGTATTTTGTAGATAAGTACACCATTTCTCCTATAATGAATGGTGTAGGCTCAACCCTTTTTTTATCGGCTTGTGCTTTGTATGCCCGCCTAGCTTCATCTAGTGATTTTCTGACTATTGGCCAGGTGTTTTGTAGGTTTTCCATCCATTCTTTCAGTGAAGGGATCGTTGGTTCTTTTGGGGTTAACTCTGGCATAGGGTTGAAACTTTGGCCGTTGGCTATTTGAAAAGGAGTGTAGCCTGTGCTGGAGTGGACTGCATTATTGTAGGCAACTTCTGCAAAAGGAAGTAAGTCCGTCCAATCACTCTGTTGGAAATTTAAAAAACATCTCAAATATTGCTCAAGTACCGACTGGCAGCGTTCCGCTTGTCCATCTCCTTGAGGGTGGTGGCTAGATGTCAATCCCTGAGTGGTCCCTAAGAGGGATAAAAATTCCTTCCAAAATGCAGACGTAAATTGCACTCCCCTATCAGAGATGATGCGTTGGGGTGCCCCGTGCAATCTGTAAATGTGCTGGATGAAAAGTTTTGCTAAGGCCTTTGCAGTGGGAATTTTTTGGCAAGGGATAAAGTGCACCTGTTTGGAAAATAGGTCCGTGACTGTCCAGATAACAGTATTCCCATTGCTTTCAGGCAATTCCACTATAAAATCCATGGCTATTTCCCTCCAGGGGGCTGAGGGACTTGCCACTGGTTGTAACAGCCCTGGCGATTTCCCTTGCAACCTCTTTGCTGATGCACAGGTTGGGCAGCTGGCAACATAACTTTCTATGTCCTTTTTTATTGATGGCCACCAAAATTGCCGTTTAATTAAGTGTAAAGTTTTTACAAATCCAAAATGCCCTGCTGATTTTGTGTCATGGCAAAGTTGCATGAAAGTTAGTCTTTGAGTTGTTGGTATATATAACTTTTCCCCTACCCAAGGCAATCCGTCTCTCATTGTGCACACATGTTTGTTTTTCTGGAACCAATCATCTGTTTCCAAACTTTTTCTGAATTCAATCCCAGTTTGGCTGTCCAGTTGTGGTTTTATTTTGGCTTGGGTTCTTGTGGTTACTGGCGCTGCCAGTTGTGACTCTGCCATTATTGGTCTAGAGTCTGTGGTTCGTGCGCTGTTATATTGGGGCATGCGAGATAGTGCATCTGCCAGGAAGTTCTTTCTTCCTGGTAAATGTTTGAGCTTAAATTGGAATTGGTGAAAATGCTGGGACCAGCGGGCTTGTTTGGGATTGAGTTTCCTGGAAGTTTTCAGGGCTTCTAAATTTTTGTGATCAGTCCATACCTGGAAGGGGATTTTGTTGCCTTCCAGGAACTGTCGCCACGTGAGTAATGCCCAACGTATCCCATAAGCCTCCTTCTCCCATACGGGCCAGCGCTGTTCTGTTTCCGTGAGTTTCTTAGATGTATATGCACAGGGTTGCAATACTGCATCATCATTTTCTTGTAATAGCACAGCCCCCACTGCCACATCACTTGCATCTGCCTGTATTATGAAGGGTTTGTCCATGTCTGGGTGCCTTAGTACTGGTTCGGCAGAAAAAAGTCTCTTTAGTCTCTCAAACGCTGCTTGGCACTCCATTGTCCATTTTAGTGGCTGGCTAGGTTTTACTGAGGATGTTCCCTTCGTTTTTAGTAAGTTAGTGAGGGGCAAGGCTATCTGTGCAAATGAGGGGATGAATTGGCGGTAAAAATTTGCAAAGCCCAGGAAACTTTGTAGTTGCTTTCTTGTGCGGGGTGGTGCCCATTCTAATACTGCTCTGACCTTCTCTGGGTCCATTTCAATGCCCTGTGGGGATATGCGATAGCCTAGGTAGTCTATCCTTTCCTGGTGGAATTCGCATTTTGAGAGTTTGGCATATAGGTGAGCGGCTCGCAGCTTCTTTAAAACCGCTCTGACAAGTTTGACGTGTTCTTCTTTTGTTTCGGTAAAGATAAGAATGTCGTCCAAGTAAACAAGGACCCCCTTAAACAGGTGTTCCCTTAGAACGTCATTGATTAGTTGCATAAAGACTGCAGGGCCCCCTTGTAATCCAAATGGCAAGACTTTGAATTGATAGCACCCCATGGGGCAGTTAAATGCAGTCTTCCATTCGTCCCCTTCCTTGATTCTTACTCGATAGTAAGCTTCCCTTAAGTCTAGTTTAGAAAAAATTTTCCCTTTCGATAGGTGTGACAGCATGTCTTTCATGAGGGGCAGCGGGTATAGGTTGCTTTCACTGATTGTATTCAGGGCCCTATAATCCACGCATAAACGTAAAGAGCCATCCTTCTTCTCTCTAAAAAGGACCGGGGCAGCCACTTTAGGCTTGGCTGGCTCAATGAAACCTCTCTCCAGGTTTTTTTTTATATAAATCTTTCCATTTCCTCCTTCTCCTTTGGGCTCATGGAGTATAATCTGGGCTTCGGGAGTTTTGCCCCAGGCTTGAATTCAATGGTACAGTCTGTGGGTCGGTGGGGGGGAAGCTCATTCGCCCTCTCCTCACTGAAGACTTCAGCAAGGTCCCTATATTCCTCTGGTATTTCTGTTAATCTTTTTTCCTCTCCTATGGATGCTTTTTCTATTCTTGATTCTGGTAGCCTCCCTTGGGGTTTTAAGTCCATAGGGTCCCCCTTCGGGAATTTGATTTCTGTCGTCCTCCAATTTACCCAGGGGTTCCATTTTTTCAACCATTCCATCCCTAGAATCATTGGGCATTCCATACCTGGGGTCACCACAAACGTTAAGTCCTCTTCATGGTTGCCCAGGGAGAGATGTATTGGCAAAGTGGCTAGGGTAGCTGGCACCCCCCCTGCTATGGATCCATCTAGCTGGCCAAATGAGATTGGTTGTTCCAGTCTCCTGGATGGGATGCCCAGATTCCCCACTAGTGTTGGGCTAATGAGGCAGCGGGTACAGCCAGAGTCTATTAAGGCTTTCACCTTCACAGCTTCGGGCATGGGGGGGATTAATATAGTCACTGTTTTGAAGATGGGTGTGATGCATCCACTTACCAGGGGTTCGCCCTCCGAGCTGTCATCTGAGGCATCCACCGGCCCTGTGGTGTAGGCTGGAGTCCTTTCCCCTTGGTGAGCAGAGGTGGGGGTTTCTGCAATTTCCATCATTCTCATGGCCGTTTCTTTTGGCTTAGCTGAATACTTTCCGGGTTTGTTGATTGGGGATCTGTCTGGGTTGTGCTGGGGGGCCTTTGAGCGGCATTCTACAGCTCGATGCCCTTCTCTTCCGCACTTGAAACATCCCATTTGCTTCTTGGCTGTATCCGATGATTTCACCGGTTGGTGTGTCAGCTCAGGCGGGGGGCGGCTCCATTGTTTTCCTCGGCGGTGCCTCTTCAATATGTCGATCTCTGCTTCCTCTGCCAAGACGTACCATTCCTCAAGTCGATGTGGGTCCCCTCGGGGCAGGCAAGCATCATATAGATCATAGTTTAGTCCGTCTTTGAAATGGCCAAGGAGGATGTCTTCTGGCCAATTCAGTTTGCTGGCAATGGCCCGGAATTCTTGTGTATACTCAGCCACTGGGCGTTTGCCCTGCCTCATCGTTGTTATTCTTTCACGGGCTTTGCGATCAGCCAGGGGGTCTTCAAATCGTCTTCTCAAAGAGGACATGAAACGGTTGAAGTTACTGAGTTCTGGGGCATTGGAGTCATGCAAGTTCACTACCCAATCCGCAGCTGGTCCATCCAGGGCAGATTGCACGATCCGGATGCGGGCTTTGTCGCTGGGAATATCCTGCCCATATTCCTCCATGTAGCTGAGGACTTGGGTTAGGAAAAATCCCAAGCGTGTTGGCTCCCCTTTGAATTTCACTTCCAACGGTGGACGTCTTGGAATGGATCGGTGCCTCTGTTGTGGGTGGTAGTGCCTTCCGTCCAGATTGCCATCTGTGGTCCGGTAGGGGGTGGGAGCTCCTGGATCAGTAGATGTCCCTGGGGTTGCAGGTTCCACGTCCCCCTCGGTGTCTCTCCCTTTGCGGCTCCAGGAACTGGGGCAGCCGTAGGGTTCAGTATTCTCCTCTCCTAGGGAGCTGAGAGTTCTCTTCATCAGGTCAATAGCTTTCTCTAGGATCCAGTCTGAGTACGGTGCCCAGCTTCCTCCCTCTTCACTTGCGTGCAGGGATTTCTCCATCTCCTGCTTCCATTCTGGTTGCTTGGTCCCCCGTCTCAGGGTCACCTTTCTTGATTCCTTTCCCCACTCACTTTTCTTTCCAACGCCCATCGACCAGCGAGGCTTGTGGTCCTGTGTCTCCACCACTTCTTCTCCTGAGGAATCTGGCCTCTCGGATCCCAACATCTGGCAAGGTTCCAACTGGGTCAGCGGCTCTCTTTCCAGGGAGTTTTCCCCCTCTCTTGCTCCATTGTCTGACATGGTAAATTTTTGCAAAATCCCCCGGCAAGGGTCTTCCTTCCAGGTGGATTAATTTTGCAAGTCCTGTCTAATGTAAGGACCCACCCCACTTTGCATCTTAAGAAGACAGAACTCTTGGAATAATTCTTCCAACAGGAATCCTTTATTAAGAGAAAATGGTTGCAGGCATGCTAGACAGGACTTGGGGTTCAAGCTCTCCCATTCAAGGTTTTAAGGGGTTCCCCAGTAGTCCCACCCAATCAACCCCCCTTCCAGTGATAGTTTCAAGTATCACAATTCCATCCCCTTTCTTCTTCCGTCTGGATGGAGACTTCAGATAACTACATGAAAGGCAATTACTCTTCTTTGATATGTTAACGCTTAGAGGCCACAATAAACACACATTCAGTCCTTTGAAGTGTGCTGAAGGAAGTGAGGGCCATAAAGCCCCTTTGCTCTCCCCCTTTTCTCCCTCTTATGGCAGAATCCAGAGAAGGCAGAATTGGGAGTTTCTATGTTTGATAATTAAAGATGAAATATAATTGGATTCTGACAAAAGAGGTTGTAGAGATTATGTCTTTGCCAAAGTCCTGCCAGGGTTGAATTCCTACATCATTAAATGATATTGAAGTTCATTAGTTTTGGATTTAGCATGTTGTGTGAATTCAGTCACTGTGACTTGTAAACCATGATTTTAGCTTAGACTAAGCAAAAATTCTTTTTCAATATGCCACAGTTAGATTGTGGCTTAGTGCAGTGTGTGAACACATCAATGGCTATATTTACATAAAACACAATTTCTACTTTAAACATGATTTTTTGAATCAACCATAACGGTCTGGTTTGTACAACAGTATTGTAAACCATATCTCTTGATGGCAGAGTGTGATACTATCAGCTGAAATATGAACAAGAATCTTCTCGTACCTGTTTATTTTAAGAACTGACTCAACTGACTGTCACCACTGTAGCATTTGGCAATTGCACACTGAAATACATATTGAAGCTATATTCAAAAATTTATTCACAAATATATTCATAAATTTAAACCATGATGCAGTGAAAAAAGCTCAGCCATCTGGTAAATGCTAAGCTATATCCATGCTTTAAATTCACAAGGCTAGGTTTGTGCAACATACAAAGCCAAACTCAACCATCCATAGCATACGTATGCCACATAAAAGCAGCCTGCAAGTCATGCTACAAAATGAGTCATTTAAATGCAGCTATTCAGCATTTGGATTTTTGTTACTCTGCTGGTACCAAGTAGTCTCTGGCTTCTATTGCCTTGTAGCAAGGAATCCTGTAATGATCATAAACAATGTTGAAAATGACTGATTCCAATATAATCCTGCAGTCCAAAACATGCTTGTTTGGAAATAACTCCATCAAGTAGGAGCAATGGAAGATGCAGTCCAACTTATCTGGAAGACACTAATAGACAGCTACTTAAAGATGCCTTTGGTGTCTATGATTGTGAATCCCAGATATTTTACAAACAGCCTACCAGATTCCCACTTTGTTAGGCTCCCATGTTCAATCCAGCTATTTCTGGACTGTTGGTGTTGGTGGGCAGCGTGAATATGTGAAGCATGATACAATTATTAAATGCAATGAACTAATGCAGTGTTTCTCTACCTTGGCAACTTTAAAATGTGTGGGCTTCAACTCCCAGAATTCTCCAGTCAGCATGTTGGCTGCAGAATTCTGACAGTTGAGGGCCACACATCTTACAGTTGCTAAGGTTGAGAAAGACTGCACTAAAAGGTGGAGTTTTGACTCATATTGCAGCCACCATCTTGACTTTTTTCAAATGGTCCTACCCTCCACCTTTACTCATGAATCTGCTGCAAAGTAGCTGTAACAAGGACTGCATTGGGAACAAGTGCAGGACCTCTGGAAGTATTTTCAGGGTGCAAGACTCTTCTCTGGAGACTTAAAGAAGATAACAATTAACATGTTAGAACCATATGTTCCACATGCATATATGCAGTGGCCTACCCTACAAGGTTCCATCCAAAAAAGGTGCCGGAACTCCGTTCTGGGTTCTATGAGAAAAAGAGCCCTGCATATATGTAATATTAAAACCTCAAGCATAAAAACGCCATATCAATGCCATTAACACTGGTGGATAACAATTTCATGGACAACAAAGCCCTATATTGTGTGCTCCTTGAGATCTCTCTACCCAAACAGTAGGGTACAAGGTCATAACAACATAACACTGCTAAAATGCTAATACACTGTTGCTACTAGTACTAATAATATTGTAATACACTACATTGCTAAATGTAGCATAGCACAGCTATCACTGAGTTCATTTTGTACACTTTACTTGTAAGTTCCTTTGAGAATAATTGTAGATTGCAGCTAGTGCTGTATGAGTAGTAGAGTCCTTTACTAAAGCCAGATATTCATATGTTCCACTTTACTTGCCTATTCATTAATAGGGCTGTGCAGTGCTTCAGATTTCAGTTGAAAAAGATGCACAGAAATATGAATGCAACTGCTACATGTGACTATCATGACTATGTGATGGTTCATTATACCTAATATAATTATTGAAACATGCTTTGCTCTTTCATAAAGAAAATGCAGTACCCCAATTCCTACAAATAAATAGTACAATTAAAAAAATAAATGATACGGGAGCCCTATCCTTACTGCAGCTGGCCAGTCAACCTCAGAAGTAAAGAAAAATTATTGGCTTCTGTTATCTTAGTTCCGCTTTTTCTGTTTAGTTAACAAATGCAGACCAGTTGTAAAGAGAAAAAAACTTGTCATGAAGTCATGAAGAATCCAGGGCACCTTTCTTTATCTATTATGCATTTTGTGTGTATTCTGTCCACACAAATGTTTATTAATTTTGCTGTATGTTTTACATTTTACTTTGTGATAATCCTAATAACTGAATAAATAGACAGTTTTTATATATCAGTTGGATCTGTTAAGACCAATCCAATGAGCACAACACATAACCATGACCTTCTTTTTCAACATTCTGTAGAGGATTGTTGATTAATTGATTGATTGATTGATTTTGTATAGCCATCCATTTTATCTAAGCCAGAGGTCCCCAATCTTTTGGGCACCAGGGACCAGCTACGTGGAGAGAGATTTTTCCATGGACCGGAGGGAGCGTGGTTTTGTGTGCTGCCTGCATCCCGTGGATGAGGCTTTGCTTGTTTGTGTGGCCTGGTTGCTGGCATGCCGTGGCCCGGTACCGGTCCATGTACCGGGGGTTGGGGACCCCTGATCTAAGCAACTGGGCAGCTCACAACTGGTAAAAAAAGCAATTCAGTAAAACAAGTTAAAAACCAGCATATGAAAATATGAAAACCAATCATAAACAATTTAAATCAGAAAATCATAATCCACTACAGAAATCATCTTATATCAGTTCAACACAGCCATTGTAAGAGCTCCACTTCATTGCTGGTTGTTCACAAACTATATTTTACAGCTATTTTATAGCACATGGACACACTTGCTTATATTTACTGGGTTTTTTCCCCACAATTGAAGGAGTCTTTAACCATGACAGAAACACAAACCTGTATCCCACTATTCCCCTTCCATATATCCTCCTATAAAGGACTTTGGGTTGGGGGGGGTCAGTGGATTCCAGAACAAATTAAAACCATTATGGAAATAGATCACAATGGATCCTCCAAGAATCACTGCCAACAGGGCAGGACTGGTTCAGTGAAACCTGGGTTGAGTAAACCATAGCAATGTTAATTGTGTGCAAGCAAATTGTGCAAATACAATCTGTGATAGTTCTGCTGCTGGTTTATTTTGTTTCATCAGTCCTGAATATATAATTTAATTGTGCCTTTAATTGTAATACATTAAATATATCATTTAATTTCAATGTGATTATAAAGTCTCATAGCAAGAGGGAACTGTGTCATTTCTATGTAGATTGTGCTTATTTAAATTATACTACTAGTTCTAGCATTTGACCAAAGACATCAATGTGAACATGAATAAAACAGTCATATAAAAAGCATTTATACAGTCTTTACTATTCCTATCAATAGAAAACAAATTATATTTTTTTCAAGTAAAAGTTGAAACAATTACTTTGTCCAAAGGCATACCAAGCACAGATTATTTAGTCTGTAACTGAACTGATTGCATAGAAGAATTTGTGCTGCTACGTGACAAATTGGAGTCAGTTACAGCCACAACTAGGAACATATCAATTGACTCATTCAAGGAAGTACACTGCAGTTTTATTAAATTCCATAAGCCATTCATTCTTGTACTGATGCCATGCTAAGCAAAGATGTTTGGCCAACAAGTATGTGCATTGCCATTTTATTCTCCCTTTTGCTACATTTTAAATCAAAACTGTGGCTTGTTTGGGGACATGATAATAGCAACATCATGCAGAACAGAGCAGGAAAAAGAGAGTGCCAGGATATGATAATGCCCTGTTTAAGTTCAAGTGGGGAGATGCCTTCAGACTTGCAAAACAGTTAATTCTCTGGCCGAGTCTAAAGAATATGATCCATGTGTTCACATAACAAAACATGATACCTCTGAACATTTCATACTCTTCTTTGTCATTATATCACACTATTTTTTAAAAAGATTGTTTTCTTCAGTTTTTCTTTGATCACTCATGAGTTACAAGAGTAGCAGCATCTGTGAAAAATCTTAGAAAAGGTATGTATTATCACAGCTCTTGTAGACTGCATACTCATATGGCAAAGATGATTTGAGACATCTCATCATCAAGAATATTGAGAAATGTATTTTCCATATGGCTGTCCAGTACCAAACTATGAACTTCACTATCAGTCTGACTAAGTAGGAATTGTATGGTTAAAATATCACAATAGCCCATTTGATCCAATCACTGCTGAAGCTTTTAAGTTATCGAAAGATGCAATAATTGGATGCAAGTAGTTTGCTAAGGCAGAGTTTAAGCATCATCTGTTAACTAAGTTGCAATAGTTGCTGTATGTTTAGTTTAATGCAGCATGTTCAGCTATTGGGGCTTATTTAATGAACCATAGTTAGCCTAATATGATGCAGTCAGTGAATTAAGCTGGTTTTTATTATTTTTAAATGGCAGCTATGCCACTGGGATAGGTTAGAATTTAATCAAGACTATTATCTGGTTTGAGGGAATAGAAAATCGTTTCACAATTTTCAATGCATTATATGCATCATAATTTTATGATGTGAGATTTTCAGTGCAATTGTTTGCATGTTTATAAATCTAAAATATAAATTTATCTAGAACATTGCTGACATATAGACACAAAAATCTTATTTTTCCTTATTGATGCTTTAGAGGAGGGAGATGAGGTTCGATTTTATGGCAAATAGCTACACTAAAATCAATATGATATGAGCAAACAGCTACACCAATTACATAGTAAACGTTAAGTAAAATTACCCACCTACTCTGCTCAGTATTTAATCTATTTTGACAAATATCCACACACACATCCACACATCCACACACACATATATCATTATTTACACATATATTTCCTACTTCCCAGAAACCACAGGTTATTTTTTGGATGCAACAAACATGCAGGTTTATTTGTTTCATTTGTCACTAAGACCAACTCAAGAAAAACCTCCAGTGCAGCTCTGCCTTCATAAAACACTCCAGATTTGAAGCTGTGGGATAATCCAACCTGGTTCTTCAGATCTTCCAAATGTACCATTGCCTACCATCCTTGTAAATAGGTCCAAATGCTTTACTGTGATTGTCATTGTGTTCTCCTTCTTGTAATGATGATTACAATTCATGTACTGTATGAAGCTAGATTACAAGTGCTCATTGTTGCATTACACTGTTAGTATTAATATACTTAGTCCTTGATTTAAAAACACAACTGAGCCCAAAATTTCTATGGCTAAGTGAGACATTTGGTCAATGAGTTTTGCCCTATTTTTTGACCTTTCTTGCCACTGTTGTTAATTAAATTACAGCAGGTATAAAGCTAATAACATAGTTGTTAGGTGAATATGGCTTCCTCATTGACTTTGCTTCTCAGAAGGCTGCAAAAGGTGATCACATGATCCCAGAACTCTGTGATTGTCATAAATCTGAGTCAATTGGCAAGCGTCTGAATGTTGATCATGTGACCCTGGGGATGCCACAACAGTTGTGTGAACTACGATCATAAGTCATTTTTTTCAGTGGTCTTGTAACTTTGAACGGTCACTAAATAAACTGTTGTAAATCAAGGACTAGCTGTAGTGTCATAGGAATTTCGGTTGTATGTTCTCAGATGGTAATTCCTCAAAAGTAATGGTTATAGCATGTATTAAATCTCATTAAGTCCCAAATTTTCTCCAGTGATCAGAGTGAGAACTTAAATTACCAGCCCATTTTCTGTGATCAGTAGCTTGAATACTTCTTGTGGTTGGAACAGGACTTCGGTTCGTGCAAAGCTTTGCAATGAAGGTGCCAGTTTCCTCTTTCTTGCGAGTACAGTAGAGGTTTCTGTGTATACGATTACAAAAGCAATTAAAGAATTGGAAGGCCACCAAAGAATCATTTGTGGTTCGAGAAGGAAGACAGAATCTTTCCAAGTTTAGAAAGGTTTGTCCAAATTCCAAGGAAATGCTAAACCTTATAAGATCAATAATTTATTTTTATTTTTTTTAAGGGAAGAAGAAATACTAGGAGAAAAGAAGCGATCTAAACTGTAGTTAGCTAAATGTAAGAGCCAAGAACTTTTATTATTCTGCCATAAGTAGAGTTTACAAACAGAAGGGAAGAAACATGAGCCACCTAGTGGATAAGCTCACTGGAATGTGAAGTGCTCTGTGATCGTTTCCTCTGTGCATGAAAAAGACAAGGGAAAATACATTTTTCTTAAACCTTTGTTTTGTTCAATGTTAGAAGGGCAGTAAGACATCTGAGTCTGATTTTGTCCCTAAGCAGAGCAAAGGAAGAGGACCAAGAGAAGAATGAAAGAAAATGTCCTTGTACTAGATATAGTAGAGGCAAAAAGAAGTAAATGTGCTTCTTGTGAGATGAAAACTGTTAGAATAGAACAAATAATTAAGTATTAGTAAGTATGGGAATCTGAGGCACTCCAAATCTTGCTGAATGGCAGGTCCCAGTTACTAAAATGGAAAGTGAACAAGGCTGGGAAGTATAGTTTAGCTGTTGTGAAGGCCAAGTTTCCATCCTTACGTCTACTTGTAGTTTTACTGTACTCGGGAAGAAACCACTCTGGATGCTCAGGGAAAGCTTCATTCTCTTGAACCTATCCATGCACACATCTAATAGAGGTGTGATCAGTATCATTCTGAAATTGACCTTTTTATGCCATCTGGATTTCTTCATGGGGGTGGAAGCCATAGTGAAAAGCAAGGTTCTTATTTCCCATGGAACAGAAGGCGACTAATATGTACCATCAAATGTGAGCGTACAAGGTCAGAAAATACAGTACACAAATCAACTAGTTATAGTATTTAATACTGCACGTTGTTGAAAACCAGTTGGCAATGAAAGAGAAATATGATTCTACCTTAGTGGGATATCACTAACATTCTCAGTCAGAGGTTTAAATATGGTTCTTCATGATAGTTTTCCATCAATGACCTTAGCTAATTATAAATTTCTGGCAAAGTACAGAATGAAGCTTTTTTATGTAAAATAACTTTGTAAAAATAAATTACTCTCTAGTATGATAAGGTTCTTCTTGTTGTCATACAATCTGAATTGTCATCCTTTCAATATACTGAACAAATTAATAATTAGCTTGATCTGTACCCAAAAATGACCACATAGCTACATAACTAAAGGATATATCTTTAAATCATAGGACTGAATTAGGAGAGGCACACATGAAAAGTATCACTAATCTACAGCAGGGCTTTTCAACCAGTGGTATGGGTACCACCTGTGGTACATTGGCACCTGGCACACGACCATCCTAGAAAAGTGGTAGCGGGGGAAGGGGATGAGCTGAACCGATGGCAACACCACACAAGCCTGAGCGAGAGATGGCTGGAGCTGCAGGGCTGTCAGGGCTCAGCAGAAGCGCCAGGATCAGTGCTGCTTTCTAGCTGATCGGTGCTTCTTCAGTACTGTCAGGGCTCAGTGGACTCTCCAGGATCAACCCCAGGCTCCAGCTGGAGCTCAGTGCTGATCCTGGTGCTTCTGCTGAGCCTTGAAGAAGCACCAATCATCTGGAAAGCAGCACTGATCCTGGCACTTCTGCTGAGCCCAGAAGAAGCGCCGATCAGCTGGAATGTTGCAGCATCTCCAGGGCCTTGTGATTTACGTTCAGATGCTTGGCAACTGATTCATATTTATGATAGTCACAGTGTCCCAGGGTCATGTGAAGTGACCAAAACCTGCTGCAACCACCCAGCAGACGGGGGGGGGGGGAATAAAAACCAAACACCCCCCACCCCACCCCCGCTGCCAATCCTCAACAGAAATGTTCACAACAATGAAAACCTCAGGCAGGATGAAGAGCGCCACCGGGTGGGCAGGCAGGTGTCTTGCTCGGCTTTTCCTTTCAGTGCCATTGTAACTTCGAACAGTCACTAAGCAAACTACCTGTACTTTATCACTTTTTTCCTTTTTTTTTTGGTCATCAAGTTTTTGACACCTTGCTAGGTGACTGGTAGTACTTGGATATTGCCATATCCTAAAAGTGGTACAATGGGTGAAAAGGTTGAAAAGCCCTGATCTACAGCATTCTCAATCCTAGATGATGAAGGTTACATGGGTAAATTGGGTTGGTTGCATTAGCCATTTTTTTTCTGATTTGCCAGGAAAAAAAAGCAAAATAATTTAAGGATCAGGTATACAGACCTTCTGTTGATTTGCCCTCAACATTTTTATTTCTATCTTAGAAAAGGATTCACTCAATTAATTTTACAAATTAATTAACAAAAAAGCCACTAGGAGATTACATTGTTCAATTATGGTCAACAAAATAAACAAAATGAACAACTTCTCAGTATCAAACACATAAGAAAAAACCCTCATCCAATGAGGGCCCTCCATCCATTCTAACCCATGTTTTAGGAGAATGGCCATGTCTTCATGATCTTCTGCAATGCCATCAAGATGGGAGTCATAGATGGGATCTAATTCTAGAGGGCAGGTGCCATGACAGAAAGAGCATGCTACTTGGGTTCTCATAGATAGCATTGTTCAGTCAGAGGAATTCTGTGCCAATTCTACCAACATGTATCAACTGGGCAGAAACCATGGCAATAAGCAAATCACATTTTAACTGTGTTTATTTGTTTTAGGAGGCATACACAGTGCTCCCTCCTATTTTTTTCCCTGCAAAACCAATTATGTGAGGTAGCTTGATCTGAGAGACCCTAACCAGAAGTAAAAGAAAAATAGACAACAATGTATGCAGACAAAATAACAACAAAACAATGCAGCAGAAAAATAATTGAAAATGTTATCCACACACACAAAGTAAATAGGTATGCTCTAACATCTTTATTTATTTATTTTAAAACCTTGAAGGAATAAAATAAATGACTACATTAAAAAAAAGTGAGAAAGGGCATAGCAGATGGAGAATAAAATATCAGTAAGTAAAGAATTTACAATTTTCATAAAGTTTAAAAATCATTATTTCATTAAATAATTAATTAATTGAATATATAAAACTAGACTCGTCTTGAGAAATAATTACAATTGCAAGACTCTAAACATTAATATTTATATTGATATCACCACTGTTTATCATTATCCAAAATAATTGTACATGATCTTACGAAAAACAATAGAAAATAGATGCTAAAAACTATCAATAAAAATAATATTAAGTTCTAGATTACCTCCCATTGGGTACTGACTTAGGTTTACTTCCAATTATTAATAACCATTAACATTGTTTCAGGTTACTATCTTTATATCAAATCCTTTTTCTTTACAAATTCTCATTATCTGAGTTTGCCTTGTTTTGTGATATGTAATAAACAGGGAAGCCATTCTTTCTTAAATTTAGTCAAACTTCTATTCTTGATGTCAATGCTGCTAACATTGGATGTTTTTGCTTTGACAACAGATGGAGATGCAACCACTTTCTTCTTATGTTTTACTCTTAGAGTTAGAGTTAGATGATGCTGGGGGGAGGAATGTGCATGAGAGTTTAGCTAGACATAATAATAATGAACCTAGAGTGTGAACCAAGGTTACTGAAATAAGAGATGATAAGAATTGGAGGGCTGGAAATCTGGAGGGAAAGCCTGCATTTCAAAGTAATTGGAGAATGTGATTTATGACTGTTAATTGGAGGAGGGAATTATGTTTTGATACTATGTGCTCAGGGGAGGGGAATCCAGTTTTTGGCTTCGATTGTGTTAGTGCTGATGCTATGCTTCTCAAATAAAGATGCTTTAAGGTAAACAATGTTTCAAAGTTCTTTGAAGAATTTCATCTGTCGGAGCCATGACACTTGATGCATATTGTTAATTTTGCCATATATATTCCTCATTTTTTAAAAAATATCTTATTCAAAAACAAACCTATTTTTAAAAATCTAAGAATAAATCAGGATCCCATCTTTTGTACATACTAGGATAATTAGAAATAATCCTTTGTTACTGTTGTACAATCAGCCAGATGTTCAAACTGTATTTGGTATTTTTATCCATCTATTGACCTGGAATAGGCAGATGTTGATGTTTGATGGTCTTAATGGTATTGTCACAAGATGTAAGCCAGGGATGTCAAACTGCCGGCCTGCAGACCAGATGCATCATAGCAAAACCGCACCCACCCCATTGCCAGCAATGGAAAGTCACAATACGTCGTGACACGTCACGTGACGTTGCGAGTTTGACACCCCTGATGTAAGGTGTTCTGAGCAAAGCTGACATTTGCAATTGACTGGTGCAATTGCCAATGATGTTCAAGTGGTGCTCAAGTGGATTGCACCCAAAATGCCTATTACTATTGGTACTATTTTTGCCATAATCATTCTATCTCTATTTGCAAATTTTTGCATTTGTTATCTTGTCCAGTACTTTTCTATTCTCCAGATACTGCCATATCCACTATCCAGATTTCTTTGACTTTCTTATCAACAATTTTTAAATCTGGCATGTTATGTGGCAAGTACCTGTCAGTTCGAATTCTAAACTCCCATAGCTTTTTAGTTCCTTCATTTTTTATAACTTTCTCTATTTTATGGGCCCACCAATTCTTGCTTGCAGGTAAATTATATTTCTTGCAGATCTTCCAATGCACTGTTATTGCTACTTTGTCATGTCCTTGTTTGTAGTCAGTCTGTGTGATCTTCTTGCAACAGCTAACCAGATGTTCCACTGTTTCTTCAGCTTCTTTGCAGAGGCAACACTTACTGTCTATTGCTGTCTTCTCAATTCTGTCCTTGTATGCATTTGTTCTTAAGGCTTGCTCTTATGCAACAAGAATTAGCCCATCTGTCTCTTTCTTCAACTTTCCTGTTCTTAGCTATTGCCAGATCTTGATATCTGCTTTGCCTGCTATTTTGTTTATGCTGTATAGGGGCCATATAATACTTTGTATTCCTCTGTTTCTTTTCTGTTCTTCATTTGTTCTTTCTTGTAGGCCAGTTTGGTCCCCCAAGTAGTAGTAAGCCTTCCTGATATACTAGCTTCAGCCTATCTTCTTTACTATCCTTCAGATATTCTTCCAGTGCCCCCCCCCCTTTTTTCCTTCAACCATTTGATGAACTTGCAATATTCCATGACCACCTGTTTTCCTTGGTAAGGAGAGTCTGTCAACATTGCTGCGAGGATCTCCGCAAGAAAGAAGGGCATGATACACTGTTGTTATTTTTCTGTTTTTCCTAACCAGGGCTTTTAATTATGCTTGAGTCCAGTCTTATTCCAGGTGTGTATCTAATGACAGATGTTAATTACCCTGATTGTATTTCCTCCACCGAGTTTAGACTTTAAGATCTTCATTCCCTTAATGCATTCACTTCTAACCTTTTCCTTCACTTGAATGTGCTTGATGTTGTCAAGTTAATAGTTTGGAAGAGGTTAATATCAAGAGAGGAATCTTTCAAGGAGACTCACTATCACCACTACTTTCTGTCATTGCACTGATTCCTTTGTCAACAATGTTGAATAATTTAGGTCATGGCTATCAAACATCAAAACATCTGCCAAGCTATCCCACCTTCTTTACACGGACAATTTAAGCTGTATGGAAAAACACCAATGAAATAGAATTGCTGTTCAACACTGTCTGTGTATACAGTAAGTTATTGCAATGAAGTTTGGACTGACACACTCACCATCAAATGGGGAAAAATAGTAAAAACTGTAGGGATCAAGATACCCTATGGAAATAACATTGAGAGTCTGGATGAAGATGATCACTGCAAATTTATTATTTATTATTAAATGTATTATTATTTAGGTTGGTTGCACAATCAGCCAGGACCGGATTTGGCATTTTTAATCACCTATCGAGTCCTTCCAGATATTGTTGTTTGATGATGTTAAAGGTATTGCCACAGTTTGTAAGTTGTCCCAAGTAAAACTGCCTTTTGCAAATGACTGGTGGTGAGTTTGTTCATGCTGAAATTTAATACTTAATGTTGATGGTGTTCAAATGGTGCTCTAGATATTTTGGGATTGCACCCAAGGTATTCCATTTCTGTTTGCAAATCTTTGTATTTTGCAATTTTTTCAAGTTCTTTCTCTTCTCTTTTGCAACATCCACTATCCAGAATTCTTTGCCTTTCTTATTATTATTATACTCTGCAAAATGGATATCTTTTTTCTTCAAAACTGAATTAAAAATACTTTTTAGTATATCCCAACACCTCCAACTTTTTATATGTCAATTTTTCCATTACAATTTTTTTCATATTTTTTAATACTAGAGAGCTAACAATGGAGGCCTCTGCATTTTCTACAATAGCTAACCTTGCAGCAACCATCATGAATTGAAGAATTATATTTTCAGTTCTTTGAATTGTCTCATTGAATTATCTGGAAACATAACTAAATTTTCCAATATCCATTCTTATAATCTCTCTAATTATCTCAGTCCAGGATATTTGTACAACCTTATAAGACAACCATTCCTGCATGCATCTTTTGCTTCACAACACTTCAATATTGGTATGGCCTTTTTCCAGTAATTTTAGTAACTCTACATGGAAATAATACTTTTTATGAAACATTTTTAAATAATCTTGTCAGATGTTTCCTAACATAGGTTGCAGTGTGAAGTTTTTCCAAAGTGTAGCCCATTGTGTCTCTGAGGTACTAATTCTTAAATCTGATTCCTGTGTTTCTTTGAGAGATGTCAATCCCATGCCAGCAACCTCTAACAGGATATTATATATTTTGGATATTCAACCTCTAGAAGACTTAGAAAGTTGTAACATAAGATTTTCAAAGACTGTTAATAGTCACACCACTATCATCTTACTAGAGACTATACAGGTAGACTTCAGCTTACAACCCCAATTAAGCCTACTTTCCATTGATAAGCAAGACAGTTGTTGAATGAGTTTTGCCCCATTTTGTTTCTTGTCAGTTGTTAAATGAATTACTGAAGTTGTTAAATGAATTATCCATTGACTTTGCCTGTCAGTAGTAATTGAGAAAGTTATAGCTGGTTATCACACGATCCCAGGACAGTCCAACTATCATAAATACATCCCAGTTGTCCAATTTTAATCATGTGACCACGGGGATGTCTATGAACACCGGTCATAACTCACTTTTTTCAGTGCTGTTGCAACTTTGAATGGCATTGGCATATTTTGGAACTAGTATAACAACTCTCAAGAAATCAGTAATTTTAGGGCAAAATAGATAAAATAATGACTGTTTCCTAAGTTGTTTTTTATTGATTGCAACAGCAGGTTATAGTTCAGCATTCCTGAAGTTTACTAAGGATTTTTGGAATATTAATTCCTAAGTATTTCATTAACATTTGACAGATTTTGATGTCATATTGCTTGCATTCTCTTGTTTGGAGCTGTTGTGTATTAGAATGAGGTGGCCACATTCACACATTAAACTTAACATGATCAAATAAAAATCTATTATTGAATTTATGTAATCTGGTAAATTTGACTATACATGTAGGGAAACTTTCTGTTTGGTCTTTGGTTCTGTGTATTATGCAATCTCCCAAATTTCAGCAAATTGGATACTCATGGCATATAACTTCAGGCAATATGTAAGGAAAAAATGTTTTTGTTGAGATTAGCACAAAAATTAGTCTTTAGTTAGTTTAGTACTAGCATAAAAGTAAATTTTGCACTCTTTGTACAATTCTAACCTTCCTATCACACCATGTTTACAGATGTTCTGGATCAGACAGAACCAAAAATTAAACTTTATAACTCTGACCTTGTAATAATGAAACACTGGAGCTCAAATCACTTGAGAAAAAAGAAACACAAGATTCTGAGGTTCAAATATAAGGGTTGTTGAGGCATTGCTGGCCTTCAAAAGTGATGTTTATCCTACAATTTACTTTCGGAAGACAGCAATGTGGGAAAACATTGTATTTGGAAAACAAGATGTTTATTTTGCTATGAACAGATGGACTAGGCGGCTTCTCACTTTCCTGGTTTCCTCAGAAGTCACATCCCAGCAGAGCAGAAAATAATTAACACAAGAGCTTGCATACGCCCCGTGTGATAGTAAAATAGAGTGTGCTGCATTTTAACATTATTAAGAAGTTGGAGAAGTCACCTTGCTTCCAGCAAGTTTCTTTTCAAACAGCTGAGTAATTTGCTACCCTCTAACACAGAAGCACAAAACCTGAAACTTCATGATTGTACAAGGCCTCTGGAATAGTTGGGAGCAACTCTCACAATTTTGCCTCTGTTTAGAGGCATACAGGAGGGTATAAGTCAAAAAGGTCAGGATGGTGACTACAACCATGCGATCGAAGAAGCCGTCTTACTTTTTTTACCTGCATGGCAAATAATTTTATGTGTTTTCGGACATTTTAACTTTTTTGATCTCTACTTGCACCATTTTGATAACTCTGTTTGACAGATGAGGAAGAAGCTACACAGGCAACATTAAAATTTTACATATAAATGACATTATGCATCTATAATTGACCCACTTTTGGGGTCTTTTTCTTTTGTCCCATTATTTTTCTTTGGAGCACTTCCATCATCTAGCACAAGGGGGTCAAACTGCCGGCCCACAGGCCGGTTGCATCATGCGGAGGCCGTGCCCACCCCAGCTCCGGCAATGCGAAAAAAGTCGCAATACATTGTGACACGTCACGTGATGCAGCGAATTTGACACCCATGATCTAGCACAACTTCAAAATGTAACTCTCATGTTAATTTTACCCTATTTTATTTATCATCTTTTTATTGCACTTTTCCAATTTTGGTAAGGCATGTCCCATACTATAGTTTTTGCTCTACGATGATCCTAAAAGGTAGGTTATTCTAATTTTCTTCAGCAAATCTTAAAGAAAGTGGATTAAATAAAGAAAGTGGATTAAATAAATTTAGATATGAAAACAGTTTATTCTTTTCTAGGCTGTATGTATATGAGAATGTGGCAGGTACATCATCAGAGCCATATTGTATGAATATGTGTGGATTTGTTCAAAGGCAAAATAGACATACTAAGCCTTTGTTATTTTTATATACCTATTTTAGTCTTATTAGAAGAAACATGCAAAACATCACACCCTATAGTGAATACTAGTAGCATAATTCTGGATGCTTCTGGGGTTAACAGGTATCTAGCTAAAAGCCATATATAATCTGTGAGTCACCTACCTTTTGCTTTAGATTTAGTCAAGATTAAGGTTTTCTCTCTACTGACTAATGTTAAATTAGCAGATGGCTTTGTGACAAATATCAGCAAGAGCATAATTTTGATTTTAAATTACACAGCTAAAATCTCTGGGAACAGCAGTCATTTAAAAAAGCAGGTGAACATAATATATTATGTGACTGACTGGGTAGAGAGAGGAGTGGTTGGACAGCTCAGCTTCTGAACAGCCAGCATTTTCTATAACCTCCTGAGAAACTGGTATGCCAACTCAAAGGTCTCAAGAAGAAGAAAAAAATGGCACACAGGCTATTAATCACAGATCACCTCCTAATTATAGATGGTGATACCAACTTTCAGGCTAGCTAGGCGTCAAGGAAGAGAAAAAAATAACTCAGGAACCCTCTGTACAACACCCGGGATATAAAAGGTGTAGGATTATTCTAGGTTATATCAAGGATGGCTCATGTTCCTGGCATTCACTCCAGGCTAAGAGGAAGGAAACTGCTGAATAGTCTGTTTCAGTAGTTAACTAATAATTTCATAAGTCTGATAATTTTTTCATTCCTGAGTTTGATATGGCATTGGTATTTTCACATGTTTGGAGGGGCTTTTGTTCAGCTGCCCTTTCTATAATGATAGCATGATTAAGGTGGATTTATTTACAATTAATTAATGTCTGAATTTTGGAAGCTGGCCTAGTCCTCTGCTCTGACTAAAGCTGCAGTCCTAAACACACACTCACAGTAATCTTCATATACATCATCAGTTTATGTCTGCTGATTCCCTAGGTACGGTCACGAAGGAATGAGCATCACAGAGACATACAATTTTCTGAAGCAGAGGGAAATGATAAACACGAGCTTAGATTACTTGACCATCTGTGTGATATTTTATGAAGTACTTGAATAATTTTATTCCTCCCAATCTTCTCAAGTCTAAATATCCCCAATTCCTTCGTTTCTAGTTCCTGGCTCCTTCTCAAAAAATATTCCAGTTTAACTTATTTCTTTGAGATCGAGCGCCCCAAACTGGGCACAATATATGAAGTGTGATCTGATCAGTGTACAACAAAGCAGAACAATTTGTTTTTTGATTTGGAAATGTTGCTTACACTGATGCAGTCTCAAGTGGCATTTGTCTTTTTTGCAGCCAGACCAAACTTCAAATTCATTCAATTTCTACAGGAAAAATTCAGTAGAATAAGCCAACTCTTAAAAATATTTTTAAAAGCAAACCAGAACCAGATGAACTCCCAGTTAAACAAAACTCAAGATGGTTAATATCAGATACTCTTAAAACTAAATAGACTTAGTTTCTAAGAGATAGCAAAGATAGTACAGAGTAAATCCCTCAGGAATAAAATTCCTAACCAAGAAGCACTCTCCTTAAAAGAGAAGTGAAATCAGGAGGTGATTATCACTGAAACAGATATCTATGGAAGAAGAAACTTTTATAAATAACATGGATTAAGAATATTTAGGGTAGAGTTCATTATTATAAATATGGTTGTAAATAATGGCACTGAGGAAAAAAAAACCCTTTGCTTTTTCCAGAAACTTCTTTTGCCATTTATTTTATCAGTTGGTGCTATTGCTAAAATTACTAGGGACTTTTCTCAGATTGTTACATGAACCAGCCTGAGCAAGATTTGTGATCAGAAACATGGACAACTGAATAAAAGTAGGTGGAAATCAATTCTTAATGCTTACTGTATGATCAAGGCACAAATAGTGTAAATAGTAAGAAGCCATTTTCTGATATTTTACTTGCATCAAAAATATTCCATATAACTTAAATTTGGAGCATTTGCTGGTTCTTATTTCTAAATTGTTGAACTATAACTCAAACTGAGTAAGTGAAAAATGGCATGATCAAATGGATGCAGAACTGATATACAACAATAAGAATTTTAACTCAAGATAATTAATTCATACTGAATATTATACCTAGAGAAAACTGGTATAGGATATTTTATCTGTAGCATATTATTACAGTATTGATTATTAAAATAGTTTATTTTCTAAAAATTGTTGGAAACAAATTGATCAGCTTGGATGTTTTTTCATATTTGGTGGCAATCCTGTAAAGCTCAACCATTTTGGAAAATAAACAGAATAAACTAAATTTAAAATTGCATTTCCCTTCTGACTTGCTATTTTTATTATGTATTACTAAATGTAATATTACCACAAAAAGTATAGTAAATAAGCTTTTCTGTACACTTCCTATTGGAAAGTGCATTTGATTCCTTCGGAGAATGGATAATTAACTTATCTCAATATCTAAAATAACTTTGTATTTCAAAAGCAACTCTGGCAAGAATTGGATTCAACCTGGAAATCAATTATAAATTATAACTATATATGGGCTTGTACCACATGTAAAATTTGGGTTTCTCTTAACATAATTTTTTAAATTACTCAGTTAGAAACTACAGTAATTCTTAAATTCATACTGTAGTTTATACTTTAAGAATTACTTCTGTTGATATTTAGATACTATTTGAATTTTAACAATATTGGTATTTTTTAAGTCATAAGAATCATAGGACTTGAAGGCACTTTGGAGGTCTTCTAATCCAATCCCTTGCCTAAGTCAGACCTTATATCAGGGGTCTTCAAACTTGGCCCTTTTATGACTTGTGGACTTCAACTCCCAGAATTACTAAATCAGATATCCTAAAAGCAGTTCATTTCACCTGACCATATTTATTTCATCATTTTTCATTTACACTACATCAGGGGTCTTCAAACTTGGCTCTTTTATGACTTGTGGACTTCAACTCCCAGAAATCCTCAGCCAATTCTGGGAGTTGAAGTCTACAAGTCATAAAAGGGCCAAGTTTGAAGACCCCTGCCTTATACCATCCCAAATTGTTGTCCAATCTTTTCTTGGAAGTCTCCAGTGATGGAACACGCAAATGGTGCAGTTTATTGAAAAAAATAACTTAATTCTATGCTTATACATTCTCTATCTACTTTATTTTTCCTTTTTAACCTCTTCCCCCCTTTTGTATTTTTTTAAAAAATCCCTTATTTTTTAAAATACTTCGTAATAATGCATTATATGTGATTGAAACCCTATAAATCTCATTTCCAGGTACGCTGCTAGCTATGACTCCTTCACACAGTGAAAGCTATGGATTTTGTTTTGTAATAAAGCCTCAGTACAGAACTTCAGCAAATCAGTATCTATTTTGTTTTTGCTTGCAGAAGCCCAGTTCCACAACACCCACTCTTACAACAGAAGAGTTGTTTTGCAAAACCACCCCAGAGCCTTAAGCTTGGCCTTTTGTGTCTGAGGAACACTGGAAAAAAAATAAGTATCCATAATACAAATTTCCTTATAGTATCTCTCCATGTTCATACAAGAACGGGATATATTGTATGATATTATGCATTAATAGCAGGGTTGCCTTTCCTAGCCTTTGGCCATAAGGTAGTCACAACTGCTAAGAGCAGTTAAGCAGCAGAGGCCGTCAGGAGCTGCTGAATCATAGTTTCGTACTCCTTTGGCTTCTTCTCCCACGCCTGTATTTTCACAAGGCATACTGTTTTTCTGTCACTTTTCAAGTGCTAGGATTTACATCCAGCAAGGTTTAGGTATATAATCCTATTGATGACACTAACTACTCTGCAGGAATAAATGCAGGAATTTGTAATTGCTCTGCAAGTGACTTATCAAACACTATAGTTCAGTGTATAAGCATTGCCTTCTAAAATTAAACCTTCAGGCATTGCCTTGCTATGTACAATATGTTTATCACCAAGTCCTGCAACATTCAATGACACCTACTCACAATTTACAATGCAATCTTTTGAAGCTCTTTCTATTGTATTTAATATTCTTCCCTGCACCCCAAGGCAAGCAAAATATTTTTAAAATTCTATGTTGTAGTTCCTTGCTATACTTATTTAGAAGTCCAATTAACTGAATTCAGTAAAGCTGGCTTTCAAAAGTTCTCCTCATTCTGCAGTCTTTTAAAAGATCCTTGAAATATGAAGTCTCCTCCCCCGCAGGCTCTAGGATATGTCCAGATGTGTTCACCCAAAGTGTATTGTATATTTTGATTATGGTTGATGTTTCTTCCGTTATGTTTATTCTCTTCTGTTCGGTTTTAGTTAAATTTTTAGTTGCACTCTGCACATAGTTAATATTGAGCTGGGTGGCCTTATAAATTTAAATACATTGTAAATAAGTAAGGCTGCAAAGAGATTTAGCATTCCTCCAAGCAGCTTCGATATTTGCTGGTGGAAATCTCATTATCCAACTAGATAACATTATCAGTGTTAATAAGCATGCAGTTTGCTTTGTGCAGTTTATGAATGAGTATAGGGTTTGCTTGCCCAACTAGGATGCTACCTAAGGAACATATCTAATGGTCCCCACTGAAGAAGGAAAATCTTTATGGCTGTATGAATATTTGGTAAATTTTTAATACTGCCCCACTCACATTTGTAACATACACAATAGCATACTATAAACATCCATAAAACTAACTCAACTGCAAGCCAGCATTTACAACTTCTAAACAAATGTTTGCTATTCCAAAGATTTTAGCAAGCAAAAAGAATAAAGCTTTGATGGATATAAAATTTCCATAGCATTTCATGCTGACTGATCAAATTGTAATTCATTTTAACCATGATTTGATTAAACTACAATTAGCTCACCTTGTATCACACTGAACTATAAAGTTGCTTAGTATGTGTGAATTCAAGTGAGGGAGTTGGTTTAGGCTTCAGTGTGGTGCAAAACCTGAGGCCAGTTAACCACAGCTGTTGTCATGGATAAATGTATCATAGAAACTCAGCCACTAAATCACTTTCGCTTGCAAAGCATAATAATTTATTCAGCCCCATAAAGCAAAAATCAAGCAAAACTCAGCATTTGATATCATCAAAAGCTGTATTTTTTAAACTATTTTTTAAAAAATGACATTGACATCTTTTAAAAGATTTGACAGGAGTTTGATCAAATAGTAGATATATATATGTGCGTGTATATATGTGTATATATATACACACACTACACCACACACACACACACACATATATTTATATATTTACTCCTTCTGAAGGAAAAACTCTCATTCAGAAGCTGTATTCCATTTGCAGAATGCCAAAACACAAATCTCCACATCAGTGTCAAGGTTGCAGTTTTATTGGCAATTCTGCCATGCTGATCTGGGAAGGAGAAAGCAGCAGAGGTGCTTGCAACCCTGCTCTTTTTATTTTTATAAAAAATAAAAAGAGCAAGCTTGCAAGCACCTCTGCTGCTTTGGTATTCTGCAAATGGAATACAGCTTCTGAACGAGAGTTTTTCCTTCAGAAGGAGTAAATAGTCCAAAGGAGAGGAAAAGAAGTATAGTAGCCCAGCAAGACCGCTAGCACAACATAAAAAAGATTTAAGAGTTTTACATGCTGGATATTAACAGAAAAAGAAATCTCAGAGAGGGGACTTAAGGCAGAACAGGCTTAAGAAATAAAAAACACTGACATTCTAATAAAAGTATAGAACATTCTATACAGATAACAGAGTAACAGGCAGTATTGAATAGTAATAATAACAATTATCATAGTAATGGTAAAGAGAAAGCAATAGAACATTGGAAACACTCCCATATTTTATTTACAAATAAAACATCTTTCCAACCTTCAAGAGAAATATAAAGAAATTACTTGCCCAGTGTCAAGTGTTTTTGTGGCTTTCTTGAATATGGTTCAATCTAATTAGGTACAGTTTTTGAAAAACCCATCATAGTTGGCCAGTAAACAGTGAGATATGGATTTTGAAAATAATTTGCAATAGAAAACTATCTGTAAAATCTAGTTCTACATTTTTATGCATGCATGAGAATATATAAACACTGTATATTTATCACAAGCACTTAAGGCTTGGCCAAATACCCATTTTTGGACCATTACAAATATGCAATAAGATATACCTCCTGCTAAACTTCGATGAACCAATGTTTCCTGGATTCACATGTTACAAGGCCCCTACTTCTCTTGCAGAATAAATACTGGTAAAACCTAAGTTCCTCAAGCACTGACAACATATCACTGCTGTTATCAAATAGTAATCACTTTGGCCAGAAATGAGAGGGAAATAAAACCAAAAACAATATTCATACAAAGTTTTTAACTCTCCACCCAGAAAAAAAAACAAGTATTGCCAGTTTTTCAAACCAAGAGCTAAGGACATTACAGATTAGGAGCCAAAAGGGGAACATGAGAGATGCCTCCTGCTGAGGTCATGTGATCCAATTTTAACAGGCAGCCATGCTGGTATAGCTGATCCCTTCTCTCTGCCTCAATTGGCTTTTTAGTCTCAGAAGAAAGCTTTTTCTTTCTGTTGCAAGGTATTTAGAACTAGAAAATGGTGTCGCAATAAAGCTGACCACCATCTGCTCACACCATCTGCTCACTTCATTTGCGACCAAGTCACTTTTAATAGTAACAACTTTAAATGAAAAAACAATTTACCATTTGTAAAAGTTGCCCATTTTGGTGCAACATCTGAAAGCAATCCCACATTTAGCAAAGCTTCCAGCAGTGAAAATAAATTTAAAATGAACTTTCCCACTGTTATTTTTTTAAAAACAATATCAAGTATCTCACGTTTTGAGTATCATTTCTAGTGTTGTAAGCAGTTATGATTTCCTGTTTGGGAGCAGGTGAAAGCGAGGGTTTTTTTTTTCACATAATCCTTGCATTGTTCTCCTCGTTGGGCTAATCTGACATCAGAATCTGCTCCCCCAAAGTTAAGAAGTGCCAAATTCATCTGAGAACTCCCCTGGCAGTAGTTGGGACATGAAATGACACCCCTGGGGCAAAGTTATCCTTAATTATGTAATTAAGAATTCTGGGATTTATGTTTCCAAGGTCAATTTACAAGATCCCTTCTGTGATTTTTTTCCCCCTCTTGGATAAGTGTTGCACCATTTCAGAAAATATAAAGTTTAAACTTTTACATGTTTACAGTATTAAGAGTAGAGAATGTCTTATACATAACTATTGTAAAAAAACAATAGTACATTTTAGTAATTTCATATCCATTATCCATTTCAATTTAAATCCTATTACAGGCATGATTATTATGACAGCCAATATCACTTTAACTACTGTAGCTATTTTTGGCAATAGACAAACACTATTAGTAAATATAAATACATATAAACTTTTAGATATCCTTCACTGCCAGGTATTCAAATAGATTACGAAGGACTTAAACTGAGTGTAATTCTACTTGCTAAGCCAGAATTGGGGAAGACCTAACCCATAAGCCGTGTTGCTATCCTGAGATTCAATTGGTGACTCAACAGTGTTTTTAAGACTGCACCTCGCACTGTGATTTTTTGCAGTACAATTTTTGAATTCTTTCACAAAAAAAGATGAAAATCTGAGGAGGAAGATTTTGGTAGGTAAACTGCTCCTATTTTCATCCTTAAAAAATTGCTTAGACCTCTCAAAGTCACTGCATTGAAGTATGGACTCAAGTTGCTTCGAGAATTTTTAAATGTGAAAGTGACATTTTCTCCTTAGGGGATTCAAGAAAATCAGAGTGAAAAATGTGGTTGTATCATCCAGTTGTTAAAAGGAAAACTGGCCATCCCCACCGTAGCAAAGGGTTAATTAGGATGTACATATCACACAGTACCCCTAATCACATCCATCCTATGTATCAGAAGTATACTTGTATGCAGTGCTTTTTTTCTTTAAAAAAAAAAAAAAGGTGCTGGAACTCACACATCATACAACCCGCCTTGCCTACCCTACAAGGTTCCATCCAAAAAAGGTGATGGAACTCCGTTCTGGGCGTTCTATGAGAAAAAAAGTCCTGCTTGTATGTTTGTCAAATCTGGGGGAAAATGAAATATGAAACCAAAGATTCTAGCAATAAAAACCAGGCCCATAGTAACTTATTTTGAATCATCTGATAAAATTCACAAAACTCTGCATTTCTGAATGCCTCAAATATAGCAATACCATAAGCAAATGAAGAAACAGGCTGTATTAATAAAAGCAATATTACAAATCCCCTTATTCAAGCATATGTAGTATTTTATCCAACCATTAATTCTAAAAGACAGTATAAGGCATGGATTTCTTTTTCTGTTCAATTTGGTCCAATTCCCAGGCTTTCATAAGTGTTTTGCTGTTGCCTCCTTCTTCTTAGACTTGAGAGAAAGTGATTAGCCCAAGGCTTTGTGACTAAGGTGGAACTCAAGTCTGTTTCTAGTCCGATGCCTTAACCACTATACCAAACTGGCTTTTATACCATACAACAAATATTTTAATGACAGAAAATACTAAAATAGAGCATAACACTTTAGTAAAAGGTGGTAAACATAATTATTCAGAATATTTGGAGACAAGGGGGCCAATGACTAGACATAATAAAATAGAAGACATCTGGGGGCAAATACAAGCATCGTAAACCTTCAGCCACTCTGCAACTGATTCTGTAAGTTTTCACTACCTGAACATTTACTCAGCCATCTTTCATGATGCATTGCAAGTAACTTGCTCTAATGAATGGGAAATCCAGGTCAACTCCCAGCATCCCATCATTACAGCCACCAAAACCAACTCAGCGAACTATGTTAAGATAGAGCGATAGAAGATGTTAAAAGGATTGCTTTTAACTTAGCCCACATTTTCTGCCTCTTAAAACTCTTAGCTGCATTTGCTATTTTTACTGTTTTAGGCAAACATCCTCAAGTGAGCAATTTAAATCAGGAAAGGATTGTTGAAGGATAAGAAATGAGGGGAGTATTCAGCCTTTTCCAGATCTCAATTCATCACCCTCTATTTATGTACAGTTAGGCTATATTTAATGCAAATATTTAAACCATTTCTTCCAAAACTCATCTGATTATATTTTCAAGAGGAGACTACAATATATAGCCATGATTTCTCTATTGGGCAATCAGAAAGTTGTTATATGCTGCCCTCAAATTACCACGAACCAATGTTTCTCACACCACGGATACTGCCCTGGTAGATGTAACTGGCTTTTCACTGATCAATAATTTCTTTTTCTCAAATAGAATTAGACATTAGTACAAACCACATTTGCTTTAATACAAGAGCTGTTTTGTTTATTATAAGGGGAAGTATTAACTGCAAGGATACAGCATCAGTTTTTACACAAAATGCTATATGGGTTAGTGCTAGATAAACTGCAAGAACCAAAAGGCAAAAATCAGGATAACTAGGCAAAAATCTAAGACATTTATAGCAAAGGAGGCAAACATCCCAAGTAAAATAGGGAGACAGCAAAACTGCCTTGATGGGTAATATTAAGGCCAAAAACATTTAGCTATAACCCAGCTAAGAATCTTCGAGACTTCCTCTTGATCTCCCTCTCAGTATAGGAAAAATGACATCATCCATTACGCTTTACACTTAAATTGACAATTTTAGAATATCTCCCTTAAATACGTTTCAATTTGCCAGTCTCAACAACTGCCTTAAGTGCCAGAATAACATTTTGCTATATTTCTCAAGATAAATGTGTAAATGACTACCCCGCTCCCCAATTTAGCAAGACCCAGAGGGTTTTGTTGCTGTTGTTCATTTGCTGCTCCAAACACACTTTCAAATATCCATTTGGTTTCTAGAGATGCATTGGCAGCTAAACAATACATGGAGCATATTAATTCTAATTGTAATCATAGCAAAGAATTGCATATGCATATAATACTATCTAATTCAAATCCAGGATCTGAATTCACTGTAGTTTAAGACTTATCCTTTTCTAGAATATACACTACAACAGAGGCCACAACAGAGACTATCTTGTCAAAAGTAGTACAAAGCACTTCAGTATAATGAAATAAAAGGACAAATCTACTTGTCTAAAAGACAATTCACTGTACACATTTTATTTACAGGTTTGTACACTGTCTTAATATGAATGGGACTGCTTTTCTATTTGAGTTGTACTTAAACCAAAGCAAAATTTAACCTAAGGAATACAAAGTGTTAAAATACAGCATAAGATACAAAAAAGAGGAATACTATTTCTAGTAAGGAATGTAATTCTGGTGTTAACATTTTTTAAAATCCACAATTATGTTCAGGAAATCACACAAACATATCACTGATTTGGCTTGAAATGCATGAAATTTGTAGCAAAGCTTTAATATTACAAAATAATTACCATAGAATGCACAAAATTATGTTTATTAAACCTTTTGTCATATTCCCAGATCCTTCACCAATGTTACATGAGCAAGAACCGAAATCAGAATATCACTAATGTTATCAGAAAAGGGAAACAAATAAATTAAATCTAGCAGCCATCAGCATCAATTACAGCAATGATCATGCTGTATAAAGATTTGCTAGAAAAATGTATGCATCATACTTTTCTTTCAAACCAGCAAAACATGTTACTGCATACAGTGAAAAGATGAAAAAGTAGTAGTTTATTCCCCTGTAAAAATGGCACTGTTTTCAGGACATTTTTAATATAATAGTTATTTTCTTAAGAAGCATCAGAGAATGGGTTAGGGAGACATGTATGGATTTGAGAAACAAAATGTTGCACTGAAATTCTTTGATTGGAAAAGGTTACCTTCAGCCAAAAAATGGGGTGAGGTGGGGTGGGGGTGAGGAAGAAAACAGAAGTACAAGACAAAGCAAATGAAAGTTTCACAAATTTAGCAACATTTAGATGGAAATCAGATTTAAATGCAGTCCACTCTGCTTTTATAGAGGCTTTGGTTCAGCTCCCAAATCTCGATTGCTTGACGCAGTCTCCTATGAAATACTCTGAAGGTGTCTTCTTAAACAACAAACCTATTTTTAGTGGTGGAACCACTTTTAGTAGCTGTGTCAGCATGGGACTGGTAACCAATCACTATCTTTTGAGGAAGTCCTAACCTTTCCTTGTATACTCTCCTGGGAAATTAAAAAGACAAAACATAAACTTAAGTAGCATTGTTCATATGAAAATATAGCATTAATTTTCATTGTTTAAACTCCAAATGCAATATACCAGATATTGTTACATTTCTTTTAAACAAAAGTCATTCCACTATTCACCCAGTATTTGACCTTATCATTTATCACAAACAGGTAACAGTCATATTAGCATATAATGAATTTTATGTGGTAAACATCCAGTACATATACAGGAGATCCTGTGCTAAACATCCCTTAAACCATGTTTTTCTGAAAGATGGGTTTCATTTTCATATAAACAAGCATTAACACTATTTGGTTTAGACTCTATTTGATTTGCAAAAGAAAGACAGAAGTCTTTAATATTTACAAGAATAATGGAACTAGATTGATAACCTTTCCTGTTTTGGAAATTAATAAATCATATAGGAACCAGCAGGGTTTTCTATATCTAAAGAACACTGCCTTCCTAACTTCCATCCTGATCTTACCACCACTTTCATTTTTAGGTCTGTCAGCTGAGCCTCAGTAAAAGAGCTCAAACTGATGAGAGAATTTAGTTAAAAAACCAAGTGACTAAACTATCTAAACTTGTAACTTTAATTTAATGTTTATGATTAATGTAAATGTAAACAATTTAATTAAAATCGTTTACTGACCAAATTACCTTGTAGCTCTTTCTGTCCCCTTGATTTGTATTCCTAACTGCAGTGTTCTGGACATCTGATTTACTTCTACATTTCCCATTTTGGCTATTTGCAAAAAATGTCAATAGAAGCTGCTGATATTATCTTACTGAGTTATGCATACGAATATTTTTTTATTTGGAAAATCAGCTCAAATTTTATATTCCTGTGCTCAATTCAATTGTTCAGGCAGGGCCAGCTGGCACCTCCTTATGATAAAATAGCCATGCCATGAATGAAAGGTGGGGTTTTTTTTTATTATTATTCAGTGCCAGTCATTTGGAATCAACTCATTTTAAAAAGTGCTAAAAATGGTTATTTTTAATGGGCCTTTGTGAAACTATAGTAAACATTTTTAATGCAGAATTCTATTTGATATGTATTAACAATTGATAAAGGCTACTCAGAACACTGAGGCTTGCTTATCTTAACTGTGATCTTATATTAGGTTGAAATGAGTAAATGCATTAATTTTTGATATTGTATTTAATTATTTTATACTGCATTTATATTGGCACATGAAAGATAAAGCTACTATCATTGCAACCAAGTGTGTTCATTATGGTTGTGACTTAATTCTCTTATGTAGATGGACCTTATAGTATATCAATATGTAAAAAATACTTGGAAAAACTCTTTTGCCATAAAATATAATACAGGCAATCCTCGACTTACGGCTACAATTGAGCCCAAAATTTATGTTGGTAAGGAAGACAGTTTAGTGAGCTTTGCCCCATTTTATGACTTTTCTTGCCACAGTTATTATATAAGTCACTGCAGTTGTTAAGTAACACAGTGGTTAAGTGAATCTGGCTTTCCCATTGATTTTGATTGTCAGAAGATCACAAAAGGTGATCACATGATCCCAGGACATGGCAACGGTCATAAATATGAATCTGCTGCTAAGTGGCTGAATTTTGATCACGTGACCCTGGGGATGCTGCAAGTTGCAAGTGTGAAAAACAGTAATTTTTTCAGCGCTGTTGTAATTTTGAACAGTCTCTAAATGACCTGTTGTAAGTTGAGGGCTACCTGTACCATTATTTGATTTGATTTTTATGCTGTCTTTATTTTTTATCAATTCAAAGCAGTGTATATATTTAATGCCCCCATTTCTTTTCCCCACAACTCTATGAGGCAAGTTGAGCTAAGAGTGTGACTAGTCCAAAGTAATTCAGCCGGCTTTCACGCCCAAAAGACCAGAATTCATAGTCTCCTGATTTCTAGCACAACATGTTAGCTGCTATACCAAACTGGCTTTATTTGCCATGTAACATTATTAGACACATTTGCTACTTCATGCTTCACCTTGAGAGTCCCCCAAAAGGTATGTATAATTTTCTGCTGCAAATTGTGAATTTGGTCAAATATAAACATATAATTATAACACATATAATTTTGATAGCAACCCTCCCAAAATGATTATTACACTTCCAGGATACTGGAAGCCTTTTTTAAATTAGGATTATACCCCAAATCCTGATGTATTGAAATAAATGAGCTTCCTAAATTATACAGTTGATGTTTCCTTTGAACACAACTTTATATCTGAATAAAAACAATAACTAACAAAAAATAAAAGCAAAACTTCTGAAACATCAGTATTTTCTAAAGTAACAATTCTGGAATTTCACATCAACTTACCCTATATGTGTAACAGCATCTCTGTTTTCACATTCAGTAGTCCATATTGCTATTTTATCCCCCTTGGTTCTAACATTAACAACAGCTCCACATACATCATCACTATAGTCATCAAAGGATTCTCCAATAAGGCACAGCAGCTACAAAATTGAAGATAACAACAAACTAAATTACAAAATACAACTGAATACTTACACAAAAAAATGTAAATTTCTACTGATTTCAGTGTACCATCAAGACAAGAATACTGAGAAAAAAATTCAAAGTTGAAAACTGCTACACAAAAAATCCTATTATAGCAGATGATAATTTTAACTCCCTAGAGATGGTTTCAGGACTATTTCAAGAATAGTACAAGAGGCATAGCCATCAAAATCCCCTTTCTTCCATCAAGAAAGATAACCCTTATAAAAAAAGTAAGTAAACTGGATTATTGATAAACACTAAAATCCATGGTAGAGCAAAGAATAATTCACAACTAGCCCCTGGATGTTAATTTAACACCAAGAGATTACCACTATCACTGACATAAAGACTTAAACCAGAGGGCCAAGACTATTTCTTTTTGCTTTGAATTTTACCCTAAACTTACTGATCCACAATTGGGACCAGAACTTCCATTGCTAAGTAATGTGGTTTGTAAAAGAAACATTGTGAGTGTACTGTTTAGGAACAGCAGTTTCAGTAGTCATAGTTGCAGTAGTTAGATGAGGACCTCATGCTTCTCTTACCCTGCCACACTAATTCCCCCCTCTTGCCTATATCTCCCCCTCCATCCCTTTTGGCACCTACACTCTGCCACCTATCCCTCCACCACTGCTCCCTTCTTCCTCCTGAAGGAAGCTTGCCAGGCCCGTTCAGAGAGGAGACAGCGGAGTAGTGAACTGCAGCACTGCAGCATTCTCTACTGCCAGGCAAGGAAGGAGAGTTGGCAATGTTCTGCAGGGCGAGGTGGATGCTGTGTGAGAGGTGCTATTTGGGGTGGCTGTAGAACTGGAGGAAGGGGATGAAAGTAGGCTTCCAGGAGGCACAGTGCACTTTGCAGCTTGTGTTGCAAGTGCTCCTGAAAAATCAGCCAGTGGCCTTCAGTGAGGGGTGGGGGAAAGCCCAGCACTGACAGATCCTACACACAGGCTCTGCTCACTCTCAGCCCAGCAGTCCTCCTGCAATGCTGGTGAAATTCATTTGGCGGGGGGGAAATGAACTACCTTGGGATAGACATGCAGAATACTCTAGTTAATCAGGAGAGTGGCACGCAATGGCAGTTAATCAAGTAGAGGTACACAAAACTCTTCCCAACCCCACTGCTTGTTTATCCACGTGGGAGCAACTAGTGGATAAATGTTTGAGTTAGGCATTGCAGAGAACAAAGCAGTTTATTCATCAAATACAAAATCTCTGCACCAGTCCTGCATCTTCTTTTGTGTTTTGTGTCTTTTCTTGTTTCTTCTAATAAAAACTCAGTCTTGTCTCCAAAAATAAAGCAAATAAGGGTTGAGCAATGAAATCTTGGAAAGGGCGAGCCCCATGGAGGGGAGAGTAGAAAAAAACTTAAGATATTCAAGATATCAAAAATGTAACAACCAATTTCTCCGCTCCATCATGCAGCTCACTTTTCCATTGGCAAGGATGGTCAAGGTATAGGTAGGCTTGTAAAAACAAAGGAATCCCCCCCCCCCAGCACATACAGCAGAGGAGGGCAGGGTGTGAATGTCTGCTTTTAAGCCTTTCTTGAGGCAAGGGGCCACCTTCTGCCTTGGCTGCTCATGCTTGAGCTCAGGGGCCCAACTGCCACTGCCAGGTTGCTGAAGGGCTACTGACCCCAGATGTCACGCAAGAGGAGCCTTACTTAGGTATTCCAGTGCAGGCAGCATGTGCAGCAGTGCCTAGTCCCAGCATACCAGTTTCCCAAGAGTGTTTGCAACATGAGTTGCAGATTATGTGTTATACCTCTGGGAAGCCCATATCGCTTCCCTTCTTCCAGTTCTGCTGCCATCCGGAACATCCCCTTCCACACTGCCTCGACCTTTTCCCAGCGAACTGCCACTGGCTCTCTTGCCTCACTGCAGTCTCACTGCTTTCTCCCCAGCTAGGCCCAGAAGATTCCTTTAGGTAGATGAGGCTCTGTCATACACACTGTACTCATCTTAGGGCTGCATGAATGGGACAGAATTTTGTCTGCAATAGCCATAACTTTGAGGACCGGTCATAAGTCCACTTTTTCAGCAGCTGTAACTTTGAAAGGTTGCTGAATGAATAATCATAAATTGAGGAACTATCTGTAATTGACTTACTCCATCACAGCTTCTAGATACCTATTTGGAAAACAGACAGTTTTGGAAGGTCAGTTACTGATACGGAAAGCTGGGTAATATAAGTATGCTAATGACACCCAATGTCATAATTCCAAATGTGCACGCCTGGTATATGGAAAGCATTATATCATCTTCATTAAAGAACATTCTCAGGCAAAAAAAATGAATCACTAAAAGGTCTAGTATTCGATGTATTAAAGGCTACCAATCAAAATGGTGCAATCCTGTTTCATATCTAAAGAATTGAAAACTACATAAAATATTGTTTATTTCCAATCATCAAAGCTACAAATGCCAATCTCAAAGGAAGATGGGAAGTAAAGCTCAAGTGCATTGAAAATTGTAATCCGGAAACCTTTATATCAACAGTATTTATTTGGGGGTGCATAGGCAGCCATGCTTGCTATGCCAGAGTGTACTATAAAAACTATTCATGGATGACCTAACATTGACTAATTCGCCTGAATTGAAGATAATTTTACCCAAAGTGAATGAATAATCGCCTCCTTTAAAAAAGGAGAAACATTTCCTTTTTGAATGATGCACTTATTTTCCAAAGTTCTATTCACTTGCCAGAAGTTCCTTGAACTTAAATATGCAATGGCCTTCATAAATCTAAGAATAGTGTCAATATATTCAAGAAAAACTATGTTAAAATAATTTGACTAATTGCAAGGAACAGGTGATAGACATCTATGGTCCTAACCGTAACAAAGATGTCAGACTGATTTGAATGACTGTACCAATGGGCTACACATCATCCACTGTAGAATTTATCTCAGACAACACTCTAATGCCACCCAGGCAAAGCTGTCACCAATTTGATATGATGGTAACAAATATTTGTTACTTTTCCAAAATAAAGCAATTTTTGAAAAGAAATAGGAGTTGGGACTCTCTGTCTAGATCACAGGCCGGCAACCTGCGGCTCCGGAGCCGCATGCGGCTCTTTGAGCCTTCCCCGGTGGCTCCCAGCCTCCTCTGCCTTTGCAGAGAGAGACAGAGACAGAGAGAGGCAATTGCGCTTCCCTGATTCTCTCTCTCTCTGTTTGTGTTTTTTTGTCTCTGTGTGTGTGTAAAAGAGAGTGCACTCACAGTGTTCTCCGAGGAGCTGAAAAGCTTACTGGGCAGAGCTCCTCCCTTTGCTGCGTCTCTGCAGGAAGCAGGAAGCAGGAAGGGCAGGAGAAAGCTAGCTAGCCCAGCTAGGCTGACTCAGGAATTCTGGGAGTTGAAGTCCATGAGTCATAAAAGAGACGAGGTTGCTTACCCCTGAGCTTGTTGGACAACAGCTTGAAGCTTGCCAGGTGAGCAGCAGATAGGAGGGGGGGGGGAGAGAGGGGGGGGAGAGAGAGAGAGAGAGAGGAAAGAGAGAGAGAAAGAAAGAGTGGGGGAAGAGGAGTGGCAGACCAAGGGCAGATAGAGAGGGAGGGAGAGGGAGAGGGAGAGACAGAGAGAGAGAGAGAGACCCTTTTGACATCTAAAATGAAGATAACACTGCATATATCCTTTTTTAACCTGTATGTGTATGTGTGTGTGTGTATATATATACACACACATACATACATACATATACATACACACACACACACACCTATAATAAAGGTAAAAAAGGATATATGCAGTGTTATCTTCATTTTATATATCAAAAGGGTTTTGCGGCTCCCAGTGTTTTGTTTTTGGTGGGAAATGGGTCCAAGTGGCTCTTTAAGTGTTTTGGGTTGCCTACCCCTGGTCTAGATAATAGAATATCTCCCTGAAAACTGAACAAAATGAGACCAAATTTGTTGGGGAAAGACAGAAAGAGCGAGGTTAGAAAATGGGCTGGATCTGGCTGAGGCAGTAGCACTTCCATCATCCCTAAAACATCCAATGTTTTCTTAAAGAAGAGGTAATTAGACAACAATTCAGAAATAGTGGTCTTATGTTTCCCAGCACGTAAATGCAGATAAAAAACCAGAATGTCTAGTTCTCTAACACTGAATAAAATACTGTCAATGGTTGCTATTGATAAAAGGATTAGAAATAATTGTAATGTCCTGCTTGCTTCAGGATCACTCTCTGAAAACATATTAGGGCAGGACTAAATTTGGCACTTGGGGTAGGGTGAGAAGGGGCGTTGGTCTTACCTGAACGCTTTTTCTCAGTACGGAGATGGATAATCCACGGATGGGTTTTCTCTGTCTGCCTGCTCTTGAGACCAAGTAGCCAAAGCTTGACACGCCCCCACTTCCTGTGGAGTCCATTCTTAACGAGGGCGAATTGGCTGATGATTGACGAGGTATTGGCTCTCAGCTCCCTACTAGCGGCCTGCTGGCCTTGGGGTGGGTGTGGATTATCCATCTCCGTACTGAGAAAAGGCGTTCAGGTAAGACCAACGCCCCTTCTCCAGTACAGGAGATGGATAATCCACGGATGGGACGTACCAAAGCCTCACTGTCCCAAGGGGTGGGAAACAGATAAGGCCGGTAGATTGATCTCTGAGACAACTTGCTGGAGGACCCTCCTACCAAAGGAGGTGTCCGCCGATGCAAAGCGGTCTATCTTGTAGTGTCGTATAAACGGGGAAGGCGAGGACCATGTCGCGGCCCTGCAAACTTCCTTGATTGACGCCTGGGTAGCCCATGCCGCCGAAGTTGCAGCGCTTCGGGTGGAATGGGCTGTGAGATGACTTGGGGGCGGCAGGGATGATACATTGTAAGCTTCTGCGATACAGCTTCGGATCCACCTTCCAATGGTGCCCGCGGAAACATTCCGCCCCAAGGTGCCCGCTTGGAAGGACACAAATAGGGCCTCCGATTTGCGGAAGGGTTCTGTACGTTTTATATAACGCCGCAAGGCTCTGCGGACGTCCAATGTATGCCACTGCCGCTCCCGGTCATGTGTTGGATTTGGACAGAAGTTTGGGAGAATTACTTCCTGTGTCCTGTGAAAGAGTGAATTCACCTTCGGTATGAAGGCAGGATCTAACCTAAGGACCACCCTGTCCTTGTGGAAAATGCATAGGTCGTTTCTGACTGACAGTGCGGCCAGTTCCGAAATTCGTCTGGCCGATGTGATGGCAATCAGGAACGCCACCTTTAGCGACAGGTGTCGCAAGGAAACGGTCGCCAATGGTTCAAATGGTGACCGAGTGAGTGCGTGAAGGACTCGCGGTAGTTCCCAGGACGGGTACCTGTGAATTACTGGAGGTCTGGTGTTATAGGCGCCCTTGATAAAGGCGCGGATCCTGGGGTGGTGAGCTAAGGGAACCGAATCCGTGCAGGTGAGGAGGGTGGACAAGGCCGCCACTTGCCTGCGGATGGTCGCGGGGGCGAGGCCTCTGTCTAGTCCCTCCAAGAGGTAATCTACTATCTGAGGGATGTAGAGTTTGTGTAAGTCAAACTGCCGTTCCCTGCACCAAAGGCAAAAATTTTTCCAAGTGGAGTCATAAATGCGGTTTGTTGCCGGACGGCGTGAAGCTTGAATTATGGTAATGGCCCCGGGAGAGAATAGTTCCTGTGCCATTATCTGGCGCTCAAGTGCCAGGCGGTCAGTTGTAACCATTGGGGTTCCGGGTGACTGATGGTTCCCTGGTGTAGGGACACTTGATGAGGGGGAATGTTCCATGGGGGCGACTGAGACAGGTTCATCAGGTCGGCGAACCACGGTCTCTGTGGCCAATATGGTGCTACTAGGATCACTTCTGCCCGCTCCTGAATCAGCTTTCGGATGACCGCCGGTATGAGTGGTAGTGGGGGAAAGGCATAAAGCAGACCCTGAGGCCACTGAGTTCTCAGAGCGTCCGTCCCCTCTGCTCGCGGGTTGAAGTAACGAGAGTAAAATCTGGGGAGCTGGGCATTGTCTGATGATGCGAACAGATCGAGGATCGGGTACCCGAACTTGCGGGAGATGTCTAGGAACAAGTTCGGGTGTAGCCCCCACTCCGAAGGGTCCACTGTGGTGCGGCTTAGGAAGTCCGCTTGCTGGTTGTTGACCCCCGATATGTGTTCCGCTTTTAGTGACTTCAGATTGGGCTCTACCCAGCTGAATAGGAGTCGTGACTCTGTCATCAGGGTTTTTGATCTGGTCCCCCCCTGCCGATTGATGTGCGCCTTGGCTGCTACGTTGTCTGTTAGGACTAGAACGTGGTGGCCTCTGATTCTGTCTTTGAATTGTTGCAAGGCTAGGTGGATAGCCCTGAGTTCTAGCCAGTTGATGTTGTTTCTCAGATCCGTGGCGGACCAACGTCCCTGTACAAACTGGGAGTCCAGATGGGCTCCCCAACCATACAGACTGGCGTCTGTAGTGATGGTAACTCTGACTGGTTCCTTGAAGGGTGACCCCTTGGTCACGGCCCGAGAGCACCACCAGCGTAGCGCCCTGCGGATTTGTGCCGTGACCCTGACTAGGTGGTTGGATGCGCTGGTGTTCTGCCGTTGGTAAGGGAGCAGAAACCACTGTAGTTCCCGTAGGTGGAGCCTGGCCCAGGGTACAATGGCTACAATGGTACAATAATTGGGAAAGTGTTAGTATCGGAACTGAACGTTGCCTGTGAACCCAGCGAGCCAGTTCCCTGATGCCGGCCACCCGGTCTTGGGAGAGATAGACCATACAGTTGGTTGTGTCTATCATGGCCCCCAGATGCAGCAGCCTGGACGAGGGAACTGTCTGGCTCTTCTGAAAGTTTACTGAGAATCCGTGTAATTGGAGGACGCGAATGACGGTCCTTACGTCCGCCTGAGCTGTCTGTAGGAATGTTGCTTGGATTAGTATGTCGTCTAGGTAACATTGGACGCGTATTGGGATTTTTCTCAGTTTGGCGGCTACCACTGCTAGTATCTTGGTAAATACCCTGGGTGCCGAAGATAGACCGAAGGGGAGAGCTCTGTATTGGAAGTGTTTTCTCCCGTAACAGAAACGTAGGAACCGGCGGTGGTTTGGGTGGATGGGGATGTGAAAGTAGGCTTCCGTGAGGTCTATCGATGCCAGGAAGTCTCCTTCTCTGATGCTTCCCAGGATGGACTGAAGGGATTGCATCTTGAATTTTTTGTATGTGATGTAGCGGTTGAGGTTTTTTAGGTCCAGGATTGCCCTCCATCCTCCTGAAGTCTTTGGAACCACGAAGAGGATGGAGTAAAATCCTCTGCCTCTGTATTCCGCTGGGACCGGTTCTATGGCTTGAATGTCCAACAGGTGTTGGATGGCCTCCTGCATGAGTTTGCGTTTGGTGGGGTTCCTGGAGACCGAGCAGTTGATGAGTCGGTCTGGGGGTGTGACCAGGAACTCCAGGGACAGCCCGGACTGGATGGTTTGTAGTACCCAGTTGTCCGTGGAGGTCTGCTCCCACTGGTGGAAGAAGTGAGCTAGTCTTCCTCCAATGGGTAGGTCTATGTAGGAGTCATTTTGTCTTCCGGTACGGACGACCCGTTCCACGAAAGGGTCGTCTCGACTGGTTTTGTTGTCTGGGCTGGAACCCCGGTCTGTCGTAGGGGCGGCCGTACGGTTTGTTCTGCCTGGGAGTGAATGGCTTGGGTGCCTGACTGATAGGCGTGGTTGTCGGTTGGCGAAAGGACTGCCTACGAAAGTAAGGTGTGGTACGTTTGTCTGACCTTTTGTTCAAGTGTGCCATGACCTTCCGCTTGTCTTTGTTCTCTACAAGATAGGGGTCCAAGGCCTCCCCAAACAGACCGTTGCTTGAGTAAGGGGCGGTCGCTAGCCGCCACTTAGCCTTGGTGTCAGCTTGCCAGTGTTTTAGCCATAGCATTCTCCTGGCAATTATGTTGGATGCTATGGATCTGGATGAAAAAATGGCCGATTGGAGCTTTGCGTCTGCAGCGTATTCCGTGGCTGCTACCATCTTAGCCAGGTCCTGGTGTGTTCGTATGTCCTCCATAGGAACTATGGTTTGTAGTTGTTGCAACCAGATGAGGGTGGCCCGGACAAAAAAGGAGGTCGAGGTGGCTGCTTTGATGGCCCATGCCGCTGCCTGGTGGGTTTTGCGAAAGGCTTGTTCCCACTTTTTGTCATCTGCCTTAAGGGCCTCCACTAGGTCCCCAGCCATGGCTGTCTGGGAGACCAAGGGGGTCCAGGTTTCATCTACTTTAGGTATTTCTAAGGCCTCATTGAGGTCTGTGGCAGTGCTGTATAATTTTTTGTCCGTACCACTCACTGATGGGAAGGAAGTGGGAGAGTCCCATGGCTTCTTGATCCCTTTCAGGAAAATGGCGGGGCAAGGTATATGGTGTTGTGATGTCACCTTTTCTACGAATACGGGTCTGGATGTGGTGGCCGGTGTCGCTTGCGGCTGAGAAAACTGATCCGTCCCCATGTCCGCAATGGCTGTGGCCTTGCGTAGTATCGTGAGGAAGCGGTTGTGATTAAATAATCCCCCTGAGGGGGGCTCAGGGGGAAGTTCCTCATCCTCTGACATAGAGATCCCAGGTTGATCCTCCTCTTGTGGTGAAGAATAACCACTCATGGAGGACTGGGCCGGGGAGACGGGTTCCTGAATGCCTGAGGACTCTGAGGGGAGTTCCGAGTGTGGCATGGCTGAGATGGAGGGCCCCTGGTCGTGGTGGGCGGAGCGCTGTGCTAGGGCTCGGTCCACCACTTTGGTTAATAGGGCCTCTAGCCGTCCATCTGCCCAGATGTCCCCTATGTCATTACCTTTGGGTGTGGTGACCGCAGGTGGAGAGGTGGACTCAGTGGTTGTGCCTGCCGCCGTGGTTGTTTGTTGGACTGATGTAGATGGCGGATCCAGTGGTTGCGGTGTTCCTGGAATGGACCACGCGCTCTGGGTTGATGTGGATGGACCCAATGGTAATTCCATCTCGGTGGCCGCTATTTGAACCAATTCCAATTGGGCCTGCCTCTGCGCTCTGGAGAACTCCTTCTCCAGGGCCTGGTGCCTACGGCTGGCTTGCTTTTCCGCCAACTTGGAGGGCCTCTTGAGTGAGTGTTTTGTCTTCGCTTTGCACTTGCCTGCCGCCTTCTGGTCAGAAGGTGTGTTGCAGCCGTCATTGGGAGATGGAGGGGTCGTGCTCATGGATTGAGGCAACGAGGGTCCCTCCATTCCGCTTGAGCAGTCCCAGAAAAACTGAGAAGACGCTCAGGCAGGCAAGTATTGGCGGGAGCGAAATTGGAACAAGTACCAGGACTGTTCCCCTGATCACCCGACCACAACAAAAATATTCTCTCTGGGCTAAGGTCACGGTAGCTGAGGGAGGTACCGAAGGCACGTTTGGAACCACTCTTTGGGTTCCGCCCGGAGGCCTTAGGTGACCAGGCAACGTGCACCAGTAGAAAAAGGAAAAGGGAGGCAAAAAATATCAGTGGCGACCTCAAAAGGGTCTGTAGGCCTGACTTAATACACAACAAGGTATCAAATGGCGGTCACCTAGAGCGGAATTTATTCTTATTAATATTATTACTATTATACTAATAATAGGAACAACAATAATAATAAAATAATAATAATAATAACAACAACAACAACAATAATGGTGACGATGATAATATTGTGTGTTCTGCCTTTAGGCCTGTTGGCCCTGCAGTCGCTTAATTTTTAGCTTTAAAAAAAAAATTTTTTTTTAATTATTATTATTATTATTTTTAAAATTTATGTATTTATTTTTATTATTATTATATGTGTGTATCGGGGGTGGAGCACTGGCTGTGCGCTCCTATTCCGCCTCTATCAGTGCTTCCAGATATGATGTGGAGCTTCCTTAAGCTCGGTTTGCCTTCCTCTGGCAAGAGATGGCAGCCGCAGCTCGTTTCTCCCTGAAAACGGGCTTTGCGGATCCCAGGAGGGAGCTCCGCAGCCTCCCAGAAGCTGCTTGTGCCCGGGGATTTAAATTTGGCGCGCTGGTGACGTTTTAAGGGAATCCCAGTCAGGGATTGCCTTTGTTGCCTGAAACGGCAACTAAAATGGCGCCCGCGGTTGCCCTGGGCTGCTAGGGAATCTCCGATGATCCGAATTCAAGTTTGAATCCGGACCTGGAGATTGTTATTTTTTTCCCCAATTTGAGGAAAAAATCCCTTGGAAGGTTGGGGAGAAAAGCTCAGCAAGTGGTCTCTGCTGATGCCTTTCCCCCCCCCCTTTCCACCTCCAGAGCCCTGGGGCTGGCTGGAATCCGTGGGGAGTTTCCCCCCCCACCCCCTTTTTCAATTTTAATATAGGATCAGGGATGATCCCAAGGAAAACTTAGTGGTTGGGGGAAAGGTTCAGCAAGTAGTCTCTGCTGATGCCTTCTTCCCCCCCTTTCCACCCCCCAGAGCCCTGGGGCTGGCTGATATCTGTGGGGAAGTTTCCCTCCCCACCAATCCCCTTTTTAATTTTAGGTTTGAGATCAGGACTGATCCCCAGAAAATTTTGTGGTTAAATTCCTATAGGTGGCAATTTTTTTTGGAAGGGGAAGCCAATTATCAAGGGATAATCAATCAATGGATTTCTTGTCTAACCTGATAAGCTGAGAGCCACGCCAAAACGAGTCTTCTCGAGCAGAGACCAAGTTAAGAATGGACTCCACAGGAAGTGGGGGCGTGTCAAGCTTTGGCTACTTGGTCTCAAGAGCAGGCAGACAGAGAAAACCCATCCGTGGATTATCCATCTCCTGTACTGGAGAAAGAAGCCAGCAAAACAAAGATTAAATTCAAAAACTGGTAGATCAGTCTGACAGCTGTGCAGAAAAAAATGAGTCAAGAAAAATGCATCCTATGGCAAAGGTCCTCAACCTATGGGCCGCTACCAGTCTGCAGCTCATTTGGAACTTGGCTGTGCAAGTGGCAGGGGAGTATGCGCATGCGCAGGTCCATTTGTGCAAGTGGCAGGTGCTTGAACTGGCAGTTCCATTTGCGTGAGCGGACTGCATGCCCATCACTTGCACAAATGGAGTTTTGCACACTCACGTGCATGCCTGCCACTCACAAAGAACCACTCCCTTTCCTCCCTTCCTGTCTGCCAAGACGGAAAGGTTGGGGACCACTGTCCTATGGGACTGGCAGCTGCTTAGAATGTTGTTTGTTGATTCATACTCAAGTCTCCACCTTCCTCATCACATGACGCAGAGTTATTTTATTGGGTTTCCCAGAACACACAAAGAGAAGAGTAAAGACAGACTATCCATATTAGTATATATAAGTCAGATACCTCGTACTAGTGAAGATATTGAAACGAATTTCAACACTATGCTCTGCATACTTGCCCTACCTTATTTTTTCCAACCCAACAGAATATTTGAAAGAAAACATGTAAAAGGAGTCTTCTAGTCTGATCATCAGAAAAATAACTGTGAGAACTGAAGAGAATGGCACTAAGTTTGATAGACAAGAAAAGCAAACACAAGAAAAATGAGTTTAAAAAAGAATCAATCAAATCAAAGTATTGAGAAAAGTTTCTCCAATGCATCCCAACGAGAGAGATAGTTGAGCCAGTGGCTCAGGATGTTGCCAATTCCTCCACTCTAAATTTTATGTCTTGACAAATGATCCAAACAGCAGCATTATTAAGCAATAAGAAAGGATTCCAGAACTCATGCTCTCCACACTTTCCCTAGTGGTCACTGACAGCTGACAGGCCTGTAACACATTTTATAAGCTTACAAATGCATTGCATATCAAGGATATGAAACTTTCAACTACTGGGTCTCTAAAACTGACTCCAGCAATCTCTTAGAATCAATATAACTGCAATGCCATTAGTATGGTGATTGCAGACAGCATGAAAATTATTTGTAATGCATCTCCTGAATCAAATTTCAGAATCTAGAAGGATTCACAAATCTCCAAGACAAATGGTTTTCATAGGCCTCCACCCAAGAAAATGTAATGCCAAGAAGAAATGGTATAGGATTTCCTACCTGTGCAGGGGATTGGACTAGAAGACCTCCAAGGTCCCTTCCAACTTTGTAGTCTGTATTCTAAGACTCTGATGTAGCAATGGTCTACCTATGGTCAAATAATTATCTATATGTATTTTGTACACCTTGACTTTTCCTTTAGCAATTGGGAAAAGTACTCTTCTCTTAAATATGAGCCAGCAGTGTGCTGCAGCTGCCAAAAAAGCCAACATAGTGCTAAGCTACATTAACAGAGGGATAGACTCAAGACCACGTGAAGTGTTAATATCACTTTATAACGCCTTGGTAATGCCGCACTTGGAATACTGCATCCACTTTTGTAAAAAAGATGTTGAGACTCTAGAAAGAGTACAGGGAAGAACAAAGATGATTAGGGGACTGGAGGCTAAAACATATAAAGAACAGCTGCTAGAATTGGGTATGTCTAGTTTAATGAAGAGAAGGATGAGGGGTGACATGATAGCAGTATTCCAATATCTCAGAAGAAAGAGTCAAGCTATTCTCCAAAGCACCTGAAGGCAGGACAAGAAGCAACAGATAGAAACTAATCAAAGAGAGAAGCAACCTAGAACTAAGGAGAAATTTCCTGACAGTTAGAACAGTTTATTAACCCCCTGTAAGTTGTGAATGCTCCAACACTGGAAGTTTTTTTAAGAGACTGGACAACCATTTGTCTGAAATGGTATAGGGTTTCCTACCTGAGCAGGGGGTTGGACTAGAAGACCTCCAAGGTCCCTTCCAACTATTATTATTGTGACCAAAATGAGCACCAAACACATATAAAAATCACTTACTGTCTCTAGCCAGAAGCGATCAAGATCACTTCGTCTCTGCTGCTTGTTTAGTGTAATTAGCCATCTCCCTCCCCGTTTATTCTTCTCATCTTCCCACATGGGTTCAATACCATCCTAAAAAGTGCAGTTTAATATAAAGCACAATATCCACATGTGTAATTCACACAATTTATTTTTAAATATTTGAAATTTATTTACATTTATATTAAGATTTTAAGTCATGCATGAAAAAAAAATCAGTGTTTTTTAAAAATTAATATAAATACAAAAAAATTCTTTTGACAGAGAAATCGGAATCAAGGACTAACTACATTAAGCATTTTATTTACAACACTATGAAAATAGTGAGTAGTAAAATAGGAAAGATATGATTATCAACATTTAAACAAATGTTGCTTATGTATTTTATCCTCAGCTCTTGAAAATATCAAAATAATATTAAGATGTACCCTAACACAGAAATCACACATTGTAAATATAGAAACTAAAGTTAATAATTAACTCTGCAGAAAGTTTTATTAATACATTTTTTTACGATGTAATATAATATTTATTAAATTGTATATTCTTTAAAGTCTTTTACTTAGCAGGTTACACCCAAAATAGCCTAGCAAAATGAAATAGACTCAAAAGTTTATTCCACATACCTTAAAAAGTGAATAATCACAACCAGGCATTAAATTACTAGAGAGCTGAATATGGTTATATAACCTATTTGGAAAAAACATAAGTACAAACAATGAAGTAAACTATCACAAATATTAAAGATTACAGATGTGCAAATGTCAAAAAACCCCACATATATTACCTTAAATTTTGGGGTTAAATTTTTAATAATTCTTAACAGCAAATGTTATTAAAAGAAAAAACAATAAAGTCATATAATCATTACATTAAAAACTAATTTGACATCATCACAATACTTGAGAATATAGTTCACAGGATTTCCAATACTTCACAGAGCCAACTGCTTGTAGTTTCCCAGGTGCCCTCTTTTTATAATTGTAACAGGCAACAATATTTAACGCTTTCAACTTTCCCAAACTTAAGTTTAAATTAGATAACCCATGATCCATTGGGTCATCATTTTAGAGATGTTTCCTTAACTAAATAGAGAAACAGAATGGACAAAAAAGCAGTGGGAGAAGTAGTAACTTCTGACTTTTTGCCAGTATGACCAGAGCTGATGGCCCTCTGAAAGCCAATGGTGGGATCAGTCTAGCCAGCCTTTGGAGGGCTATGGCAGGACCAGTTTACCTGATCTCCAGCAGCCAAAGGAGAGGCTGGTCTATTTAGCTTCCAGAGGGCTAAGGCAGAAGCAGTTTATTGTGGCACAGAAGCATTGAAGCAATCATAAATTTGACAATTTCAATTCCACAGGAGTCATGTGTCCGGATTTTTGGAAGAATTCTATTAAGTTGGCCCATTTGGGCTATCTTAGTTCAAAAATTGTTGTCCTATAATGCACTATTTCATTCAATTAAAGGTTACAGACACAAGAGTTTTACTAGTACATAGGTGTTCTTTACAAATTCACTTCACTCTTGTCTTTGAATATTCCCTCTTATTCAACTTATCCCCCTATAGTTTCTCATATATAATCCTCAATCAGGTGGAAAAACACTCAAGTTTCAAGTCTGATTTATAATTTTACTTACGCCCAAAAATCTTCAACAGTATCAAACTTTGAGATCAGACGAAGATTTGCTTGCCAAGTTTTACTTTTATCATTTTTAAAGAACCAAAGTGCCCACCTGAAAAAAAATAATGACTTCATATTGGTATACAATATATAATTATTATTTTAAAAGGCAGGGATTAAAATTATACACTAAGAAATTTGGGAAGGAAAATACAAAACAAGAATACACAAAAGATACACAGGTTTAATGTTCAATTTTACTTAACACCTGAGCATATAATGAAGAATTCTGAGGCTAGTTCTGTAAACTAAAACCTAATGACCTAGTCATCAACCACATTCTACCTTAGATGACAAAGAAAAGTTGGAGCAAAGATTTAAATTGCATTCAGAAGTAGTATCCTGAGAAGAAACCCAAATTTTTAAAGATTCTGAATAGGGAGGTTATGTCAAATAGTATTTATAGTCCAAAGTACAATTTGGCTCAAACTAGATAGGACAATTAATTTGATTTTTAAACCAAAAACATATTTACCTGTCAACACTGCACTTTAAATTGTTACTATAAAGTATACAAATCAAAGTATGAAACATATGGCAAGTTAGTATGTTATACTTTCCAGTTTAAAATTACAAAAGAGATAGTGATCTGTAACTTTGTTATGTAGTTTTTTTCAACTGAAATCTCTTGAAACATAAAGAGAATATACAATATTTCATAGTTGTCATAAAGGACCTGTAATTTAATATAAAAGACAAATGTTCCCCAACTTTTAATTTCAAAAGGAGGATATTTGTGGATCTGTACTTTGCATTTAAAAAAATAATTTCATTCCAAAATATCTAGTTAATTCTGTTTTGGAACATGCTATTACACAATTTAAAGGAAACATGCCCCACCTGTTTTGTAATGGATGCTTAACGTATGTTTCAGGATTCACAATCTCCTGACTTGCTGATGTCTCAGTTTTCTCTTCTTCTGAAGTCTGAGGGTTAGAAATGGTTTCCTAGACAAACAAAATAAACAATTAACTTGTTTCTTTATAAAAGATAAAATAGTATGCATAAAGGTTTATTTGAAAGATAACCACCATGTTCAAATATTCTGCCATTAACATTTGTAAATCTTTTTAATATGGATATGTCTATGTTTTCCAAATATAGGTATTTTAGAGCAATTAGTATGAATGTAAAGTTCTCACACTATCTTAGACAATTGCAACTGAAACAATAAGATGGAATCTTATTTTCTCCACTGAGTATTACATTATCAAATATGTACAAATTTAGTAAACTTTTATTTTTCTTAATGCAGTAATTCTCAATGCACATACTATTAAAAGTGATTCTCCATGCATATTCCAAATATAGGATAATTTAGGTAAAATAGGGTAGATAATGGTACCAATCAACATATGTTTTGAATTACTGCTAATTTTATTGCACTGTAAACAGCTAGATTTTCATAGGGATTTCTTGTATACGTCTCCCTTTCTACATATTTCACTAAGATCTGGAATATTAAAACACGATAGAATTTAAGGTATGCACAAATCGGTGTCAATTGTAAGACTATAATACATTTGATTAGGAAACATGTATAGATGTTATAGCAAACTTCATTTATGGACACCCAATGTATAAAAAATACCAAAGAATAATAGGCCAGCTGCAGATAAAACTAATTACATTAAGGTCTCAAAAATCAGTGTGAAACATTTGTTATGACTAACTTATGTACTACCAATTTCAGTGGAGTTAGATACATAGTACTTTTTCTGGATTCTAACTATAGGGAGTTCTTGCTTAACAATGGTAATTGGGATGGAATTTCCTAATTCCACCCCATCATTTAGCGACAGTGATATAGCAATCCCAGCAGTCCCCATTAAGCCAGATTTGTGGTTGGTAAGTGAGGATTCTTCTCACAACTTCCTGATGGCTTCCAACAACCAAAGACAGTGGGGAAAGTACCAGGAATAATACAAAAGCATTATTTCTAAATGAAAAGTACTATGAGAAATGAAGATAACTATGAGGATTCATTTTGTACATTCTATATGCTAGAATATCTGGAGATATAATAGTACCACCATCTAATAGATGTTGCACAGAAATTTTATTAGCTAAAACTAGCATATAAAAAGAGGCATTTGATATTATCAGTCTACAGACTGATTAAATATGTAAGTTTCAATTTTATTACCTGTTCTCTTACCTGCACTTATAAGATATAATATTATACCCTAGGTGAAGAAAATCTTCCAATAACCAACACAGACTTCTTGTCGCTTTAACTTCCAATTTAAACAGGAATGAAATTAATGCTTATGCATACTTGTGGATCATCTGAAAACTGAACCCATCATTTTACACTTAATCCTGTTAAAACTATAAAAACTACTTTTTTAAATAAACACTTTTCTTAAAAAGAGAAGTCATGGCATCAACTAAAATGTTTACACACAATAAAACTTCTGAACTGAATGTATCTGCTTTGGCCTCATTGATTTTGCTGGTGGTTGAATGTTTTGAAGTTCATTCCTATAATATAACAAAACTATATGAATGTTCAATGTTTTTCCTTCACATTATATATTTAATAAGCCTGTCTTTCAAGTAAGTAAAATTAAAGTAACACAGATGCACATATTCAAAATTTCAGCTTACCTTTACTGAACTATATAACCTAGAATACCTTTCATTCATGATGATTCAAAGTTTTTAAAAATGTCATTCATGTAAGTCTTCTGTGTACATGCACTTTTTTCTCTATTTGCATTGGAAACTAATAATGCTTACAGTATAAAAATTAGGAATGTGCAAAGTTTATCAGAAAAGAAGCTTCCAAAAAGGCAAACACACTTAAGGCTGTAATCTAGTAGTCATTATGGATCATTCCGTAGTTTATTTTTTCTTCTGAGCTTAAAAACCTTGCATCATCCTGGCAACATTTATGGACTAGAAAAATAATACACTTGTAAATTGTGCCAATCCTGGAACATGAGATGACATTTTTTATAATTAGATAAAAAAGGACATAGTACATGCATGCTATGCCCTGTCAAATTTCATTCCTTTTGTATGTAAATACTGCTAAGCCTACCTGAGTGTTTAACTTGGCACTACCTACAATGTCAGTGCCAACTGCAGATCTCTTGGTTCAATGCCAGTATTTTCCCTTGCTTAGTATTACTACTGTCACCTTCCATTGCACGTCAACGTTCAGCTCTTTACTCACAATATAGCATGTTGCAATGGGAAAGGGAGTATGATGGGCAACTTTTCGTTTAACAAATTAGTATTTGACAATGATGTTTGGCCTTAAAAATTCTGCACAGCTAGGGGAGAAAGAACAACAAATTTCTATTTAAATATACGAAAGTGTATGAAGAAGGCCTAAATCACAATCTTCTTTATGGAAAAGTTGTAAACTGAAGTACAACGAAATGATCAGGACTCCAGAGCTACAGATCCGGCCCAAATTATGCTACTGTGAAAGAATTTTTTTTCTAGCCAGTTCTGTGGGCTTCAATTATAACTAAACTTTTCTTGGGAAATACCGAGGAGCAAAAAAGACAAGGGAACAAGTTAAGCCAGGAACCGGAAAAAAGCAATGTCTGTCGCCTGGTTCGGAGCCCACAGGTCGGTGCCGCCCGAGAGGAAACAAACGGGCGTTGAAACAGCATTGAGAGCAGCCACGAAGATCAGGGATGGGAGCGGTGGAGGAAGGTATTCTCGCCGGTGTTTGGGCACTCTCGTATCTGGCAGGCGCGGGGAGACAAGGAGAAACAGGCCGGCATAAGCGGCACTATCCGCTAGCTGGCACGACGAATTCTAGAGAAGTTATGTCCAGGATGGGGGCCCAGAGTCCGACCGAGCTCCGCCCTCCTCTCTCGTGGTGAATTCTCCTCTCCCTGCACACGCCGGCCGTCTTCGGCCTTCCTCTCTCCACCTCACCCGTCACACGACCCCTCCCCGTCGCCCCTCAGCGCCCCCGCCCAAACTGTGACGGCACAATCCTGGCCGCTCGCCTCACGCACTCGGAGCCCCCTTCTCTGGCCTCCCAGGTTTTCCCATCCTCCTCCCGCAAGGCAGTCCATCACACACGCCGGCGCCTTTCGCTCGCCGTACGCGCGCGCGCCACACACAACTTCCCAGGCCGCTGTCTGCCGCTCTCTCTTCGCCAACCATCTCTCTTCCCCCCACCCCCACCCTTTCGGCTTTCTGGCTGAGATTTTCTGTCCCCTTCAGGGCCGAGTGGCTTTTCCACAATCTTCTCGGAAGCCTAAGTGACAGACCGAGAGCGGGGAAAAAGAGGAAGGCGGGGAGGAAGGAGGGGTAAAACGAAGGGAGGAAACGGGAATAAGGACACTCACCGGTTCCACCGTCGCCATCTTAGATCGCTCTGATCGCACAAGCGCTGAGGGGAGGAGAGAGGTAAAAGGGGAAGGCGGATAACAAATCAGGTTCGAAAACGATTGGTCAGTGGGGAGTCACGTGGAGGCGGCGGCCGTTTTGGCGGCTCGGCGCGTGCGCAAGCCCGGTGCGGGAGGGGTTGGTGCCCGCTTCCAGAGGGAGCAGTGGCAGCAGCAGTGTCTTCTGGGAATTGTAGTCTCGAATTATTTTTTTCCCTCTCTCCACCTTCCTTTTCTAGGAGAGAAATCACGTGGGAAAGGCAGACGGGAGCATGTCAGGCTGAGGCGTGGTTCCTAAGAGTGGGGGAAAGTGACTCCTCGAGTCCGAAATTGGCAATTGCAGGAGCAGCCTGCGGGTGTGACCTCTGCATCCCCCCGCCGATGCCCGGCCTGACGGCGCAGCTGGTCCTTTTCTGTCACAGGGTGTCAGCATGTGTGATGCAAGCCGACCCTCGTCTCTCCGGTCGTCACCATTCAGCTCCCTATCCAAAATCTGAAAGCGAGCCGGAAAGGCGAAGGAGCGATCAGTTGCTTCTTCGCCTGTGTGTTTTAATTGTACAGAATAACAGCAAAGGACTTCTTATTCTACTAGGCATCCCGTGATTCTTAATAAGCTTGCCTGAAACAGACGATATAATCTGAAATCCTAAGGATAATTTGACGAGGGATCTACATTAGCTCTCCAGTATTTTTCTTGAAATTCCCACTCTCAGAATAGGAACATGGATTCCAGTGCAGCTGCCCAATTTTTGGCTTACTCTCTATTTTCACTAACAATGTTGCCTTTGTGGTCTTGAAATGTGATGGATCTCCATCCCTCTGAAAGCCTGTGAGCAACTGCCACATTTTTGGAGGGCAGCCATATTATTCTTTGGGAGGGGGCACAACATCTGGAGGACAGCAGCCCCTTTTCCAAATAATACACTTTATTATATGTTCTTAGTCAAAAAATTGCTAGTAAACCGAGGCTTAAGATACAGAAGGATCTTGACAGACTTCAACATTGGGCGCTATCTAACAAAATGAAATTCAATGGTGAAAAAAGTACATTTAGGCAAGAAAAAACAAATGAACAGATATAGTATAGGTGGTACCTTGCTCAATAGTAGTAACTGTGAGAAGGATCTCGAAGTCCTAGTGGACAATTACTTAAATATGAACCAGCAGTGTGCGGTAGCTGCCAAAAAAAGCCAACACAGTGCTAGGCTGCATTAACAGAGGGTTAGAATCAAGATCATGTGAAGTGTTAATACCACTTTATAACGCCTTGGTAAGGCTACACTTGGAATACTGCATTCAATTTTGCTCACCACAATGTAAAAAAGATGTTGAAACTCTAGAAAAAGTGCAGAAAAAAGCAACAAAGATGATTAGGGACTGGAAGCTAAAACATACAAGGAAAGGTGGCTGGAATTGGGTATGTCTAGTTTAATGAAGAGAAGGACGAGGGGTGACATGATAGTATTCCAATATCTCAGGGGTTATCACAAAGAAGAGGGAGTCAAGCTATTTTCCAAAGTACCTGAAGGCAGGACAAAAGCAACGGAGGATGGAAACCAACCAAAGACAGAAGGAACCTAGAACTAAGGAGAAATTTCCTGACAGAACAATTAATCAGCGGAACAACCTGCTTCCATAAGCCGTGAATGCTCCAACAGTGGAAGTTTTTAAGAAGAGGCTGGACAGCCATTTGTCTGAAATGGTTTAGGGTTTCCTGCCTGAGCAGGGGGTTGGACTAGATGACCTCCAATATTCCTTCCTTTCAACAATAACATTATTATTATCATTATTATTATTAACTCCTGTTTTTTGCCATGCTAGTTGGGGGATGATGGAAGCTGAAACTGAATACATTCAGAAAACAACAAATCAAGGAAGACTTCTACAATACACATTTTAAAGAAAAGAATATGACACTCAGACAAAGCATTCTGTACACAACTGAAGACAGGATCCAACCTGGGTCAGTCACTGGGAGTAGAGGTTTTGTCTTCCAAGCTTTCGGAAAGTCTCTGGCTAGAGAGAAGTTCCTTGTGGAATGGGTTCCAGCATGAGTCCGAAAGCTCTGAAGACAAAACCTCCACTCCTAGTGACCAATCCAGATTGGATCCTGCAACATTATCTTGGGAGACGTATACTTGCCTTCATTCACAACTGAAAACAATTTGTTTCAAAATGGATTTAATTATTCTTGTCAGAAATGAAAAACAATCTGAACGCATCTAAACACCTATACAATAAAGTCACATCTTCAGAAATATCAGCAACGTGTATCTTCATCACACTTGGCATCTTTTTTATTTTTTTGTTTTATTGTAATTTCTTTGTTTGAATGTTGTGAACTGCTCAGAATCGTTAGAGAGTTGAATGGCATAAAGTTTAATAAAGTATCTATCCAGGAAACAAGTCTTATGACTGCTATATAGAAAAGGAACAATGTATATTCTGCAGTGTTCTCGTTCTGCAATGTTATAGTACTGTTCCATCATTGATTATTCTGTCCGTACTATAATAGAGTTTATTCAGTCCCATATAGTGAGTTACACACTGAGATTATATCAGCTATACTCTTGTTTCAAGGAATTCCATTGCAAAATCTGGTATTGGTTTCTGCAGCAAATTACACCATTTTCCATCTCTTCAAATTTCATTTTGACTGATAAGTTCTAACACTGTAAAAAGAGAACCAGTTTGATATAGTGGTCACATTGGAAAGCAAAACCAACATAACTCTTCATGAATTTAACCCCACTACCTAGGTATCTAAAGTCAGTAAATGGAGGTGGCAGGTGACAACATGCGTCTCAGTAGGTAGCAACAAGGAATATCCCATTAAGAATGCAAAATGATACTGAAATAGGTGAAATGGTGTTCCCCAAGCTATTACATTTAGTTGAAAGCATAGCCATAAGCAGAAAGTAGTCAGTGGGAGATGGCCAGATCCCAGTGCCTGACATTTATCAACACTGTCAATGAGGTATACACTATTCCTGTAGCAAGACTTGTGTCAGACAAATATAACTTTAAAACCAAAACAGCTGAAGATTATGTAAATTCCTGCTGCAATAAGAGGGCAAGTCTCCTAAAAACAGTTAACAGAATGTCTTCATATTGGAAATACCGAGTAGTGAGGATAAACCTTGATAATGAAATCTGGACATTTACTCAAAATTCCTATCAAGTAAAGCCTGGATAAAATATGTGGTCATTTCTGATTCTCTTTATGAATGGGTGGCAAAGTGGGGTAGAGAGAGAAGGAAAATTCTTGAGAATCGAATGAGTGAGTCCATGAAACTCTACTGAATCAATCTATATGTTCATTACAGTATTTATGAAGTGCGAAGGAATAGTAAATGTTAGATTTACACATCTTCAATGTACAGCATAAAACAAAATATTTCAATGTCTTATTTAATTGCTACTGATCAGAGGAATGTTGAATTTGAATGTTTTATTATACACTATACTTACATACTTCTAATATGACTTCAAACTATATCCTTTATTTTAATGTTTTTCTTTAACTGATATGCTGTTGCTCTGGTCCTCTTCTACCAATTTTCTGCTTAGATTTTCTCTTCTGATTTCAGGAGAATAGAAGAGGGTTTATATCATAAGAACTGAAATCAAAATGCAGCATTCTGATGGATAATGTGCAATATAATGTGAAACTCTATATTATGAAGGTTTGTTTGTTTATATGGAATTTCCTTCAGACAGAAGTGTAACTGTGCTATGATGTACCTTAGTTCTTTTTTAAGCTAAGTATAGACATTATAATCCATCCCTCAAAAAATATCACTTTAGAAAATGAAAATTTAATGAAGAGAAGGACGAGGGGGGACATGATAGCAGTGTTCCAATATCTCAGGGGTTGCCACAAAGAAGAGGGAGTCAAGCTATTCTCCAAAGCATCTGAATGCAAGACAAGAAGCAATGAATGGAAATTAACCAAAGAGAGAAGCAACCTAGAACTGAGGAGAAACTTCCTAACAATGAGGATAATTAATCAGTGGAACAACCTGCCTCCAGAAGCTATGAATACTCCAACACTGGAAGTTTTTAAGAAGAGACTGGACAGCCATTTGTCTGATATGGTATAGGGCAGGCATGTCAAACTTGTGACGTCATGTGATTTTTTCCCCATTACCAGCAATGGGGTGGATGTGGTTTCGTGGTGATGCATCGGGTCCGCAGGCTGGCAGTTTGACATGCCTGGTATAGGGTATCCTGCCTGAGCAGGGGGTTGAACTATATGACCTCCAAGGTCCCTTGTAACATGATGATGATGATGATTACAACACATCCTCATCATGGAGTTTGGAAACCTTGAGTCTATAGCATTCAAATGAAAGAATTTTGCTATTGTTCATTAGTTTGTTAGGATATTAATGAAAAATCAAAATGATACTAATGATAAAGGCCTAACAATAAGCATCTAGCAACACCATTTTTCTCTTACACTTTGTCATTTTAAAACACAACCATTTGTAATATATTCTTCCTTAACTCTGCACTTTCCAAATGCATTGGACAACTACCCTTATCCCGATAGTATAGTCATATAATTAAATACATTATAATTTAATCAAAAGCAATCTTATTTACTAAGAAACAACAGCTATATCTTATTTATTCAAAAAAATACACATGTATTGTCCTCTTCCAATGACTTCAATTCAGTTAGATCCATGTTTCAGGAAAATATTGCATTTAACTGAGAATACCAGAGGATTGATTGGATTCTTATACCCACCATAATGACAGACTTCACAGTTCTGAAACCAAACAGCAAAGTTTAAACATTGTTCATGCTGAATCATGTGTAAATGTAATTTTGGTAATGTAGTGTATATGATGCTCATTTAAAGCATTTGACACTTAAAAATGCACTTGAGGTTACTAATAAAAAAAACAAAAGAAGCCAAATTAATTAAACTTTTAAATAAAGTTAGTGACCAGTTATGAACATCCACCAGAAGCCAAACTTGTAAATTTGCACCTTATTTTGCTTTATTTTTGTATTTTGGGGGATGAATTTGGACTTGAGGTACTTCCAAATGAAACAAGAGCTTACAGAAATTTATCATTTTTATTTTGAAATCATGCCTATGGGGCTGAGAAATGTTTTAGGCAATAAAAGCTATGCCACATACTATGTGGCAGGCATGTCAACTTCTACCTTATTTATTTATAATTACAGTAATATTTTAAAAATTAAAAGTCAGTCGGAAAAGGGAGGCCTGTAGGCACACTGCCTCAAGCGTGTACAAGCACATTGGTATCACAGGACAGCCCATAGTCTACCAGTGAATTAGCTGCATTTAAAAGAAACCTGTATATAACAGATTCAGAAAGACTATATACAAATATGATATTTTTTACTTCGGGATTCTTTTATGATGTTAAGCATTTAGCTATGATAAAGACGGATCACCTTCCTTTGTTTTTCCATGCTAATCCAGCATTTTACCTTTCATTGAAGAATTTGGATAAGAATGATTGGAGTGACGACCTATATCATTTATATTATATTTTACATAAATTTATATATGATCTCCCCTCTCACTTTTAACATCCTCTAGAAAGTAGGAAAACAGAACCTGTCCCTAAAGTCCGAGCAAATCGAAGAAAACCAGAGAGCCAGAAACCATATCGCCAACCTAGCCCAGGCAGTGAACCAGCAGCTCCTCGAGCCTGGAAGATCGAAGGAACCGAAGGATCCGTTATTTGAGGAGGTAAGTTGGTCGTGCGAAGCCTGACGAGTGCAACAAGTCCGGATGAGGATACTTCGCGCGTGGCTCAAACGCAAACTCGCGGAACAACCGGGGGCTTGCTTAGTGGTGAGCAAAAGCACTCTTGGCGATTAGGGAAGCGTTGCGGGGTCTGATATCAGGCGGTAGGGCCTGACTGAAGCGACGCCACCGACTCTCAGCCTCGCTCCGTTTCCACCCATCCCTCTTCAGAGGGCGGAGAGAGCCGGGGGCGGGCAAGCGGGGCCTGGAGCCCCTCCCTATTTCAATCGGGAACCTCCAGGCCGAGAGTTCCGCCTTTCCCTCCGCCCTTTCCCGGTGGTTGCTGCCGCTGCTCTCCCGCCGTCTGCCTGGGTCGCTCCTGTGGCGGCAGTCGCAGCAGGCAGCATGGCGGCAGTGGAAGCCCGGGTGTGCGAGACGGCGGGATGCAGCAGCGAGGCCAAGCTGCAGTGCCCCACCTGCATCAAGCTGGGCATCCAGGGATCCTACTTTTGCTCGCAGGTAAATCGCCGCTGCTCGGGGCGCTCTTTGCCCGCCAACGGGCGGAGCGGCAGAAAGCTTCGACCGCAGAGGTTCCCCCGACGGGCGCTTGGTCCGAGCGGGGCCCCGGCCGCGCCAGCCCGCCTTCCTTTCGGTTTGGAGACTGGGGTTCCGGGACGCGGGGCTTGCCTGCGCCTGGGGACATGTGGAACGGCTGCTGCCCTTCCAAGGCAGGTGTGACTCAGGCTGGCTGGGCCCGGGCCTGTTCTCTGGCCGCCTGAGCACGTTTTGCTGGCAAGTGAGGAACTGAATTCAGAGAGACTTCATGGTGTTGCCGGGATTTCTGCATTTCTGCTAGCAGGGTCTGTCTCTCTCTCTTTCAAGTTTGCCTTCTTCCTTTGGTTGTTGCTAAGGGAGAAAAAGCCTTATCATTCAACCTGAAATTCGATATAGAGCAAAGGACTACAGTGTCCATTCTTCCCAGTGATGTTACTTGTAGTCCCAATATATGCAGCTCGGGTACTGTAAAAATGATCTAAAGCCCTAAATCTTTCTTACCGTCTCTCTTCCTACCTCACTCCCCACTTTTTATAAGGTTTTCTGCCCTGGAGCTTACATGTCAAAAATGGGAAAATCTAAAGCAAGGGAGCTACGTTTTCTTTCTCATTAATGTTAGGAATAGGCCCCATAAATGCTGAAGGACAAAGCACTCAAAGCCTGACATTTTTTCCCCCTTTTTATGGGTTCTGTCTTCAAGATTCACAAGACAGATTTAGAGAGAGAAAAAAACAAGGGCTGTGTTCTTCCTGTCTGTCAGCAAGTGATTGTTGTTGCACTTTGGATATTTTAGTTTATTGCAGAGGGAATTTTTGCCAAAACTTTTCTTCTAAAAGCAGCCTACAGGCTAAGGTTTTGATATTAACTATAACAAGTTTCTGTGTCAAATTTGAAGAAAATCAGGCCTTGGCACCAGAACTATTCTAAATTTTCCAGTGCATTAGGAGACCCTGGAATGCAATCGTAATTAAGAGTGATTCTGAACATGGGTGGCCTGTGTTGTCTTCATTTAATATCATGGCTTTATTTCCATAGTTCAACTTTTAAAATCAATTGAACTTTCTTTTTTAGAAGAAAAATCTTTCTCTTTTTTTCCAAAGTTCTAACATTTCTACCGTCCATGTAGAGCAGGGGTGTCAAACTGCCGGCCCGTGGGCCGGTTGCATCATGCGGAGGCTGCGCCCACCCCAGCTCCAGCAATGCAAAAAAAGTTGTGATATATCACAACATGTCACGTGACATGGCTGTTTTTACACCCGTGATGTAGAATATTCCCGTGATGTAGAGTATTCCTCTGAATCAGTTTCAGCTTTTGGTGACAGTATGGACATATCAATGTAGTTTTACTGAAATTAGTAGAGAAATGATCTGCCATGATTTTTTTCCGGAATGGTTTTTCAATATTTCAGCCTTACTAAGAGTTCTTGGGTGTCCTGTTGGTATAACACCCAGGTACCATGCTCATTTGAAATTAGCCTAAGTCAGCTAGCTGTGCTACCTGAGCTGGCTACAGAAATTTGGGGAGCAGTTATAAGGAAATGTCCTTTTTTTTCCTACTGCGAATCATACTTAAGCACATAGTATTATACTGTAAGTCTGACTCTTTTATCCTATTTAAGAATCCTGCTTGCAGTTGGACCTGAATTCATATTTGTGCACACTAGTAAAAGCATAAACTGTAGTTTTACATGTAGTGTAAAACACATGCAATGTCCATTAAGAATGACATGAGTGTGGAAACTCAGGAAAATTTGTATACATATGTAGTAAATACTTGTTTTAAATCTTACATGGTTTCTGTGGTATTCATACAAATATATGTATACTAGGTTTTCAAGGAAGAAGCCTTTTGCAGTCTTCTTTGATTATAAATACTTTCATTGGCTTCAAGTTAAATGTGCTGGAAAGCCACAAGATTAGACTCTGCTTCTGTCAGGTTTTTAAGGGTTATAATGCGTGAAATCCATTTGATTATTTTTCTTAAGAAATTAATACAAGAAATCAAAATGAAAAAAATTAAAAGGCAGCAACCACCTCTGTGTCATTAACAAATTAATGTATAAAGATGAGAGTTGGGAGAAAAGGAAATGGGAACATCTTTGTGTTAGGTTTTTGCTCTTCTTGCAAATATAGCAATAGTTTTACAAATTATGAATGAAATCAGGCTTGTTTTTAATAGAACTGGGTTGAGGAAAATATTTGCATAGGAAATCAAGTTGAATCAAGCATTCAGAATATATTTTTGAAGGATTAAAAAAAGATAGGTGTGTAAAGGTTGTACATATGAGGAATTCAGTGGCCCACCTTTTACTGGTGTTGTGGAGCTGCCTTTTGCAGTGACTACTCCAGGCTAAGGTAGGCTCCTGAAAAACAGGATTGTAAGAAGAAACCATCAACATGTTGCCTTTTAGGGAATGTAGGATTTAGCAATGGTTGGACTTCCTCTCCATGATTTTGCTAAATTTTTGTTTTGGGCTGCATGAAAACTTTATTTTTTAATGGTAGGCTATAACCAGTGGGAGATGTGATGGTGGGTATTGTACTATCTAGCAGTGCTGTGAATGTTATCATTTAGGCTCCAGGAAACTGTTTTCCATTTTAAAATGCCAAAAATTATGTTCTATCCCCATGTCGTCACAACATATATTGCCATAAAAGAGTCAGAGTTGCCTTGAACTGAGAGATGTTTGGGAAATAAGTCTGATAATAATAATAAAAAAGATATGAAAGGGTTCTATGTTTCCAGTCCAAGACTAAACTAAGATGTTTTTAAAATGCTTTAAAAACATACTACAGATATATAAAAGCAATATTAGTCATATATACTTTCATGTCAAGTGGCTTTTGAGCCTTATCATTAAAAAGAAATACAATTAATGTTTGAACTGAAGTGCAGTGAGCTGTAAGGAAAACCTATTTTCCTTCATCTTTCTAGAGCAGTGGTTCTCAACCTGTGGGTCAGGACCCCATTTGGGGTCGAATGACCATTTCACGGGGGTCGCCAAACAATGCAGTCCGCCATTTTTCCCCCCTTTTCTTTAACTGTGCTACTCCTTTTTATTCTATTGGCTTTTGAAAGCCAATAGAATAGACTCTCTTGAATAGAGTATAATTCTATTGGCTTTCAAAAGCCAATAGGAATTGTCCAGGCTGTCTCTGCCCTGCTGAGCCCGCCAAAAGTCCCATTCTGCAAACGGTGCTGCACCAGTTGAGTAGTCCTCGACTTACAACTGGTTGAGTAGTCCTCGACTTATGACTGATTGGGGGTCGCGGCATTAAAAAGGTTGAGAACCACTGTTCTGGAGTGTGTGGTTTCTAACCTGTGGAACTATGTTAGCCATATAAAGTTGATCTGTTTCAGTGTATTGCTAAATTTATATAATTTCCCTTTTTAGGAATGTTTTAAAGGAAGCTGGGCTACTCACAAATTGCTACACAAGAAAGCGAGTAAGCAAGTACATTCTTTTGATTTTATCATACTTCCTTTACAACCTATTTTGTTGGTATTGACATCAAATCATCCTAAAATCAATCTGTAATAACTCTGTTTGGTTGTTACTGGTATAATAAATCTGGGTTTGTAGTCTGAACTGATGTATATCATACAAGGATTCATAGAGGACTGAATGGTATTTTGTATAACACACCCAGTCCATGTGTTGCACTCAATGATGCTTTGTTTAATTATGGTTTGTTGAATTTGCTCAATTGGCTGGATTAATATACACACAGTTGATAATTCAGAGCAGCTGGATTCACAAAACACAATGGGATAATCACACCATATTATGGCTTAGCATGGTGTATAAATCCAGTCTGGATGTCAGGGAAAAATGATTTAAGTTATTATTTTTCTTGATACCTTTTTATTAATATATAGATTTTCTTCATTTTTTATGGAAAAACATTCATACACATGGAAAGCCACAACTGTAGCTTGCAATGGTACAATCATTAAAATGATCTGATACTTCAGTCCCTTTCTTAAAATATTTCTGATTGCTTTCTAGACAATGTTTTTTTACACATTAATAAGTTTCTATGTCTGCATGGGACCTTGGGATTTAGTTTCCTAAACAGTTGTGATCTTTCACTACTTTAGGAATGGTGTAAGACATGATTATTTAAAAAATAAGTTCAGAGTAATACAGAGGAATTGAAAAATAAAGACACAGTATCATTGGAACAATATAGTTTTGACAGTGAATCTCGGCATGCGCCTATTAAAAATGGGCAAAGCAAGACTAGGCTTGTGCTTTAGTACTGACTGGGATTTATTTCTTTTTTATAATTTTTTGGCAAAAGTGATCTTTATACAAATAGTATCTGAGTTAGATTGTACAGGAAAAGCAAGCATGCAGGGAAAAATGTAGACATCTAAAGAAGAGAATGGAAAGGAGTTCCATCTATCCATATAACTTTTCAATTTTTGATGTTTGATGGAAGTTTTTTTTTATTAAGATCAGTAATGATTCTGCTTTTGTTTTATAGAAGATGAGAAAGCAAAACGAGAAGTTTCTGCCTGGACTGTAGATGGAGACATAAACACAGATCCCTGGGCTGGTTATCGATATACTGGGAAACTCAGGCCACATTATCCACTGGTAAATAGGTGAAATAACTGAAATGTGTCACTTTGTTCAGTTTTTCCGCCAGTCAAACCACAGGCAGGTAATTTTTTCATGATAGTTCTCCCAGTTAGAGAACGTGATTGTCCAATTATTTTTTAAAGATGTGTGCCCATAAGACAATTTTGATGGTTATTTTACCATAATATATAACAAATAATTTGAAATAACCTACTATTCATTAAAGAGAGAGTTTTATGGAAACTAACAGATTGTATTATTTGTCTTTCATGAATTGAGTCCACTTCCGTGAAGGCTTATATAAATTTAAGTTTGTTAATCTCTAAAATGCCATAAGATTTTTTGTTTTTCAATAGCAATATGCTGTCCCTTTTAGAGACATAATATTCCAGTACAGGTAGTCCTTGACTTACAACCAATAATTTAGGAACCATTCAAAATTACAGTGGAAATAAAAAAAAAGTGACTTAAGACTAGTCCTTGCGCTTACTATTGTCACAGGATCTCCGCGATCATGTGATCAAAATTCGGGCGCTTGGTAACTGGCATATATTTGCAACAACTGCAGTGTCCCAGGGTCATGTGATCACCATTTTCAGTCTTAACAGCTGACATCTAACAAACAAAGTCAATAACTGCATTATTCGCTTAACAGCTGCTGTGACTTGCTTAACAACTGGCAAAAAAGGTTGTAAAATTGGGACGCAACTCACTTAACAACCGCCTTGCTTAGCAAGAGAAATTCTGGTCCAACTGTATTCAAAAGTCAAGGACCAACTTTATAAAGAACAAAGGAAACATTAGTCAAATCTGTTTTAGTGGGTAGTCCATAATATAAGACTTGGTCTTTATTCCGCAAATATTTTCTCAGCTTGGAAATGACTGTGCATATAAACAGCAGCTCAGTTTGATAAGAACAAATCAGACATTTTAAAATATATTTTTAGAAGTGGTCTTCCAACTTCACATAGGCTCTGGAAAAAAGTATTTTAAGGCCATTCTAAATCTTGACAGGTGCAGATAATATAGTGAGTGACTAATAATATATTAAGTCATGATTAGTTAAACATGGTTTTTGAAATAACCATTGTAATTAGCTGTGAATGTAGCACTAAGCCATAATAAGTGAATTCATAAAAGAACCAAATTATTATCAGTTCTTGTTATGTGTGAACTAACCTGCAGAGCTGACTGATAAATAATTTAGTTCCTGCCCTGATAAAACCTACTAACAGAATGTTCAGGGGTTTTTGCTAGGAGATAAACTCTCATACAATAGTACCTCATCTTTGAAGAAACACTGACTTTCAAAAATAATTTTCTGTTATCATGGGTGCAGTAGTTGACTATGGTGGTAATGTAGATGGTGATTGCAGAATCAAAAAGGAATGAAGATAGAATAACGTCTATTCCACATATTAGACCAGTATCTACCTTCTTCATTACTCAAATCATTTACTAGAAAATCCTTTTTACAATTTATCAGAAAGTTCTTATATAAGTGTCTCTGTTGTAATTAGGTAATGATTCATGTGACGAAGCCAAAGAAATACTTTTACCCAGTTCTGGGCAATTTACCCAGGTTTGGGAAGCATTGTATTAGATTCAAAGTTTGCTTTGCTAATAGTTCAGAATTAAATCATGATTGCGCTTTCAGTTATGTAGGTCAACCATGGTTTAGATCTCTGTTACCTGCTTTCATTTTCTCTCTGCTCAGTCAGTCATGATTTAGTTACAGTTTTATTTTTATGATGCTGGGCTCTCCTGAGACACAGTTATAAGTATGTCTTCTCAAATCATTGTTGATGTGATTTGCAAACCTATTTCAGAATGTGTTTCTATGTCTTCTAAGGCTTTTATGACATCATTTAAGAGCATAGGAAATTGCTCTACATTTTTGTAAAATAATCTTTTTTCCTTTCAGTAAATTTGGTTAAATGAGATTTTGAGAATCTGGTAATAAACAGCTGCTAAATATGTAAATTCTTCTGCATATTGCAGAATTAGTCACTGTCATTCATGTAATAATGATTTTGGCAGTTTGCAACCTTTAATGCCAATGGAAGCTCCCAGTTGTCTTGCTGGGTGAGTCTATAGAAAATTTGGGATATTGGCTCTGTATAGATCAGGGCTTCCCAACCGGGGGTGCTTGAACCCCTTAGGGGTGCAAGATGATATTCCAGGGGGTGTGAAAACTTGGGTTTTCAAAATTACAGTGTATATGCATAATTTGTTGCCGTTATTTCGATCTTTTGTAAGGGGTGTAAGAATATATCAGAAGTGATCTAGGGGTGCTGGGTATAGAAAAGGTTGGGAACTGCTGGTATAGATGCTGTGTCTCCTAATGCAGTGATTTGAGACATCCAGTTTAAACTGGAGCAGCAGGCTTCCTGCAGTGCTTCCGCAATCCTTAAAGTCAAGGACATGTTATCTTGTCGGGGCTTGTTATTACAACTCGGAAAGCAAAGAAACAAAACAAAAATGCAAATCAAAATATAATTGAAGCAGTACGCATTTAATATTTTCTCCTTCTGCATCACTGAATATTACAGTTCAATAGAAGGTTTTTGGAAGGCTCACATAATGCCTTGGGAACTATAGTGGTATGTCATTGTTGTTCAGAGTCACTGAATTCTGTTTTGCCTCTGACATCCAGTTGTCAAACTGAGACTTCATAAGTATACAATTACTTCAGTAGCTACAAAAAGGAATGGTGGAATTACTGAAAATTTGGCTATTGTCCAAACTTGAGTATTTATCGTTTTAATTTGGGCTTCATTCCTGTAGCTCAGGATTTTTAAGCTGGAGCCACCTTAGAGAAATCCTCATTAGAGGAAGAGAGGTAGGATTGGGCAACTTGAGTACTAAGAGAAACCTATTTCCTAAAGTGTTAGACTGAACCAGAAGCAGAAACAGTATTTTCTTGGCTTTTTGAGCTTCTAATTTAAGCATCTAAACTAGAAGAACTCTTTTGATTTCCGAGCCCAGGAGTTCAGTGTGATTGCGATGTTTCAGAGTAACATACAGAATGGTGAAGAACTGAAAGACTTTAAAGATAGGCATCTTGGGAGGGTTACTTGGGAGATGAACACTTTTTCCCTAAGGTGTACTAGGCTTCATAGAGCTAAGGATTCCCAGAGGAATGTGATTGGAGTTCAGTGTTGATTCTTCTTCATCTACATCTTGAGAATTGCTAAGGACATTTGTGTGTGCTAGTCTTTGTCTCCAGTTCCTGTCTCTTCTCTTTGATTCCTGAACATCTGCCTACCTGGAATATTGTCTCTTCCTTTGGATCTCGGGATTATTTTTATAGTTTGGGCTCTTAGGCTGACTTCTAGCTATTTTTTGCTGATGTCTCCCATTGTTGTGTCTCCTTTTATCTGACACTGGCTCATCAAACAACACACTTGGCTTGTGGCTCTTGGATGGGAGATTATAATATGTGCTTTCATTTGATTTGAAAATATCCATTTTATAATTTGTTTTCTAGCAACTGTCATCCGCATTCAGAATGACTAAGCTAATAAATATGTTCAAACAGATCTTAATTGTGCTTTATTTAGATGCCAATGAGGCCTGTGCCGAGTTACATTCAAAGGCCAGATTATGCAGATCACCCTTTAGGTAATTATAGCGGCATGGTGCAATTTTCATTTGTTGAGCCTGTGATTAATTTAAACTGTGTTAACTATTTCTTTTTCAGAATGGGTATGTCTATAAAACATTTGGATGTATGCTTCAGATTTAGTAACCGGTTGCATTAAAAAAATATTTTTTTTTTCAAACAAGTTATTTCTGAATTTCACAAACAAACATTAGCCATCCTTTGTTGGGTAACACACATTTGGTCACACTGTTTCACTAGATAACTCTGTCATATGTTTGAGAAGAATTAGGGGAAGTTCAAGTAAGAAGACATGTCATATATAGTGTTTCTTTGTTTTGCTCCCGTCTTTATTTTTATTAACATCCCTTATCCTTTAAAATTATTTCAGATATAATTGCAGACTTTATATGCAAAACCTACCATTCTGGTATGGAACATTCTGGTACATTTCAACACCAGAGTATTCTAATTTTTCATCTGGATTCAAGCTGATCCAACCATATATGAGATCAGCACTGCCCAACCAGCTTGGACTCCTAGCCCATCTAGTTCAGTAGTCTGCTCTCACAATGGCCAGCCAATTGCACAGGACAGCTCTCTAGAGTCTTCCAGTAGACAGCCTTCAGAGGCACTTATATTACCATCAAGCTAATAGCCATTAATCCCAACTCTTTGGAAACCAGCTGGTAGCTAGGATTATGTTTTGTGGTAGTGAACTTCAAAGCTGAATTACTTATTGTGTAAAAAAGAATTCATTTAGTCAGTCCTGATTCTTTTAAAATTCAGTTTTAATGGGTGACTTCTGGTTTTTTTGGAAGGGAAAAAATACATTTTCCTTGTCCTGTATATCTATACCAGTGTTTCCCAAACTTGACAATTTTAAGGCATGTGGACTTCAACTCCCAAGTCCTCATGCCTTAAAATTGTCAAGTTTAGGAAACACTGATCTACACCATACGTAATTTGTATACTTCACCCATGCCCTGTCTCATTTGCCTCCTTTCTAAAGGAAAAAGGCCCAAATATTGCAACCTCTCCTCACGAGGAAGCGGCTCCACCCCCCTTCATTATCTTCCTCTGAACCTTCTTTAGTTCCACCCTATCATTTTTAAAGTGTGGTGCCCAGAACTACACACATTATTTCACATGTGCTCACATCATTGATTTATATTAACCATTGACTTGTTTGTAAATGCTGTTGTAGTTTACGGAAAGTAAATTTTCTTTAGCTTTTACATGCAACCAACATGCATTTGTTTCTAAAATTTATTGTGAATAGATACCATTTCCTAGTATAATATAATAGTTGAAATCTGGGGCTGGGATAAACCAGATTTTAAATTCCCATTGAACCACAAAGTCCCTATTGATTTTTGAACAATCATCTCTCGGTTCATTGGGTGTCATTGTTGGGATAAAATAAGAGGGCAGCTTCATATGTTTTCTAACCTTGATCTTTCTGGAGGAAACACGGGAGATAAATGTACTATTATAATACTGATAATCTTTCCTTTTAGGTATGTCTGAGTCAGAACAGGCCCTTAAAGGAACATCTCAGATAAAGATCCTTTCTTCAGAAGATATAGAAGGGATGCGGGTTGTGTGTAGGGTAAGTTTATACTGCACAACATTGGTCACAATGAAATAGAACAGTGGTTCTCAACTTTTTTAATGCTGCGACCCCCCAACCAGTCGTAAGTTGAGGACTACTCAACCGGTCGTAAGTCAAGGACTACTCAACTGGTGCAGCACCGTTTGCAGAATGGGACTTTTGGTGGGCTCAGCAGGGCAGAGACAGCCTGGACAATTCCTATTGGCTTTTGAAAGCCAATAGAATTAGACTCTATTCAAGAGAGTGTATTCTATTGGCTTTCAAAAGCCAATAGAATAAAAGGGAGTAGCACAGCTAAGGAAAAGGGGGAAAAAATGGTGGACTGTGTTGTTTGACGACCCCCGTGAAATGGTCGTTCGACCCCAAATGGGGTCCCGACCCACAGGTTGAGAACCATTGAAGTAGAATCTAAAAAGAAAGGTCTTTGCATGCTTACTTCGAAAATGTCTTTACATAACGATATTTATTCCACGGAAAATGTTTGTCATTTGAATAACTTCTGTCCCTTTATTCTGCAGCTTGCTAGAGAAGTCTTAGATGTTGCTGCCATGATGGTGAAGCCAGGTGTAACCACTGAAGAAATAGATCATGCTGTTCATTTAGTAAGGATACTTCTTCAGTGAGGTTCTGCTTTTCGTTACCATATCTTAAAGCTTAGATACTGTGTTTAATTTAAAAAAAACAGCTTACTAATGTCCTGCATAGTTAGGAGTGGTATATAACAATGGTGGCAAACGTATGGCACGGGTGCCAGAGGCGGCACTCAGAGCCCTCTCTGTGGGCACGCACGCTGTCGCCCAGTCCTAGGCCTTCAGCTGGGTTTTATAAAACCTTTTCACTTTAGGCCTCTGCCGCTGTGTGCAAAAAAAAGAAAAAAAGGTTTAATCAGTCAATTTCAACTTCTTGTGGGGAAAAAAAAGATCTTGCAAAGTTGGAATTGATTGATTGAACTTTTTAGTCCCACCCAGTCTGCCATTACCACTGCAGCCACGCCCACCCAATGGGCCTCGCCCCCAATTGGCCACACCCAGCCAATAAGCCACACCCACCTGGCACCTGACGATGCATAAGTGGGTTTTGCGTTGCAGTTTGGGCACTCGGACTCTAAAAGGTTCACCATCACTGGTATATAACATTAGTCCATAGTCCTCAATATTGCACCTGTAGCACCAGTGCATTCCTGACACTTTTCTGCAAACCTGCCAGACTCTGTTCTACCTGACTTCAGTTTTTCCCTAATAAGCCGATATGGTGTCGGGCATCGCAGGTATTTCAAAAATCCTATTGGGGTCCCAAATAGTTCCTTGTTCCAGGTGAGGTTAATTGTTTAATCCTATGTAGTTGAATTTAGTCCATCTTTCAGAAATTATGCTTGCTTAAACCTGTTGCATTTATTAAAATTACACTTTGAAATATTTTTGAGTGAAAAGCTTATTTTAAATTCTTTTCAGGCATGCATTGCCAGAAATTGCTACCCATCGCCACTGAATTATTATAATTTTCCTAAGTCTTGCTGTACATCAGTAAACGAAGTAATCTGCCATGGCATTCCAGACAGGCGACGCTTACAAGAGGGTGATATTGTTAATGGTAAGAAACGTAAAATAAATATTTTCATAGGAAATAGGATTTGGGAAGTATATCGCCATTGGAGAGAGTATCTATGTAAACATCTATCTCACAATGATATCCTTCCAAAATATTAGTTTTGTTTACCAAACTCCAAAACATATACAGGGAAGCTTACTGGTCATAGTGCATTCATCTCCTACTTGACTAATTGTGTACAGATGCAACTGATTAAATTCTTTTTGTTTCTTTACTACAACTTTTACATTTGTTCAGAATTAAAGCCATATACCTTATAGCAGCTCCTTTCTAAAAATTTTCTCTGCATCTTCCAACTAACTGTCTCTTTTGGTTGTCAAGCTTTTTGAGAGGAGCCTGAAAATTATTGTTTTCAAGCATGATTCAGATGGTGTTCTCCTTAGGAGGATTTATTGAGATGAGAAGAATAGAGAGGTACAGGAATTTCAAACAAGCTATTTCCAATTTACATTCAGTTTATCTCTGTGTAGTTCACGACAGGGACTGTCTCATTTTGTTTTTCCTGTGAACTGGCAAAGAAGCAAGAATGGGAGTGCTGAGAATGGAAGTTTTGCAAACGGTTGTATACATAAGAGACCCTTGAATGTTTATCAGTCTGAAAAACAATTCTTGCATTGCCATAGCAGATTGTAAATTATATTTACATGCTGATGTTATGGGTATTTCTTCAGATGCCTTTTGGTAATCACCATGAGAAACTTTCAGTCTGTACTAACAGGACCTTTTTATTTTTCATTTCTGACAATTTGACTCTAAACAGAGAAATTGGGGGGCTTGATTATCATGTTGTTGGTATAGCCATTTATATTTTCAACTTATTTTTCAATATTCATATGCCATGCACTCTGAAAGTCTGCTGAACCAAGTGTGAGCATCAACTGTCAACTTGTTGTGCTTTGGACTAGTTTTTGTTTTGTCTTGAAAAGCAGCCAAGATAAAACACATTACTTTGTCTCAACTGTGAGATGGTAAGGACAGAAATAACAGACATAAGCCATCCTTTGCAGAAATGTTTGCATTTGATTCTCAGATGTAGCTGGGCCTTGGTCCAATCTCTATCTGATGTTTTAGGAGGAGTTTTCAATCCAGGAAACCCAAGATTTCAGATAAAATATTTCAGAGGCATTATAACCATATCAGACACTAAATATGAAATTATACTGGCTCTAGATTTTTAAGAATATTTTTAAGAAGAGATTAAACTGTCACTTCTCTGAAATGATATAGATTCTCCTGCTTGAGCAGGGGGCTGGACTAGAAGACCTCCTTCCATATTCTATTCTGTTCTGTTCCTATTCCTATTCCACTCCACTCCACTCCACTCCACTCCACTCCACTCCACTCCACTCCACTCCACTCCATTCCATTCCATTCCATTCTATTCTATTCTATTCTATTCTATTCTATTCTATTCTATTCTATTCTATTCTATTCTATTCTATTCTATTCTATTCTATTTTTGAATAAACAATCACTTTGTCTTGCTGAGATTTCATCTGAATCTTAATATTGTTTCTCTTTCTAGAGCCTAGCAGTCACCAGACATTATATAGCTGAGTGTCATCTGTATGTTGGTGATATCTTGCCTCAGACTATTAGTTTATCTTTCTTAGTGGTTTCATGTAGATGTTAAATAAAATAGAGAAAAAGAGCTGAGTCCTGAGGCAGGCACACAATGCTTTCTGATTTTGTGATGTGGTTTTTATTTTTGATTATAATCTTGTTATGACTGCAAAAACAGAATATGGAAATTGCAGTGTTCCTGTTGTTTCTTGTAGTGGACATTACTGTTTATCGTAATGGTTATCATGGGGATCTCAATGAGACATTTTATATTGGAGAAGTTGATGAGGGTGCAAAACGATTAGTTCAGACAACATATGAATGCCTAATGCAAGCAATTGATGCAGGTAAGAGCTTTTTGAAACCTGTGACTTTCATGACTTACTTCCTTTTTACACATTTCAGACAGAAGATCAGTTATATTGAGTTTTGCCTCCCTTCAGGAGTCTGTATCAATCAACATGCTGCACTGTTCCAAATTGCTGTAATTTTATTCCATTTGGTGGGGATGACTGGATTATTCAAAATGATTAATTTTAATAGTGCAATAAATGCCTTAAAGTTTTATAAATTGATCATTTTCAGAAGCAATAGCTAAACATTAATGGAATGTCAAGTTTAGAATTCTTTGCTGAATATTGGACAGTTGCAGTTTATCTTGTAAAATTGTGTCCTTGCATAATATTGGTGACAAAAGTGTTTTGAGGCAGATAGTGAAAATGAATTAATGTAACATAATGAAACTTAATCATCTCTCTAAGCATCTTAAACTTGTAAATGGTTATTTACTGGAGGCAGTTCAAATTCTCCAAAGTCCAGACAATGAGCTTGCATAACAAAATAAATTAAACTGATTATCAAAATTCTTCCCCTGGAGATTTAGCATTTTCAGGGGAAGCTAATACTCATACTTAAATAGCATAGAAAGGTTTTCTTTTATGTTGCCCAAGGAATGGTTAAATGGTTGGATTGTTTTTATTGAAAATCCATAGTGAACTATTACACAAATAACACTTTTCTCAACAGTTAAACCCTGGAGAAACACCGAGAAAATTTTCTTCTCTTAAAGCACAAATATATTATTTGTGGTAATTAAAAGAGAAAGAGTTAAAAATATTAAGATTTTTAAGAAGCATACAAAAGAGTGTAGACTTGCCATGATGTTGGCTTGCCTTCCCTAAATATTATGACTTTGTAGCTCTTCCCTTTTCTTGCCTATAAGAATCACAGTGGTTTACAAGACAAGACACTGTTAAAACACTGTTCACTAAAACATGCATATTAAAATAGGATTCTATCATGCTAAGCTATAAACAACAACTGGCTTCATCTGTCACCTTAAGCCACAGGCCGAACCTGGCCAGAGGTCCATGTTTTCAGCATTTGTCACTTGGGGGCCAAGCAGATGCTTTCAGGAGGCTCACAAACATAGAAGAGGAATGATAACCTTTTTCGGGAGTTGCTCCCTCTTATTCGGCAAATGATGCTGTTCATGATTTCAGAGGTAATATAACAGCCATCAAGTCCAATAGTTGTTTATAGCCTGATCCTCCATGAATGTATCCTTTATTAAAATTAAGCTGGTGGCTGCCACCCTATTTAAATACAGCCATCCCGCAAGCAATGCAAACTGCATTATGCCTTAGTTGTAGCTATGGAACTAGTGTCTGAAAAAATAGAAATGATACTGTCTTTGAAGCCTGGGCAGCTAGTAAGCTTGTTCTCCCCTAGAGCAGGGCTTTTCAACCTTTTCACAGATTGTACCACTTTTAGGACATGACAATATTTGAGTACCACCAGTGCTTAGCAAGGTGTCAAAAACTTGATGACTAAAAAAAAAGGGGGGGGGATTTTAGGTTTTACTGATTAGATTCATTTGTTATAGAAATGGTTAGTTTATAATATTATGGAAAAGTAAAAAGTTGAGGTTAATGCTTCCTTCTACTGCAACAGAGGAAGTATGTTCTTTTTACCTTCTGCCCCTCACTTTCCCCCCTTTTTCCTCCCCACTGTGTCCTACTATTTGCTTTTGTATTTTTGTATTTTATTCTATAATCTAATAAAATATTACAAACTGTAGAAAAAAAGAAAAAAGTACCAGTTTTAATTTCTTCAGTGGCTGTTCCTTTGCTGAATCACTTTCCCTTTGCACTGACAAATGTATGATGAATTTATCCATGTTTATTAATATGTACCACTACCAGCTAGCTCAGGGGTCTTCAAACTTGGCACTTTTAAGACTTGTGGACTTCAACTCCCAGAATTCCTCAGCCCTCATACAGGGCTTAAACTTGCTAAGTTTGTAGACTCCTGAGCTAGCTGGTCAGCCCTTCTGAGCTCTTCCATAGTGTAGTAAGAATGCACACACTCCCAATCCCTTCCCTGTACCCTTAAAGACAGAGGAATCAAGTGCAGAGCAAGAAAATAAAGAAACACAAAGTCCTGCAGCTGCCTTTCCCTCAGGCTTGGCTCACTTCGGCTCATTCCCCTCCCCTGCTACACTTGGCTAGCAATCGCGTACCACCTGCCATGTGGCAAAGTATCACAAGTGGTACGCGTACCATCAGTTAAAAAGCCCTGCCCTAGAGTATTCTGTTCAAATGTTCTGTGTGTCCAAATTTTAAACATTTACATTTGAAAGTACTTGATCAGAGACTTACTTCCTTTTCTTTATTTTTTTCTTGTCATAAATTCTGAGCTCTTGTGTAATTCTTTGAGGGAGAACGTGCACATGTATGAAAGAAGAGAATATGTGTATGAATACTGACCTTTATTTTCATTGCGATGTCTATGCATTGCTTTGCAGTAAAGCCTGGTGTACGGTATCGAGAATTGGGAAATATTATACAGAAACACGCTCAAGCCAATGGATTTTCAGTAGTTCGGAGCTACTGTGGGCATGGGATTCATAAGCTTTTCCACACTGCTCCCAATGTGCCACATTATGCCAGTAAGTATAAGCAAGACCTGCTGTTGCTAGCTGTGCTGCTAGCAATCAGTAAACCTTATCATATCCTATGTTTCTATAGCTGCTGACCTTAAAAGACAGTGAAGCTGGTCTTGGAAAAGACATTCACATATCTGCATCTCAGTCTTTAGGAGCATCTTAAAATGGATTGGGAAGCAGACAGGCTTCCTATGTAATCAGAATACTGTGGTCAGCAACTTAATTGGCCAAAGCAGTTAGTATTATTGTGGATATATTCTTTAAGGGCGGCTCCACAAACAGTATATTTTAGCAATCTGAACAAATCATCCTGCTATCCCATTCTTTCCTAGTCAGCCTGTCTGCCTGCTTCCTTTCTCACATCCTCTAGTTAATCATTCAGATTGATTGATGGACATGTTTCTCAGTAGAGGTGGAGAGCGATGGATAGTAAAATGAGATTGCATGGCTGTCCTGTGGTAAATCTTACCACAAGATACGATGTCAGGTGCCGGTGAAGGATTTTATACTCATTTCTTTGGTAAGTGCTGTTACTATATCATTTGTATGAGATGAGTAACTACATAAATCATATAACTAATTAAATAAAATACCTAGCATACACATAAGCGAACGTCACTATCTTTGTGGCAACTGTAAATACATTATGAAGTTATATTGATTTTATTGAAAATGAAATGAAATTTCCCCACATTTGCTACAGATAAAATCATAGCTTACCATAGTTAGTGGTAAGATTGTTAATATAGTCCAGAGTGAGATGTGGATATATCTCATACCTTATCTATGTTCTTTCCTTAAAGTAGGGGGACAATTCATGAAACAATGGTTAATTGCTTTAAAAAGGCCCAGGCTAATGCTATATCTTGACATTTTTGGAACCTGCTAAATATTTGCCTTGGTCTGAGTAGATTCTTGTTCATTTCCTCACCTGCACAAAGAAGGTAGCTTTTGTAACATCAAGCAAGTCTTTCCTCTGTCAGCTCTGTCAATTCTGCATGGAATTGTTCCATGCAGATGGAAATCTCCTAATTTTATAAGCGGAATAGCTTTTATAGAATGTTTTAAATGCTAATTATTAAATTGTGGGGTTATTTATCTCGTCCCTACTCTTTTCAAATACATATATTTTAGCAAGTATATGCATTCACTTACATGTGTATTCTAGGTATTTTATTTAATGAGTTATATGATTTATGTAGTCACTTATCTCATACAAGGGACTCTGTGCATCTTACAAGAAGAATTAAAAAACAGAAAAACCCTTGACATAATAATCCCACTTACCAAAGAAATGAGCACATTAACGATAGCATGTATACTGGTACATTTATTTAGGTGGAAAGGAAATCACTAGAATTGATTTAAGTTAGGATTGGCAGCTGCAGGTAGGAAAATGGGAATTGCAAAGGATTTTTGTCATTTTTTTTTATCTACTTTTTCTTTTGGGTGAATTATTTTATACTGGATCCAGCTTTCAATACCTCCATTCATGTATAGTAAATAACTGTGTACAAGTACTGTATCACTGATGTACTTTAGCATTGTTTTGTATTTTATTCCTGTCTTGTCTCTGAGAATTAATCATTTCCTGATAACATTTTATTGTGCCTCCCAGAAAATAAGGCTGTTGGAGTAATGAAGCCTGGCCATGCATTTACGATAGAACCAATGATCTGTGAAGGTAATATGTTGTTATGAAGCTAAGGAATTCTGTTTCTAACTAGAAATTTCTTGAAATTAATTTGGGAGCTAAATGCATGAACATTTCCTAGTCACTGGTGAGCTGCTATCTTGTAAGCAAAGTGGATTCCAACTGTTGAGCAGAAATCTTGCTGCATATTTTTGCATAGTTATATCTTTTCTTGAAGGTACAAAAGATTGTATTCAGGATTGTTTTTATGTTATGCTTAAACTATCTTACAGTTTCCCTAGTCAGTTCATACTAATTTCTAAGAAATCCACATTAGCAATTTGCTTTTTAAAAATCTGCATAATTGAATTATTAAATATACTTTTGAGTTTCATGTATGTAAATAAAATTATAAGAGGTCATCATTTAAAAGAGTTAAGGGGACCTCCCTTCCTTTTTTTTAAAAAAAATATCTTGCACAAACTGGCATATATTGGATCCTTTTGGATATTTTTTCATAGAGATATTTGTTAAAATATATAAAAACTGAGTAATAAGAATGCAATGAAGCAGAGATAGTAAGGATATGGAGCCTGTAAATGGTGTATATTATCAGGATAATACCCAGAGTAGAATATGTAAATATAGCAAAACTATTCTAATGATCAGTGAACTGGGAAATGAGTTCTTCCTTGTGCTTATTAAAATAAACCTTGGGGCTGAAAAGCATGAGCATTAGCTAAAAGATCAACCTGTCTAAAAGGTTATCTTCTCTGGGGAATTGATTGAAAAGTCGCTTCTGAACAGCACCAATAAATTTTCTTATGTTGAGACCATTCTTAGAGGGTGGGGAACAATTGCCTCCCCAAATAGAGGAGGAGGGGGGGCATGTATTTGCTTTTATCCAACATGATTGTAGGGGAGAATATAGCAGGATTATCGACTTTAATATACTTCTTCCAGAGATCTTGTTTAATGAAAAGCAGGCCAAAATGTTTCTATGTATAAGCTATACAGTATGCCTAAATAAAAAGCTGAAGTTTTTCTTTAAAAAAAAAAAATGAACAATTGATGAAGCTATCCCAAAGGTGCTTTTCCAAAAGACATCTGGACATGTTTTTTTTTCTTTGAAAACATTTCGCTTCTCATCCAAGAAGCTTGTTCTTCAACTGAAGAAGCTTCTTGGATGTAAAGTGAAATGTTTTCAAAGCAAAAACCTTGTGGAGAAAGCACCTTTTTGGACAACCACGACTGGATGTTTGAGAATCCCCTTAGACAATTGAAGAAGCTGCATCTGTTGTATTATGTTCTTTCTCTGTGCTGAATCTGTTTATGTTGTCGTCCTTAGGTGGCTGGCAAGACGAAACCTGGCCCGATGGTTGGACAGCAGTTACCCGAGATGGCAAGCGGTCTGCTCAGTTTGAGCACACACTCCTAGTCACAGATACTGGGTGTGACATCTTAACCCGGCGGCTGGATAGCATTCGTCCTCACTTCATGACCCAGTGCTAGTAAAAGCCACCTGAAGAGCTTGAAATGAGCATTTGTACTATGCATTTTATTAATGTACAGGATGAAAGGGGGATTTTATCACTTGTTTTCTTGTCATTGCCTATAGGTAAGAGAAATGCAAATCTGCATCGTACAACTTGGAAGAATCTGATGCAGAGGACCCCAACACTGTTTGAACTTTTAAAAAGAATTTCCAAGTAGCACCCCTTTGTTTTCCTTTCCATCCACCAAAAGAAAACCACAGCAAAAAAAAAAAAAAAAAGCTGGGATTCAGATGATTTTGTCACTGCTACAGTTGTCAGCTGGTGTACCTAAGACAACATTTTCATGGTGAATGTGAGAGCCTACCTTAGGTTTTGAACTTTTCTTGTTCCAAAGGCAATCCCTGCTTAGCTTGTGCTGCAAAGGCAGTTTTAAACAGGCTAGGCTTTCATCTGTTTACAACTCAGAGGTGGCATTATATACTACAAAAATGAAACTAGTACTGTGTACTAGTCCCTCTAGAACCTTGTCTGCCTTTCCTTCTACCATTTTGGTTGCCTCTGTTGTAATTGTATATAGAAGTACAATAACTGCTAGTTAAGTGAAGAGAGTTTGCCTTTGCCCAGCGGTTCTCTGTAAAAAGCCGTAAAGTGAGGCAGGGAGGCCAAAATTACTGAGATCCTGCCTGGTTTGAGCTTTTACCAAATTACAGCTTTAAGATGGGTAGCACTTGATAGCCAATAAGGGTCTAAAATTTCACTAGTACAAAGCTGTTATTCCAATTGAAATAGAAAAAAAATACAAAGAATTCCTGTCCACCATGTATATTACATTTGTGACTTTCTATGACTTCATTGCCATATCAAATGTTTGTCCACTGTAGGGCTCACTTGGGATTGATAAGATTTCATCACAGTAAATGATACTTTGGGATTGTGACGTGCAGCTGTCAGGAACTGGATCAGAAGTGGTTACTTTTTAGTCCATAACAACTGAAATCAGATTCACTGCAGATTAAAGAGGAAAATTTTTGCCAGTGTAATGAGAACTCAGCCACAGACAGGAAAGTAAGATATAATGCTGCATGTTTCCCACGGCACATTTTATCACATAATTATTTTTCTGAATTGTACTTAGGCATTTGACAGAGCAGGTGCTGTTACAACTGGCCAATGTAAAGGAAGCTATTGTAGTAAAGATAATGCCCTTGAAATGTGCAAGATTTGGGCAGCCCTGGAAATCATTAATCTTTCCTCAAAAGTTCTTAGACCAACAACCAAGGTGACGGTGTGGTAATGAGTTGGTTATACAGATTTACCGTGTCAGGGAGGCTTAATTTTGTTGGCCAGTGGCTGTTTCCATCTAACTTTGTGTTCTGTAATGAGAATGATTTTTCAACTACATTTTTTATTCTGGTGCCTACTTCATCCATAGTGTTGAAGTATAGCAATGGAAATGAAGACAAATAAAAGTCATAAAATCATGGGCATAATATACTCATTTCTGCTCTGTGTTAGTTGTAAAATCATTGTAAGCTGTTTAAAATGATCCCGGCTTCCATCAGCAGTATCTGACTTTATTGTTCTTGGAAGTTGAGGACAGGTGTGGCAAAAAAAGGTAACTTATTTATTGAAAGGAGATAAGAAAACATTCGATCTTTTTTGTGGGAGTGAAAGAAGTGCAGTTGTGACAGGGCAGCTAAATGAAAGTGCTATTGTTGCTCTGAGAATCATGCTTTGCTTATTCTTTAGGAAAAGACATTTGTGGGGGATAGAAATCTTTAAAAAGGCTGACTCTGGAAGTTAACATAGCAAAGGGCGCATAGATAGAAATGTAACATTGGTTAATAAACATTTGACAAAAATATTTGTCAGACAGAAGACTGCTGACATGTCCGGACTCCTGGAATTTCATGGTTTTTAAAAGAAAGCTGAAGATCAGTGTACCTAAGTTGAGCATCGGAAAGAACCAACAGGAGAAAATCTCCAGAAAATGGACCTGAATGATGGCAGAACATTGAGGTTCCTGCATCAGAGGAAGGAAACCAGCAATCAAGGGACTAGGCTAGTGGTGGCGAACCTATGGCACGGGTGTCAGAGGCGGCACTCAGAGCCCTCTCTGTGGGCATATGTGCTGTTGCCTCAGCCTTGCCTCCCCCCGTGACCCCCTCCTCTCCAACAGCCTCCCTGAAGGAGAGTTGCCCTTGAGCGTGGCCCACATGGAGCAGCATAGCCAAGGACATGGCAGCCAGGCAGCGTAGACAAGACTTTGCCCTCACACCCCATCATGCAGTTGAAGCTGCAGGACGTGGGCAGAGGGTGTGGCCGCCATAGTGCTTCTGGGCTACCTGAGCGACCTGTAGCAGGCCCTGGAGGCGGTGAGTGGTCCTGTGGGCAGGCGGGGTGGAGGATGGGGAGGCAGAGCGGGGGTGGAGCAGGGAGGTGGAGCAGGGGCGGGGCCAGTTTTTGGGCACTTGGTCTCTAAAAGGTTCGCCATCACTGGACTAGGCCAAGGAAGTCAAATAATGTCTTTGACCAATGGGTAGAATAGAAAAGCCACCAAGTTCAGATAGGGAACAGCAGCAGCAGAGAAAATTTTGTGCCAGATGAAGAAAGACATCAATCATGTACCAGTTGCACTTTTGCTTACAGAACCAAATTTTAGATGAACTTTTAACACTGACTTCTGATTTTGGCTTTATTTTGGCTAGATTCATATATTGAATTGTATAAGCTGGATAAGGTATAAACCATGATTTACAAGCTTTGGTTGGTTTTATACAACACCCTTAAGGCTAAAAAAACCAAACTACATTATGGCTTGATATGATAGTTGAACTCCATGTTGCCTTTACCAAAAGAGCTTCTAATTAGAACCATGTATTGTATGCCAATTGAGTGCTATATTTACTGCACTACGTGAAGTAACCTGGGTTCCCATGATAGTCCAAAGTGTGTTCCTTTTCATTCCTGATTTTTTTTTCCAGCAACTTGAAGCACATTAAATACCAAGACATTTTTAGAAAACAAATGATAGCTGCTCATGGACTGTAACTTTGCTGCCTCAGATATAAAAATTAGCCTCACTGGGTCAGAGTATTATAAACTCTATGGCTCTCCATGACATTTTGGTTATGGTATATCAGTTATCTCCAATGACCTAAAATAGTTGGCACTTGCTCTGAAGTACATTTCTAGTCACTGCACAATGGAGGAGATTGAGAAAGTTCATCTGGTCTAAAGGTTGAAATGCAGGTTAATTTTACTGCATCAGTCTGTTACATGTAGTTTTTCTATTCACATCCATCTTTACCAGTTACTAGTTATGCTAACGGAGATGAACCTTTTCTCTGCATAAGAAGCCTTAGGTTCCAACTTCTACTTAGAAGACATGGAGCTAGCCCTTTCCTACCAAATTTCCTTTCTGGTAACCAGAAAGATTGTTTGCAATAAAACCAATCACCATTATCTCAGCTGGTTTGTGAGAATGCCCCCATGACATTTTCTAAACTTCAAACATGTTTAACATTTCAGAAAAATAGGAAATCTTTGAATTGTACCCTACATATCAAAAAAAAATTCCACATTTGAAATTACTGTGGAGCAGTAGATTTAACAAGAAAGGTGAAACCCAGTTCTAGTCAGCAAAAATAGTTTCCTTTGTAATTGTAGAGAAACATTTTTTCCATTATAGCTTTTAAAATCATCTTGATGATGTCTCAGGCCCCTGGAACTGTTTTATGTCATAGGTATATTTAGAACAGTGGTTCTCAACCTGTGGGTCGGGACCCCATTTGGGGTCGAACAACCATTTCATAGGGGTCGCCAAACAACGCAGTCCGCCATTTTTTCCCCCTTTTCCTTAGCTGTGCTACTCCCTTTTATTCTATTGGCTTTTGAAAGCCAATAGAATAGACTCTCTTGAATAGAGTCTAATTCTATTGGCTTTCAAAAGCCAATATGAATTGTCCAGGCTGTCTCTGCCCTGCTGAGCCCGCCAAAAGTCCCATTCTGCAAACGGTGCTGCACCAGTTGAGTAGTCTTCGACTTACGACCGGTTGAGTAGTCCTTGACTTACGACTGGTTGGGGGTCACGGCATTAAAAAGGTTGAGAACCACTGATCTAGAAATTATGTGAATTGTGGTCCCACACATTGGCCATTGGGAAGGCTGGAATGGAACATATATTTCTGAGCAAATATCAGTGAAATACATGAGTATGGGGAATCTAATCTAGATCAATTGGTGGGACTTTTTTGCTTGTTACTCCCCCCCCAATTGAATAAAAGCTATAATAGGTCTAACTTGGAGCTGAGTTATTTACTCAAAGGGTTAATACTGTTCTTGGAAACCACAAATAGCCAATTCATGCATTCCATGGTTAAAGTTAAGACTTTTTTTTTTGTTTGTTTGACTTCCATTATCTCTACTGAAAGAAACCAGAACTGCAACAGAATCCCTGAATGGATATATGCTATTGGGTAAATCTGAAAGGGAAAAAAAAAAATACTTCACACACATACCCTTATAAGGTAATGTCAAGTTTTAATCATGATTCTTTTTTCAAGGGGAGAAATACCCTAAACTAATTATTATTGGAAGTATCAAAAGAAAAATAGTTCCTGACATTAAGCAAACCTACAGTTTAATCTACATTTTGATATTTCAATTCACTAAGATGGAAAAATAGTTACATTGTATACAGTATTTAAAAAAGCAGCTGTTGTGTGCTATTTCAATGTTTTTAGTTGCAGAGGCAGGTTCCGACTTGATTATTACAATTATTCCAAAGGTGTGTTGAAAAGTTTGAACATTATTTCTTCAGATCTTTTAAAGTTTCAGAACAGTTCGGATGCTGTAAAAAGGGAAGAAAAACAAATTCAAACTGTATAGTCACACTATACCATAAAAATAAGATTTCTTATTGTATTTACAAGAGAAGTAAAAAGATTTTTCCCTAAATTATGCAAGACGTGGCTTATAGTCATCAAGAAGACAATCTTTTACAGGCAGAGAACATTTTTTTTTCTGGTAAATAAGACATTTAAGAAAATTCAATTACTGGAGGTAACTAGAGAAGTATTTTGTATTCTAAACTTAAAATACCTTAAAGGGAAATCATGCTAACATAAATTAAAGATTTGTTTGTAAAGTAAAAACAAAAGCGCTCTTAACACGCTTCTCCAGCCTATGTACTTTTCAGATGTGAGGACTACATTTCCCAGAATGCTCAGCAATGCCATCTATTTGCATATCAATCTCAGCAGTTTAAACAGTTTTTCCCCCTTTTCCTTCCTACTCTTTTATCCCTTTTCTAGTTTTTATTTCATCATTTCCAGTGAAAGGAAAGGAAGAGAGAGGTTGATACGGCACCAAATGGATTTTTGTGTACCATTTTTATTAATATGTTTTAGATCATCTTAACTTAGTCATATTTTCAGATAACTAACAGTATGTTGTAGCCCTTCCTGCGTTCAGCGTTTCCCATCAAGTGCAACTGAACAGCTGAATTAATGTGTTTTTTTCTGTAATTCACCCTTTGCCCCCTCTCTATCTTTTTGAGTTTCTGTCTTTCTACCCTCTTCCCAAGTAAGATTGCAAGGAAAAGGCAGAACATTTAAATTTAAAATGAAGATTCTGATCACTTGCTCCTTTCTTGAGGCATCAGGCTACAGTTTTATGGCCTTAGGGGAAGAAAAACTGTATAGCACAAGCTGTCTTTTCTATAGACAAAGATGCCTTTAACATCTTGCTGAAGCAGATGTGCTCCCACATCAGAAGAAAACAAGAAATTTTAAATGGATCTACTCAAAACCTTAGAAAATACCCCGGCACCCAAACTGGCATATTGATATCGCTTCCCATTCAAAGGGAGTTGATCCAAGCAACGTGAAATGGTTAAAAAAAAGTATAAAAAGCCAAGCCACTATCAATAAACAACAAAGCAAAACAGAAAAAGGATGCCAGTTGTACAGGTTACAATACTAAATGGTAAATCTTTGGCCTACCCAACTAAAAGTAAGACCCATTCTTTAGTAGGGTTTATTTCTAAAAAGCCCTGTATAAAATTGTGTTATAAACTTAATACGCAGCAAAACATTTACCTCTTTCCAGCATGCATAAGTTCAAAGGCTTCATTAATTTGCTCAAAAGGTAGAGTATGGGTCACAAATTCATCCACTTTTATTTTTTTGGACATGTATTCAGCTACCAACTTTGGTATGCTGTCCACGCTTTTCCAACCTGACATGAAATAAAATGATTACTTAATGCAGAATCAGCACAGGATAAAATACTATTCAACATAATTACAGCAGTATCAGGTAACAATTCAAAAGTTACAAAAATCAATCTTAAAATCCAAAACTGAGATCTTCAACCACTATCAGCCTATAGTACAACTAAAATGGTAATCAAGTCTCTAATATTTTCATTGTAAGTGCAGGAAAGGACATTTATTTTTTTGTATAAGCAAGAGTTATGTCCCACATAATTTGTGTGTTGTTTTTAAAATGATGTATCTTACATAGAAGATAATCTAAGAAGGATTATACATTCTAAAATTATAGAAAACATTTTCTTTAGAACATAGTACAATCAGTAGCAACCTCACTATCACTTCTTAAAGTGCTGCCAATTTTGAGTTTCAACTTAATGAGTTTAAATTGGAGAAGAAGAGAAAAAATTCATGGAGGAGATACTGTTTGCTGGGCAGAATGTAAGAAAAATATTTTTAATTTGGATATGTCTATGTTGTCCACATTCATTTTCCTCTCTATCCATATACAATTCCCAACACATTCTAAAAGACCTATATGTAGTCTTTAACATCACACAAAGTTGGGCACCAAGAACACACGAGTGAGAATATATCCTATTTTCAATAAAGAGAGGGTGGGACTGAATGCTATAGTCCTTGGGGGGGGGGGGGGCTCTTCAGATGCTGAAGTTCCAACTTCTATCAATACTAGATAGACTGGAAATGGAGAAGATCCCAGTTTAGCAACATCAATGGTTGTATCCAAGCAGAGCTGTACCTCCAAAGGCAGTCCCTTTCCACGTTCGTCCAGTAACCAGCTGGAATGGACGGGTAGCAATTTCTTGACCAGCGCCAGCAACTCCGACTATCACACTCACTCCCCAGCCTTTATGGCATGCTTCCAAGGCTGCTCTCTGTTGAATGTTAGAAAGGAAAATGAGGGAACACGTTGAGGTGACACAAGAAACTGGAAAGGCCATAGCTCATTAGAATTCTGAGAAGACATTTTCCATGCTCTTGTAAAACAGCTAATGTAAGATTGTGGCCAATCACAAAACAAATATTTAGCAGATTTTCAGCTAATAATCTCATACCCAAAGGGTTATCAGTACAAAACTTACCATTCCCTATTTTCTTGGGAAGTGGAAAAAGTAACAAGCAAGGCAGTGAGAACAGATATTGAACTATTACGATATTCTAAGAAGTACATACTTCGTTTTTTTAACATACCATTCCCATTTCACTTTTTTTTAATTTAGATTTAATAAAAATAAAATTAATGGGTCCACAGAAGAGGCCTCAGATTGTGCTTACCATGACACCGACATTCCCGATGCATTCAAAAGAGTAATCTACTCCACCATCTGTCAACTCAACCAAGGCTTCCTGAATAGGCTTCTTGAAATCCTCAGGACTGATGCATTCTGTAGCCCCAAATTCCACGGCTTTGGTAAATTTATCCTTGTTGAGATCAATCCCAATGATTCTGGATGCACCGGCCACCTTACAGCCCATGAGAACTGCTAGCCCAACTCCACCCAAGCCAAAAACAGCACAGGTGGAACCAGGTTCAACCTGAAAGAAAATGTGACAATCAAACTAACGACATGGAAAAGAAAGCTACAGAAAACAGTTCTTATACAGGAAAGTTCAAGGCTTTTGCAAAAAATTAAGCCAAGCTGTAGTCGGTTTTTAAAACTGACAAATGTAATTTGTGCTTTAAAGTTAATTGGGGTAGGTTCATCCATCACATTAAGCTATATTGTGGTTAGGTTTCTTCTAACTCTGGCCTATGAGGAAAATATGTGGAAAGCATTACGCTCAATCCATAACCATGGTCTGTTCTTAGTTTATTTACCCTGCAGTGGCTTTATATGTCACCTTAACCTGGATTATTAATAGCTGGTTTATTGTCAAGCATTACTAGTCTACCTGTGTAAAATAAGAGGCATGGGAAAGAATGACATTGTCATGGTAGCTGTTTATTTTCCACCACTGCAGAAAGGTCTTCTTAAAATAATTACTGAGGAAACCACTACAGATCCAGCGTTTCCTCCTCCAACTGGGCCCTGCATACCTGAGGTTTTTTTTAATAAAGCAACAATCCCAGAAAGTGAAAGATGAAGAAAGACTGGGCTATTGGTAACAAAAGAGGAAGACTAGCAAACCAGCTCTTAAAGCATGAAGAAGACTCATTTGTATGACTAAAGCTAAATAATGGGAAGCATTACTTGTTTACATACTAATTGCTAACTTTTTATTCTATAAGGTATAAAGGAGCATCAGAGGACCAAGGAATTTTATTCTAGACAAATGAAGAAGTAGGGGTGACATAATAGCTGTATTCCAATATTTGAGGGGCTGCCACAAAGATGAGGAGGGTCAACCTATTCTCCAAAGCACCTGAAGGTAGGACAAGAAATGATGGATGGAAACTAATGAAAGAGAGAAGCAACCTAGAACTAAAGAGAAAGTTCCTGACAGTGAGAACAATTAACCAGTGGAACGGCTTGCCTTCAGAAGTTATGGTTGCTCCATCACTGGAGCTTTTTAAAAAGAGATCTGACAGCCATTTGTCTTAAACAGTATAGGACAGTGGTGGCAAACCTATGGCACGTGTGCCAGAGGCGGCACTCAGAGCCCTCTGTGTGGGCACATGTGCTGTTGCCCCAGCCTTGCCTCCTCCCATGACCCCCTCCTTACCAGCAGCCCCCCTGGAGGAGGGTCGCCCCCGAGCGTGGCCCATGCAGAGCAGTGCAGCCAAGGACATGGCAGCCAGGCAGCGTAGACAAGACTCTGCCTTCACACCCCATCGCACACAGTTGATGCTGCGGGGTGCGGGCAGAGGGCATGGCCGCAATGGTGCTGCTAGGCTGCCTGGGTGATCTGCGGCGGGCCCTGGAGGTGGTGAGTGGCCCTGCAGGCAGGTGGGATGGGGCAGGGCCAGTTTTTGGGCACTTGGTCTCTAAAAGGTTCGCCATCACTGGTATAGGATTTCCTGCCTGAGCAGGGGGTTGGACTAGAAGACCTCCAAGGTCCCTTCCAACTTATTATATTATTATTATATTTATTTCCAGCCAGTTTCTTATAAAAAGCTGCCTCAGAATAGGTGGTCTACAAGCAGTCCTCAACTTATGACCATAACTGAGCCTGGAATTATAATTAAATTATAGTCATTGTTAAGTGGGTCATTAGGTTACTGATCCGATTTTATGACTTTTTTTTCTCATGGCTATTGAGTGCTTGCCATGATCATTATACGAACATGCTAGTTGTTAAGTGAATGCTGTTGTTGTTAAGGAAATCCATTTTAACCAAAGAGCATATTTTGAAACAGAGATGAACACCACCCCTTAAAGTCGGCTACAACTAGTGGAGTAAAATCTGCAGGAGACCTTTACCATGCTTTGCCAGAAACCAGAAACAAATGCTAGAAACTGGGAAAAAAGGCAAATATATGTGTGTGTGTGTGTGTGTGTGTGTATGTGTGTACGTGCACACAGCCATTATAAGTTCAGAATTAGGTTGTAAGTAAATTTCAGGGGGTCCATCATAACTTTAGTTGCTAACTGGCTGGTTATGTTGAGGACTGCCTGTGTAGATCTTTCTTTACTCACTGAATTCAATGACTGAGACTGTATATAGTTTTTTAAAAAAAACAAATGATAGCTTGGTGAAGTTTAATAACAGCTTGCTTTATGAAGCATGCAGAACTCTTTAAAGTATTTGTGCTTTCGCTTAGCATCACATTTATGGTTAACAATACATATGAACCAGGCAACTGTGGCTTATTTAACAGACCATGGCTTAGCACAGCAGCCAATGTCACCTTTTCCAAGTTGCTTTTCTTCCATGAAAATAATAAATTAACAGTGCCTAATGGAAAGCTTTGGAGAACCAGCAGAAACAAAACAAACAAACAAAAAAAGATAAACATGTATAAGTATATGTCTGCTTTCAAGTAAAATTTGCATGTTTCTTTTCCATTAAAAAAACAGGGCAAGGGGGAATAAAAGGAGTGCACATGGCATACAGCTCATCTTCACAGGAGAAATAAATAAGATTCTTTCCTAAAATATTATTCCATTCTAGCATTTCTCAACCTTGGCAACTTTAAGTTGTTTGGACTTCAACTCCCAGAACTCTTCAACCAGTATGCTGACTAGGGAATTCTGGGAATTGAAGTCCACACATCTTAAGATGTACTAAGATTGAGATACACTGCCCTAGTCTTTGCGTTATATTATAATCACCGCCCAGATTTGCTCTATGAGGGTCGATCTCCAAATAGAATATATAAATTAAAAAAATAGTTTAGGATTAAAATGACCTTGTAAGAAAAAGAATTAAGAGGAAGCAGATTTTTTTTACCTTTGCAGTGTTCAAGGCTGCCCCATAACCTGTAGAAATTCCACAGCCCAGCAAGCAGACTTTGTCCAACGGAGCTGAAGGGTCTATTTTTGCCAGGGATATGTCAGCCACAACCGTGTATTCTGAGAAGGTGCTAGTTCCCATGAAGTGGAGAACTTGCTTTCCTTTGCAGGAGAACCGGCTGGTACCATCAGGCATCACTCCTTTTCCTTGAGTGACTCTGAAGTGGGAACACGGCATCATTCACATATCACATTAAATTATTGGCAGGCTATAGTACAGATCTGAAACCTGATTTTGATGCATTGTGTTTTTTGTTTAGCATAAATCTGGATTAGTCACATCGTTACCAAGTTGGACCTTAGTTTGAGCTTTGCAGTCTATATGAAACAAAGTACTGGTTTGTAAACCATGGATTAAGATTAAGCATGCTGTGGGAACCCAGGCAATGGTAGCCAATTCCACAAGCCACAGCTCAGGCAATCCAGTGGATATAGATCCCTCAGCCACATTTTTGTGTCTTCCAGAGCAATCCCAGATTATATCTGTAAACACTAATGGGCGGGCTGACATGTGTAAAGATAAGCTATAAAACCAAGTGAAAAGTCGTTACTTGCATATCTTGATTAATGAACTTCTCCAGAAATGCTAAAGATGACTGTGAAATCATTAGACCTCTCCCCCAATGAATTCATATTGCCACCAGCAATGTGACTCTTAGAGGCAAGGCAAGCTTCCTAGGTAAATCAAATCACTGCTCAGCCTTTTTTGTCAACCAATCTACGGCTAAAATCTACTTCCTTGCTTGGCCAGTGTCTTTGTTTGGAAGCTAAAACCAACTCATAATTTCTCAATATAAAAATCTCTTGGGAGTAGGGCTTAAAGTCAGTCCAATCTCACTGTACATATGCAGTCTTTATCAGCATTAAATCAGCCATGGTTTAATTTAACTATAGTTAACATAACTGTTGTGGAAAGGATTCTACAGGTTTTAGGTAGCTTTACATATATTATTTCGCTGATGAGCCTGCAATGAAATGTCTGCAAGCAAACAAGCTCAGAGGGCACCAAGGCTCAATTCAATGCCTGCCTGCCTGCCTATTCACATTTCTGAACTGTTCATCCCTCTCAAAGAGGGAGATTTGCATCCACAGTTTACATCATTCTCGTGTATGCTATCCAGAGTCACTTGTGGAAATGGATGGCTGTAGAAATCAAATAAATACATCATGACTGAAACAGATGCATCAGAAAGGACTGAATGACATTTCTCTGTTCTCTCATGCTGCAGTTGGGATCCAGCCAGACACAGAAAGAGGACTAGCCCTTGAACAAGTCGATAAGGATCTATTTCTATTCTACTGATATATTATTTCTGATAGCCAACAAGGTGCTTTCTCATCCAAGTTCCACATCCTGTTCACACACAGGAGCTTTGAACTTTTGAAATTCTCTCCCAAGTGGAAATACAATAGGAAACAAGAGTCTTTCAATTTTCTCATCTTCAGCATACACCAGAGCATTTAGGAAAGGAACACCATCAACAGTGTGCTTCGAACTGAGTTAGCCTTCCTGAGATGAGTTGGATTATAAATCCCCATCCATGGACCCAACAAGGCAAAGAACGATTTGGGGCAATGAAAATTGAACGGTTGCCAAGAAGAGACTTGTGTTCTGTGGAACAGGTTGTGCAGAGGCTGTCTGTACAAAGCTGATGCTGAGGAAATATATGAAACCCCTCCTTTTTCCACTTGATAAGTCAAGTGTGCACACATACAGTGTACTGCCAAAAAGCAAATAAAGCACATTTGATTACTGCAGCACACAAACCAGGAAAGAAAATGAAAAGCACCAACCTAATTTTCTGGCAGAGATTCGTTTTAGGGTTTAAGCAGAACTTGCATTCGCCACATTGAGGAATATATAGAGGGATAACTGTGTCTCCTGAAAAACAGAAAATAATTTCAGCTGATCAAAGTACGGTGGATTAAACTGGAACTCCTCTACTCACACATTCCTCTTTTTTGAGGGGCTAAGGACTGTAGGGGACATATCACTGAACACGATAATGTGACAGGAGAGGTGGGAGCAGGCCATTCAGTCCTCTCCATTCCCTCTTTGAGAGGTTCTGTTTTTGCCTTAAATAAAAGTGTTAAACTCAGTGCACTGATTCTGCATATTTTGCAAAACCAAATAAATAGGGAAAAAATGCATTTTTATCTGGCAGCCTACTGAAAGAGCATCATCTTAGAGGACTCTGGGAGGCCACCTTATGCTAGGAGTTTTACTTATAAAAATAAAAATTCATGCAGGCAAAGGCAAGGACTCACATAAATTTGCAAAAATTTGAGGAGCAGGCATAACCTATTCTAAGAGAGGCAGAGATGCACAAGCAGCCTAAACAATTTCATAATTGTGCCATCTAATGTGCTTGACTGGAAAACCAAGACTCTTTGGACATTATATAACAGTATTCCTTTAATTATGCCATTATTGCTCTTGAGGGAACATCAAGAGACCCAACTTCTTACCTGGTTTAAATTTAGTCACTCCTTTTCCAACACTCTCCACAATCCCAGCTCCTTCATGACCCAGGATTACAGGAAAGCTCCCTTCAGGATCAGCACCACTCAGAGTAAAAGCATCAGTGTGACACACTGCAGTAGCAATAATCTAGGAAGTTACAATGAATAATTGTATAGAGGAAGACAGAACATTTTTAGGATTCAACTTATGTTTGCCCCAGGGCAAACTGATTTTCTGCAGCAGCCTTAAGGACACTCTGCTGTAGTGTTTAAGAAAAAGAATTTTAGAAAGATATATCACTGTATGGAGAAGATGGATAGATTATATTCAGAAAAAGTATGGAATTAAAAACTTTCACTTATTTTATGAATGAATATTATAACAAATATTATAGAGAATAGTCTTATAGGTTATGGAGTTAAAGGTTAATTATGATATTTTCTTTTTTCTTTTCTTTTTCATTATTATAAATTTTGTTATTATTAACCCTGTATTCTGCTCTGGGAAGTAAGGGAGGGGGGTTGGGGGTGGGAGGGCAAGAGGGGGGGGGGTAAGTGTAGTATAGATAATGGTTGTTTATAGGAGTGCGGCCTGGGCACTCCCCTTATGCTGCATTCATGGGTTTGATAGGGATGGGAGGAGAGAAGGCGTAGAGAGGAAGTAGGGTATTGAGAGGAGAGGGGGAGGGGAAAAGAGTAGGAGGGGAGGAGAGAAAGAGGAGGGAAGTAGGGAATGTTTTAAGAAAGGGTGGACGCAGCCTGGGGGGAATGGGCGGGTCGCACCAATGGTTATGAATTTATCTTATTTTAAAATTGTATTGCATTTTTATAATGTTTAAATGGAAAAAAATAAAAATTTTCAATATTAAAAAAAAAAAGAAAAAGAATTTAGAATCCAAACAGCAGAGGAGAAACTGGGAAGATTTAATTCATATTACCACTCAATGATCAATCCCATTCAATTTAACCTTTCTTTGAGATCAGTGACGGGGATAAAGCAAGCAAAGAAAAGACCAATGTATACTCTTGGGTTCTCTGGAAAATGATTGAGATATAAATTCAATATCAAATCTTTCAGCCTCAGCCCATGTGCTGTATTAAGGAGGATAGGGACCTTCTTCCAGTTTATTGAAATAGCTTGTGTCAGGGATCCTCAACTCCTGGTTCCACTATCGGGTCTTGAGCCTTTGGGAACTGGATTGCAGAAGTGGTGGATGAATGGAACCATCCCCTCTCCCCCTACCCCGCTGATCCACAAAACCGAAAAGGTCAGGGAACTTTCACCTATGTGAAATGTAAAACCAATAAATGATCATTACTGAAATCTTCAAGTTCTCATCTATGGTAGTCTATTCCATAAGTTTACATCAAAATTCATTTGATGGCTGTTAAGATAGGCTCCTCCACTAGATGAACCCATGGTTGGGAATTCTGGGACTCATAGTCTCAACACTCCTGGAGGTCATCAAGTCAAGAAAAAGATGCCTCAAAGAAACTGTAAGAGTCTATATTCTCTTTGTTGCAACAGGACTTCATGGATAGTCTGCTAAATACTTACAATTGTTATTACTAGTTCTAATACTGGATTCTATCATTTACCATGGAAAGTAAGAACTGTAAAGTATAAAAATAGTCACCCAAAATATTGGTCTCACATTGGCAATACTACACCCACGTGTTCAGCTCTATTAAAACTCAACCCTTGATTCATTACCTTGATACGAACTTCATGGGCTTTTGGAGGAGCAACTTCCACCTCCTCAATGGACAGTGGTTTGCCTGCCTCCCAGGCAACAGCTGCCTTACATTTGATAACCTGAAGAAAAGAAACCTTCCATGTAATGAATTCAATAGAGACGATCACATTTAAATCTTGGAATCAATTCCAGCATTTCTATTCAAGACTCAAGCTCATTACTGGAACTTTGGAGATCCTCCCAGGATTGGAAATGGATCTTCATTTCTAACAAAATCAGCAAGCATTCTAGATGTTTAGACAGAGGGGCAGAATTCTTAATTTACCAATGTCATTTGGAATGGGAAATGTGGAAGAAATTCCACAGCTATCATTTGTCCTTTTTAATCTGGATTTAAGCTTTGTCTTGAACAGTTTGTTCAATTCTTACTGCAATGCACAAAGTTGCAAAATCTATCGTAAGACGGAAACCTATTCATTTTTTATGGACCAAAGTTCAAAAACATGATGCCAAGTAAAATATTTGCAGTCTTCCAATGTCCTTTTCTTTACCAACTATGCATTCATGAGAAAAAGATATAACCATAAATGATCAAAGTATTATGCATAAATCCATTTGATAATACAATAAAATATGTTTTATAAAAATTTAGACTCTGAAATTATGTAGAATTTCTGATTTGAGAACAAAGCACTAGTTTCCTAATTTATACTGGCAATTTCAAGCAATTTTGCCATAACTTAGAGTAAACTTCTAAAGTATTTTAAAGTATTGTTAGCAATTAGACATTACAAAAGGCTAGAAAAATAAATGTGATACATTAAACAATACACCAGTTTTTAATTCTTGTATTTTTATATAATCTGTATTGTTTTTGCTAACTAGCTAAAATACTGTACTACTCTGAAGAAATAAAAGATGCCCAAGCCATGTCAAGTTGGTAATTGGAATCCTAAAGCTTTGAAGACTTGCCTTAGCAACTGCAAAGCAAAACTTGGAAGAGAATAATGAAATATAGGGCATTATATTCTGTAAGTAACTTTCATTATTCTGCAACTGCTATATTGGTTGGTTTGAACAGACACTCTGTTCAGCTGTGCAGGATCCTGAACATGTAAATTATTTGGATATGCAATAATCTCAATACGGATTATGAACTTTACCCATATTGTTGCACAAAGAAAGCAGCAGGTAAATTCTGGAAATTATAGTCCTGATAAAGTGGGAAAGTGGCAAGTTGAGGACGACATAAACACATTAGTTTTCCAAATGAGCTCACTTATTGAAAAATTGTATAGGCACAAGCTAGAAAGGAAACCATGAGTTCTTGTCCTATCTTAGCCATGAAAGCCGACTGTGATTTTGGGCCAGTCACGCTCATTCAGCCCAACTCATCTCACAGTGTTGTTGTTTTGGGGAAAATAGGAGCAGAAGGTATGTTGGATATGTTCACTGCCTTGAGTTATTTGTAAAAATAATAAAGGCGGGATATAAATAAAATAAATATTACAATACTCCCAAATTCCTCACTGCGTGGGTATATTCTGGAAATCATGAGCACAAGACATATTTGACAGTAATATTATTTTTTCACCTACATGGAGTCCTTTCTAGCTGAAAAGATTAAGAGGCAAATTGAGAAAATGAGTCAAATTTAAAAAATATTCAAATACAAATTGTCTGTTACAAAACCCAGAAACTCAACTATAGTTTGTCGAAAAGTTACTATCAAGTACTTTCATGCTATATTTAGAATGTAATACCCCAACCCAGAATTTGCTTTACAAATCACACTAGTCAGGTTCATGTAATATCTGCAACCCAGAAATTAAGCAAACCATGTTTTGATTTAGCATTGGTGTGAAGCCAGCTGATAGAGGGATAGTATGAAGAAACCAAATCTGAATGAAGCATTTAGAAAGTTTGTTCCGTTAATCAAAGCAGAAACCAAGACAAATCAACCAGAGACAGCACTGATTTCAAGCCAGTGGGGGGAAAAATAGCACACAAAGGCCACAATCAAGTACAACTTTGAGTGGAGGAACATAAAACTGTGTTCTTGGGATTCTTGGATTCGGCTGCTGAATTGCCCGAATGTCAGAATGTCCCTGTCCGTGGACACGCGTGTCTTCTTGGAACCTCCAAATCTAGACTACCCCACGGCAGGCAAGCGATATAGAAAACGTCGCTGCCACCTGTTGTCCGAGATACGACAGTTGTACCCAGGGGTCTCGCCAGCCCAATGATGGGTTTTTAACAAAATAATGGAACGGGAGCCGTCACCCCCGGGAAAGAAACCCTGCTAAACTCCGTGAAGGTCTGGATGGAGTGGGGAGCAAGCTGCAAGCTCCTGTGGCTGATACCCAGGGTCACCCTTGCCTTGCCTATCTTCCTGCTTTCCACGCGGTCCTTGGCGAAGACCTAGCTGGGCTGCTGGAGCCACAGCCGGCCGCTTTGCTCTCCGGGAACTTTCCGAGGCTCTGAAGCGCCCACGCAAAAGCGTCTCCTTACCCCGCTCGCCATGGAACGCGTGAACCCGCCAAGCCGAGATCACCCACTTGAAAAGGATCTCTTCTAAGAAGGCCGAAGCATGCGCACTCCTCCAGGAACTGCCTACCACCGGAGGAGGGGCGAAGGGAAAGTCTGACGTGTGAATACACGCCCCCCCCCCAAGGTTTAGAAGAGCTGACCTGCTCTAAATTCGCCTTCCAGAGAGAGTTGGATACTGTCATCTTGTATTGGTCAAGATTGCACGGAAGCGATTGACATCTTTACTGGCGTTAGTCTCTCCAGGCTGCAAAAATCCAACCCCAAATTAAACGATATTCTGAATTCTTGGCCTTTTCATTCTAGCTCTACCAAAGACATAGTAGTAATCTCCTTTTCCTTTGGATTTTTCTCACCTCCGTCGAGCGAGATGCTTTTTTCTTGTCTGTCGTCCGTTAGCATGACATGCCCAAACTAGGAGTTTCTCTCCTTGACGATCTTGATTTGGGGGGGGGGGAGGGGGAATTTCTGGGATAAAATTGCATCGGAGTTCGCTTCTTGTAAACTCTGATCTTAGAAGTCTATTGTTCTTCAAAGAACAGAGCTTGGAAGAAATCAATGTTTGGGAAAATAGGTCGAGGGCGTGCCACCAAATGCAGAGCAAAGGAAAATCAGAAAACTGGGAATGCAATATACTGCAATATACGATTTTTAAAAAGCGGTTGTTTTGATAGTGAGCTACTATGGTTAGGTTTACATATTGTGCTACCAGAATTAAAGAGACCACGTTAACACTTAGTACTGTGGGTAAACTAGTCTTTGTACAGGTTTTTTTTTCAAACTAAACAACACGTGTCTAACCCAATAGGTATAGTTGGAAAATCTATAAACATATAAAATGTAGAACTGAACAAGCACACAATGTGAATTTTTTAAAAAAGATCTTGGACAACAAAAGCTTTAAATGCAAATAAATCACTGTGTTTTTACAAGAGAGATGAATGCATTTCTTTCTCTAACATTTATTGATCCCAAATAAGCCCCTAAATATCAAAGTGTTTTATTTTATTTGTTTTATTTGTTTATATGGAATGCAAAAAAAAATACTGGATCAGTATTTAAAGTGAAATTTAAAATTTAAAAAGCCAATTTGGTGTAATATAATGGTTAAAGCATCAGGCTAGAAACCTGGAGATCTTGAGTTCTAGTCCTGCCTTGGGCACAAAGTCAGCTGGATGACCTTGGGTGAATCTCAGCCCTAGGAATGAGGAAATTGCAAATGCCATGAAAACTGCAGGGACTTCTCCAGCTTTCCAATTCAAGAATGAGAATTGGACTGAACAGAAGAAAAGAATTAAAATGTATCAGGAAAAAAAACCTGAACATTAGGTGTCAGTAGAGTAACTTAGATGATCTGTAATTCCCATCATGCTGTAGTTTTCACAGGCTCTGCAGAGGATTGATGGAAAGGATAACAACTGTAACCCTTTTACTGATTCTTAATGCTTCATTTATTTTTTGTTTTCAGGGATATGTTAAACAGAAAGGGCACCCCACAAAAAAAGGGACTAAGAAACAATCACAAATGAAGGCAAATATATATGTCTTAGGATAAGGATAAGGCAAGTATACCTGTCTCCCACCTCCAAGGAATCCAGTAAAGGAGGTGGGAGAGACTTCTAATGTAATTTACCATGTTCCCTGCATGGACTGCCCTTGTGACTATGTAGGACAGATGGGGATGAAGCTAACCCCCAGATTGCAAGAACATAAATGAGCAGTTAGACAAGGAGACCCATACTCATTGGTAGCCTCACATTGCAACGAAGGAGACACATTCAATTTCACAGCTACTAAGATTGTTGGACAAAAATAACCAGGGAAACTACTATTGAGCAAGATACCCCCTATACCAGTGGTGGTGAACCTATGGCACGGGTGCCAGAGGCGGTACTCAGAGCCTTCTCTGTGGACACCGCACCGTCGCCCCAGTCCTAGGCCTTCAGCTGAGTTTTATAAAACCTTTTCGCTTTAGGCCTCCGCTGCCGTGTGCGAAAAAAAAAGGTTCAATCAATCAGTCAATTTCAACTTCTCACAGGAAATTTTTTTTTGCAAAGTTGGAATTGATTGATTGAACTTTTTAGTCCCACCCAGTCTGCCGTTACCACCACAGCCATGCCCAGTCAAGGGGCCACATTCAGCCAATGGGTCACACCCACCCAGCACCCAACAATGCATAAGTGGGTTTTGGGTTGCAGTTTGAGCACTCGGTCTCTAAAAGGTTCGCCATCACTGCCCTATACTATACCTGTACATTTGGTTTTTCTTGCCTAAATGTAGAACCTTACTTTTTTCACCATTGAATTTCATTTTGTTAGATAGCGTCCAGTGTTCAAGTCTGTCCAGATCCTCCTATATCCTAAGCCTGTCTTCTGGAGTGTTGGCTATTCCTGCCAGCTTGGTGTCTGCAAATTTGATGATTTCCCCATTTCTCCCCTCGTCCAAACTGTTGATATAGATATTGAAGAGCACTGGGCCCAGAACAGAGCCTTGGGGCATCCCACTACATACTTCCCTCCATGTAGATGCAGTTCCATTGAGGACCACTCGCTGAGTATGGCTGGTGAGCCAGCTACGGATCCATCTGGTGGTGATGCTGTCCAACCCACATTTTTCTATCTTATCAAGTAGTAGGTTGTGAACTACTTTATCAAATGCCCTACTGAAGTCCAAGTAAACTATATCCACAGCATTCCTCTGATCCACTAATTTTGTCACTTGGTCAAAGAATGCAATAAGATTTGTCTGGCATGATCTGTTCCTGACAAACCCATGTTGGCTTTTAGTAATGACTCTGTTTGCCTCTAGGTCAGGGGTTCTCAACCTTGGCAACTTTAAGACTTGTGGACTTCAACTCCCAGAATTCCATAGCCAGCTTTGCTGGCTGAGGAATTCTGGGAATCGAAGTCCACAGGTCTTAAAGTTACCAAGGTTGAGAACCCCTACTCTAGGTGTTCGCTGGCTGGGGATCGCAGGGGCTGGTCTCCCTTGGGCCGCTCCCAGCAGGGATCCCGGGGCTTCCCCGGGCGGCTCCAAAGCCATGAGGCCCTGGCCGCGCTTCTCCTAGGGGATGGGGCACCCAGGCGCAGGGCCAATCAGGAGCCCTGCAGGAGGTAAGTCCGCCTGAGAGAGAGACAGAGAGAGAGAAGGGAAGCGAAAGTGTCTCTCTGTCTCTCTCTCTCTGCATATGGCGGAGGAGGCCCCAGAGCCGCAGGTGATGGCTCAAAGAGCCGCATGTGGCTCCGGAGCCGCGGGTTGCCGACCTGTGACCAAGGCTGTCTCCATGTTGAAACCCAGCCTGAAACCTGACTTAAGCCTGTCTAGATCAAAGTTTCTCAACCTTGGCTACTTTAAGATGGGTGGACTTCAACTCCTAGAATTCCCTAGCCATCTCTATGGGTTGTGGAATTTTGGGAGTTGAAGTCCACCCAACTTAAATGTCCAAGGTTGAGAAATGCTGATTAATTGATCCCCCTCCCCAAGGATTCAGGAAGTCTTACCAGCTTTTCAAAGAGGGTAGAAAAGCTGGATTTCACATATTGGTTTAAATGAAGTTCCCGAGACCTTGGTTACAGATTTGTATTATCTGTGAAAGAGTCATTTACTAGTACTTGCATGGGGGGGGGGGGAAATAAAGGCAAAGTGGTGCCTCTTAGGGCATTTGCACATGCACCATTTTGCAGGTCTATTCCCATGAAGCATTTGCAAAAGACAAGATGGGAAATGGAGTACTGGCAGTCCTCAGTTTAAAACTGTTTGTTTAACAATCATTCAGTCACTTACAATGGCACTGAAAAAAGTGCCTTATGACTGGTCCTTGCACTTACAACCGTCACAACATCTCCACGTGATCAAAATTCGGCTGCATGGTAACCAGCATATAATAATTATGGTTGCATCATCCCAAGGTCATTGGATCACCTTTTGAGACCTTTCAAGCTGGCTTCCAATAAACAAAGTCAATGGGGGAAGATGGATTCGCTTAATGACCAAGTGATTGACTCAACAACTGCAATGATTTGCTGAAGAACTTTGGCAATAGGTTGTAAAATTGAGCATGACTTACTTAACAACTGGGAAATTCTGATCCCAACTGTGGTTGTAAGTCAAGATCTGCCTGTATCCATAAGCCTTGAAAAGCAATTTTCAGATCATAACGTTGAGCAGCAGCCAATATGAAACAGAATTGGCTGTGAAAGTCTGGCCCAAGACCAGGAATATTGCTGGGAAGAAACAACGGGAAAAACAGAAGAGGAAAGTGGAAAATGCTGATTTCTTCCTCTCCACCCTGAAATTCCATATATTTCAAAATAAACTATTCATCTGGAAGTGTCTAATATCCTGTATCTACCCAAGCAAAAGGCATAAGGGGTTTTTTTTTGTCTAAAGAATTTAGTTTTTTTAATGTAAGGATTGTATGAGATTTCCTGGAAAAATGATCATGGAAGCAAATAAAGGATTTGAGTGAGTGGGTGTGTGATTTGTCTTTGTATCAGAGGAATCATTTCAATTCAGGGCACTTTTCTCCAAATCCCAGCAATTAGAATTTCATTTTGCCAATGATGCTGGAGAAATATTGTACCTCAATTAACCTCCTCTGTCAGTTGGATCTTATTGAAAATGGCTTTCAGTTTCTAAATATGAATGACAGCACCAGAATGTCTGGATGGCACAAGGTTACAACATATCTTCATGATGACATATTTAAGCCATACCCATCTCCTAAATTGTATATTAATTTCCCTTTTCTCCTTGACAAACCAGTCCTTCACATTATCATGCTTATTTGTCAGCAGGTAGTATTATTATATTTATTTGTTCCTTTGCTTAAATATACACAGTATCCCAAAGGTGCTTTTTCAGGAGGCAACTGAACTTCCTTGTTTTTCTTTGAAGTCCTTTGGCTTCTCATCCAAGAAGCTTCTTCAGCTCTAACCTGATGGTGGGGAATGAAAGGATTTATATTCCGTGCAGACAGCTTCTCATTAGAAGCGAAACGTCTTCAAAGAAAAACAAGAAAGTCCAGTGGGCCTCTTGAAAAAGCACCTTTGGGACAACCATGACTTGGATGACTGAGAATCTCCATAGACCAGGGGTAGGCAACCTTGGCTCTTTTATGACTCGTGGACTTCAACTCCCAGAATTCCTGAGCCAGCATAGCTGGCTCAGGAATTCTGGGAGTTGAAGTCCACAAGTCATAAAAAAGCCAAGGTTGCCTACCCCTGCCATAGACATATATACAATGTCCTGCACATCTTTTTTCTAATTATTACTACACTGTGGCCTTTGATCTCATCACTAGCCCATGAACAAGAGAAGGACGAGTCACTATATCAAAGTTAAAGTGCTACTTTCTTTTTATTCTATCACAGACCAAAGGCAACTTCAAGGTACATAAAATTTGATAGGCTTTGCCAGTCTTAGCCAAGGGAAGCTGGAGGACTGCAGTGACTACAAACCAGAGGTTCTGTAGGGAAGGGTTCACACAAGCCTCATCCTAATCACACCTAACAAAAGGTGAAGGGCTTTGATTGTATGGTTGTGATTGCTATTTTGACCCTCTATGGACAGAGTAATGGAGGCCAAGTGGAGACCACCACCTGGTCAATATTTTATTTATTGATTCCACAAATTTATACGCTCCCCCAACTCACACATAAGTGACTCTGGGTGGCTTACAACATTAAAAATCACAACATTAAACCCATAGCCTTCTCTCCCCGTGGCAGCAGCACACAATCAAATCAGCCACTTGATTGACTCTATCTCCATTTGTGGTCCCCAGTTCTGTGACAAAATCATGTCTTTATGATTGTTCGAAAAAATAACAGGGAGGGGACCAACCATATTTTGCAGGGAATGATGTTCCATACAGAAAGGGCCACCACTGAGAAGGCCCTTTTTCATGGTCTCACTAGATGTATATCTCTAACTGACAGGGCCCATAACATACCCTGCCTTCCTAGTCTGTTGTGCAGTTGGATGTAATAGGGGAGAAGTGGTCCTTCAAATAGCTCATCCCCAAGCCATCCAGGTACTATTTCATTTTCAATTTCAGGCACCTTCTTTATGTACTTTACTATGGCACATCTTTGCTTGATTAAGTTATAGAAAAGATAACAGGCATGCTGGGAAAATCTACCAACTAAATACTTTGAATAAACTTATTTACCTCTGACAGTCATGAGGCCTTCTGAAGAGCAATTTTGTTTAGACCAGAATATACAATCTTTGGAGTCAATGCTAGTAAATTCTCTTCTTTTGTTGTCTAGTACATTTGGACAATGGAGCACATTTGCCACTGAGCCTGTAAATATACACGTGCAACCTATTTACACACCCACATATGCACATGCCTAGATATTGATGCCTTCACACAACCCAGGCACTCATATCAACATAAAAAATACAGAAACATAGAACAATTAAATTCAGGACTATAACACCAAACTTTGAAAAACATTCTACAGGAGGACACGTTCAACTCATCAAGTAGAATTTCTAAAAACAAGGCTTTTTTATCTGAGAAAATTTTCAGATAATCTATTTAGTTAGTAACAATCTCCCTCAAATAAGCATTTTCATGAGCGAGATAAGGTTATGTTTTTAAGCAATCTATTCAGATTAATGAGATTTTAAAATAAAATATCACACTATTGTGAATCAAACCACTGTGGATCAAAAGACAATTGTTGGTTTATTTTTGGTCAGATAATGTTCTGATGTTTGAGAAGTGTGGCTTTAGATATGTTTGATTTATTTTTATTTGCTATTATTTTGAGCCTTTGTTGGTGGTTTACATATTTATTTAAACATTTTAAATGTCAAATGTTTAAATTTGTTGGACAGCAAACAAGAGTTAAAAAACAAATCATTCTAACCCCTTTCAATCACTATGTTAGTCATGTGAAAGTTTATACCCATATTGGGATTGTAGACTCATACATTTGGACTAAATCCAGTTTCCAGTACTTGCCAAAATTATTTTTTGCTGGTTTATATTTCCAGTATTGTCCTGGACATATCCCATAAACCAGTTGGCTGTAGTTTCTGCTCAGTGTGAACTGCCAGAACCATGTCAAGCCATTCTTAATTGTTTTGTAAATACATAATTACCGGATGGTATCCAGATGTAAGTAAGATATAACCATTTGATATACTGTTTGCCAAAAAAAAGCTATTATACACACATACACACACCCATATGCAGTACATACAATGTTATTTTTCTGCATGAACTTTCTGCATTACACATAGAAGGGATATGTGCCATGGTGGGTGTCCCTACAGTGCTGTGGGATAAACAAATGTCTTGAAAAGCTAAGCTGATTAATGCTGCATGCTCCAGAGAAAGAGGTAAGTGTTATAATTTTGCCATGCTTTCTGTGGAGTTATAGGACAGGATAGCTTCCTAATTGGTGTGAATTTCCGCACCCCCCTCCAGAAGCTAAGATGCCCAGTGTCCTAGCTTCTTCCTTCTTGCCGTTTTCTGCCAAAGTAGGGGAAGTTTTGCTTCTTTTGTTAGGGACAATGAAGATTAGGGATATGAACAAAGACTGACTGATTCCTTTTCTTGGAATTGCTCTTCCATTGGCTGGCTAGAGGAACTGCGGGTCACTGGAGGGAGTGCGGGAGTGTGCAGAGGCGAAGGGGAGGATAATTGCTGGACACAAAAGATGTTTTGGGTTTGTGTGTATGAGAGAGTGAGAGTGTGTGTGTGTGTGAGAGAGAGAGCGAGAGAGCGAGAGCGAGAGCGAGAGCGAGAGAGAGAGAGAGAGAGAGAGAGAGAGAGAGAGAGGGAGGGAGGGAGTGTGAACCAGTGGATATATGGAAGTGCATAAGCATTAACTCAAATCCTTGCTGATTTTTTCTATTCTTTCTTTTAAAATCAAACGGAAGATAGGGTCAGGAATGATTGCTGTCTAACATTTATCAAGAATTGTTGACACTCAAGTTTAAAAACTGAAGCAAAAATTGTATTTGCTTGCATTTATATTTTCTGCATGCTACACTTCCAAGCCAGGAATTCTGAGAGTTGAAATCCACGAGTCATAAAAGAGCCAAGGTTGCCTACCCCTGCGTAGGAGAAGGGTGAGCTGCAAAGTGGCTTGGAGCAGCCCTGAACATTATTCTTTGAAAACTCTCACTGCGCAGAGGGGCAACTTTTGTTGGCTGGTGTCATCAAGTGACAAGGCTACAGGGAATGAGATGTGACTTCAAAACGGGCAGAGTGAGGCTGAGTATAGTCAGGCCCAGAGTTTTCGGGATTTTTCCACTGTTATTTTAGGAGGAATATTGGGAAAACATTATCATCTCAAAACTATATTAAACCCATTTAAAATTTACATAACTTTTTACCTCAAAATGTCTCAAAATGGTCATAAACTGGACTTTGGAATTTTAGTCCAAAGCTATAGGCCTGTATGCATGATTGGCATTTAAGGGACACCCCAGAAATATAATATAGGTAGACCTCAACTTACAAACATTTGTTTAGTGTCAATTCAAAATTACAATAGCACTGAAAAAAGTGACTTATGACCAGTTTTCACATTTAGGACTGTTGCAGCATCCCCAGGGCCACGTGACCAAAACGTGAGCATTTGGCAACTGGCATGTATTTATGACGGTTGCACTATCCTGGAACCATGTGATCACTATTTGCAATCTTTCTAGCTGGCTTCTGATAAGCAAAGTCAATGGGAGAAAGCCGGATTCATTTAATAACGGTGCCACTAATTTAACAACTTCAGTGATTCGCTTAACAACTGTGGCAAAAAAGGGTTGTAAAATGGGGTGCAACTCACTTAACAACTTCTTTGCTTCGCAGCAGAAATGTTGGGTTCAATTGTGGCCATAATTCAAGGACAAACTAGGATTGGGATATTGAGGTGAACAGATTTGTGATAGATTCAGGGTTGCAGTTGCTGAAATTGCATACAATTTTTTTTTCTTAAATTATTTGAAAACCTCTGAAAATAATGGACATGAATGAATCCTCTTTATGAGGGTGAACAGGCAATATGGACAGTTAACACTGCTTATAACTTTGCTTATAAACAGCACCTTTGCTATGGTGCTGTTTATGTTTTTATGAAGGTTTCAGAGCTTTCATGGTCAACCATACAATTTAAGCTTCATTTCAAATATCTGCAGTGTTTGCCAAGTTTTTTCTTTAACTCGTTCTATCATTTGAGAAGGACTTTGTGTAATATATACATAATTATAATGGCATAAGATACGGGCTGAATAAATACAAAGAAAATAATGGTGTCCTGCTGTACTGAATGCCACTAAATATTTGTTGTAAACATTATTGTAGTGTATCATTTATCAAGATGTCCTTTCGTTCCAGAAAAAGGTTGTTGTTGATTTTGCAGCATTAAAATTTTTAACAAGAATTTGTAGCATATATGCAATAGTGTAATATTTAGATTCTATATGAATATTTTGTAAACCAAGCAAGTGTTTGAAGCTGGTGAAATAATTAGAGTGATATTAGATTATTTCCATTATTATTAAGCTATTCTAAGGTTATTTGTTTGGTAAAAGATTGATGGAGCATCATGTTGAGGTAGTTAGACCTTAATGCAACAAATAGTCTTATCTCTCTATTCATGCCTCTTTTGTTTTGCTCAACACTAATTTATTTTCATTAGAATCTGATCGAATCACTGAAGTGTATTACTCTGTTCTGTGCTGTGTACTATTGCTGATAAGCTGCTCATTCTCATCTTATTGCCTATTCAGATTTGTCCTTTTTCTTTTGTTGCATTATGGTTGCTTAAGTTTTATTTGTGACCATGGAATCAGAACTATTATCAGGGATATAATAATTGTCTTGAACAAATTTTGCCAGTACAAAGGTAGGCAAATATTTGGGACATGGGCAAATATTGAAAGATTATTGTTGGTAGTTCACAAAGTGGATCACTTGTGAGAGAGGCTTCTAACTGCACATAAAGTATTTGTCATGGTGAGCCCACGTACCGGTAGTCATAAAACAAGGAAACAGATGACATGGCCTCCCATCACTCCTTACCATCCTGGTTTACCTTTGCACCTTTTTCTGAAGTGGCCGAGCAGGTTTCCAAATAGAGAATAGGGTGCAGTATAGATTCTATGGGTGGTCTTCTCTTGTGTATCTGTTCTTATTGTTTAATTAACAGAATCTAGGGCAGCGGTTCTCACCCTGTGGGCCGCAACCCCATTTGGGGTCGAACGACCATTTCACGGGAGTCGCCAAACAATGCAGTCCGCCATTTTTCCCCCTTTTCCTTAGCTGTGCTACTCCCTTTTATTCTATTGGCTTTTGAAAGCCAATAGAATAGACTCTCTTGAATAGAATCTAATTCTATTGGTTTTCAAAAGCCAATAGGAATTATCCAGGCTGTCTCTGCCCTGCTGAGCCCGCCAAAAGTCCCATTCTGCAAACAGTGCTGCAAGTTGTCTGCAGCGAAGGCGAGCTGTCTGAAAGTTTCCACCCCTCCCTGCTGAGCAACTACTAAAAATGTAAGTAAAAGAGGGCCAGGGGTGGGAGGTGGGAGGCCGGCGGGCGTAGGGAGGGTTGCTGGTGTGCATGGGGCCCGAGGGTGCCTTACCTCCCTTGGGCTGGGCCAGCTGGTGGCCCAGCCGGTGGTCGGCCTGCTCTGTCTCTGCCGCTTGCCAGCGACGCCTCGGCCGGCGCAGGGGGCGGCACCACGCATGCGCGGCGTTCCTGGGCAGGAAAAGTCCTTGACTTACGACTGGTTGGATAGTCCTCAACTTATGACCAGTTGGGTAGTCCTCAACTTACGACTGGTTGGGGGTTGCAGCATTAAAAAGGTTGAGAACCACTGATCTAGGGCATATAAAAGCAGGTGGGGGCAGGAAGGCCAACAGAAACGTGTAAGGCCATCATTATGTGTCCTGGCATCATGTCACCTATCCCTTCTACAGCACATTATTACAGCACATGTCCATTACCTTTTTATGCCATATTTGTATTTGATTGCCTGCAAATGGAGAGTTTGTCAAAAATAGCAAATGCTCACTTGTTTTGGACACTGATGGTGGTTACTTTCATTTAGTTCTTTAGTTCTGTGCCTATCTTTTCTATATTTATTATCAACTGTAAAACATGGACCAGTAATTGTCTGTGTTTCCATGCTACTACACAGTTTCTCTGCGGTGAGTGAACATTTCAATTTAAATGGACAATCCATCAACAAGTTCCAGGAAACCAAAGGCAGGGTTAGTGGCAGAAATATGCCTTTGGGCATTTATGGACAATCTTAAATTGTTTCTTGATGATTTCCTCCAGGCATTTATTCCGTTAATGGCAGTGTATAAATAATTTAATTAGCACTTTGAGGGAAGAATGTGTATTCATGGTAAACATGTATGGCAAATAGAATGATTATAAAAGCAGCACTGTCCTAGTAACAAATATGTTACATATCTTGCTAACTACTTTGTTTGTTGCCATGTATCAACCAGTGTTTGTGACAGTCTCATAATAGATCTTTTTACTCTTTACAATCAAAATTTAGTCTTCAATTAAAGTCTTTTCTCTTCCTAGTTCGTACAAAGTGGGATATTGTAGATCTGATAAATTAATAAATAAACACATTCTGATTAGCTGGCCATTATAATGGAGAAGTTTATAGATAGTATGGACAGTCTGCAGGAAGAACTTTCAAAGAGGGGCAAAAAAAAAAAAGAATTTTTGTCTGCATTTGGCTCTACAAGAAAGTGATTTATATATTCTGAATTAGATTTCAGTGACCAAATTCACACTACACTAGACCATAAAGCATCTTGTTTATTTTGAGCTTAGGATACTGTGGAAATCCAAGCATTGTGGTTTATAAATTGTGGTTTATGTACCACTTTTGATTTTTAAAAAATGTCTGAATGCTATGTATAAGCCAGCTGTTGAAAACTCAGCTTCAATTTATCAGTGCTGATATGGAACTTTCTGCAGGTCCTATAATATGGGATAGACTTGGTTTCAATTGTATTTACGATGTAGTGTGTAGCTCATGTATTCACAGTTCAGTTGTTATGAAACCTTCTATTACTCATTGCATTCTTTTAAAATGTCACATCAATTGTTTAACTTTGTTTTGTTAATGGTTTCAAAGAAAAAAGGGCTTTAAAACGCAAAATCATACGTAACATATTTTTCCTCTTTGATGGAAACAACACTCTGTCAGGACATTCCACTAAATATTTAGATTATGAGTTCTTTGTTGGCTGGACCAAATATTTTACATTAGAAAGTTTGTATAAAATTTCATAGCTCAGTTAACAAGAACCCATGGTTGTCAAAAGACTGTTCTGCCGCAAGAAGCAGCAAAATAAGCACTTGAGAGCCAAGTTAAAATACAGCACATATGGTAGATTTTTGTATGAAATGCTTTAATGCAAATATCCATTTATGATAAAGTGCTACCCTAAATACAGAATATACCTGTTTGCAATGCCTGGAATTAAAATCTAAAAGTTTCTTAACAATTGCCTGGACAAGTCCCTGCAGTTTTCTTGGCAAGGTTTATCAGAAGTAGTTTGCCATTACCGCCTTCCTAGGGCTGAGAAAAAGTGACTGGCCAAAGGTCAATCTAGAACTCGCAGTCTCCTGGCTTCTAGCTTGAAGCCTTAACTACTACATCAAATGGACTCTCAATTATTGTATCATCGTCATTTTAGCCATTGTCTATCCACTGCAGGATGAAGGCCTCTTCCACATGTTTCCAACCAATATGGCCCTGAGCTTTCTTTTGCCAATTGGGCCCGCAATACTTGCTGAAGTTGTTGATCCATCTTGTTTTAGCTTTTTTTAATGGACACCTTTTATCAAGTGGAATCTATTCTATGACTTCCTCGGTCTAACTTCCATTGGTTCTTCTTGCTGTGTGACCAGCCCATCTACTGTATTAATGGCATCATATACTTTTGTTTGTTGTCTCATCCGTGTGCAGGTCTTTCTATCTTGTCTTTTAATACTGAGCCTGTATCTTTCCATGAGCCACTCATAGCTTTTGTATCGATTGTGAGGTTAGTGTCCATGTTTTACTGGCATATGATAGAGCAGGTAGCACACACTGATTGAAAACTTTTCTCTTCAGGCATGGGGGAGGTTGTTCTTGAAAATTATGCTTAGCTTGCTAAATGTCAGCCAAGTACATTTAATACCCCATTCAATTTCCTTTATGATATCACCTTCCATTGAGACCTGATGGCCAAGGTATATGTAGTGGTCTACCATGTCTAGTTCTTCTCCAGATATATACCTACTACGGTAGTAAATGAATATCACTCAGAAGATGTCATGGCATTTGCTCATGTAAGATAAGGTGGCAGTTTAAAATCCACATGCATGGTGTGTTTGTGTTTGTGTCTGCTTATGCATCTGAATTTTATACAGTTCTGAGTTCTAAGAAAAATGTGTGTTTATGTGTGTGTGGAGATGAGTATGTTGATTGGATATAATATGGCAGTTTAAACTCAGATCCTCCCTTATCTCTGTTCAGGGTTATACAAGGTAACTTCATTTCATTTTATGCCTCCTGCAACTGGTAATTGCATGATGACATTACCTGAATCAGGACCATTCCATGTGAAATGGGGGAAGCTTAAGCGCCCAAGGTATTGAAAACAACAACTGTCTCATGTATGAGAGTTTTGTTGTATCTGTTGAAGGAGAATGAATTGTTTTCAGACAAAAGAGCAGGGACAAAAAAAAAAAAAACCTGAACTTGCCCGTATATCCAGATCCATATACTTTGAAAGAGTAAATAAATTCCAGATCCGGAATAGAATAAAATTCATTAGTCCTGTTTGTGGATTGAATTACTTATTTCCAAGCCCCACCAGTTGTGTCTTGCTAACTGAAAGTTGAAACCCAAAACTGTGTTGAAGTGAGCATGTTGTGCTTTGCAATTAAGAATCTATCTCTATTGCCTTAGATTGTTGAGCAAATTCCTTTCAGGTAATCTCTCCTCTCGCCCCAGGATCATTGGTTAAAATTAATCACTTTGGTCTCCTTTCATGATCTGGCATACCTGCCAACATGGCAACAACTTGTTAAGGTGTGTGAATTGAGACCTTTCCTCCAGATAAGGGTGTGGCTATTAGCATTTTTTTTTAAAAAAAGTTAAATTACAGAATGTAAAGATTTAAAGGCCTTCTTAGATACTCCCTGCAGGAGAAGGTTGAAAAGGAGGAAGTGTGTGAAAAGAAATTGGGGGACCAAAAGGCTTTCTGCCCTTCTTCAAAAATATATTTAAGAGGTTTTGTAGGAACAGAAAAGGAGTGCTAGGTCTGGATGCAGGTAGAGAGAAAAGCAGCAAAAAGCCCAGTGGCAAGTGGAGAATTTTGGAGAGCTATGAAAGGAAGCCAAGTAAGTAAGTAAGTAAGTAAGTAAGTAAGTAAGTAAGTAAGTAAGTAAGTAAGTAAGTGTTGTTGTTAATTGCGAAGTCGTGTCCGACCCATCGCGACCCCATGGACAACATTCCTCCAGGTCTTCCTGTCCTCTACCATCTTCTGGAGTCCATTTAAATTCACACCTACTGCTTCAGTGACTCCATCCAGCCATCTCGTTCTCTGTCGTCCCCTTCTTCTATTGCCCTCAATCTTTCCCAGCATTAGGCTCTTCTCCAGTGAATCCTTCCTTCTCATTAGGTGGCCAAAGTACTTGAGTTTCAACTTCAGGATCTGGCCTTCTAAAGAGCAGTCGGGGTTGATCTCTTCTAGGACTGACCGGTTTGAACGCCTTGCAGTCCAAGGGACTCGCAGGAGTCTTCTCCAGCACCATAGTTCAAAGGCCTCAATTCTTTTGCGCTCAGCCTTTCTTATGGTCCAACTTTCACAGCCATACATTGCAACTGGGAAAACCATAGCCTGGACTATACGTACTTTTGTTGGCAGGGTGATGTCTCTGCTTTTTAGAATGCTGTCTAGATTTGCCATAGCTTTCCTCCCCAGGAGCAAGCGTCTTTTAATTTCTTGGCTGCAGTCCCCATCTGAGGTGATCTTGGAGCCCAGAAAAATAAAATCTGTCACTACCTCCATTTCTTTCCCATCTATTTGCCAGGAATTGAGAGGGCCGGATGCCATGATTTTGGTTTTCTTAATGTTGAGTTTCAAGCCAACTTTTGCACTCTCCTTCTTCACCCGCATCAAGAGGCTCTTTAGTTCCTCTTCACTTTCTGCCATTAGAGTGGTATCATCTGCATATCTTAAGTCATTGATATTTCTCCCGGCAATCTTAATTCCAACTTTTGATTCATCTAGCCCTGCCTTTGTCATGATGTGCTCTGCATATAAGTTAAATAGGCAGGGCGACAGTATACAGCCTTGCTGGACTCCTTTTCCAATTTTGAACCAATCAGTGGTTCCGTGTTCGGTTCTCACTGTTGCTTCTTGACCCGCATATAGGTTTCTCAAGAGACAAATGAGATGGTCTGGTACTCCCATCTCTTTAAGAACTTGCCACAATTTGTTGTGATCCACACAATCAAAGGCTTTTGCATAGTCAATGAAGCAGAAGTAGATGTTTTTCTGGAACTCCCTAGCTTTCTCCATGATCCAGCGTATGTTGGCAATTTGATCTCTAGTTCCTCTGCCTCTTCGAAATCCTGCCTGTACTTCTGGTAGTTCTCGATCCACATACTGCTGGAGTCTAGCTTGTAGGATTTTAAACATAACTTTACTATGTGAAATGAGTGCAATGGTGCGATAGTTTGAACATTCTTTGGCATTGCCTTTCTTTGGAATTGGAATGTAAACTGACCTTTTCCAATCCTGTGGCCACTGTTGAGTTTTCCAAATTTGCTGGCAAATTGAGTGTAGCACTTTTACTGCATCGTCTTTTAAGATTTTGAATAGCTCAGCTGGAATACTGTCACCTCCACTAGCTTTGTTGTTGCTCAGATTTTCTAAGGCCCATTTCACTTCACATTCTAGGATGTCTGGTTCGAGGTCAATGACCATCTCATTGTGGTTATCTGGGATGTTAAGCTCATTCTTGTATAGTTCTTCTGTGTAGTTTTGCCATCTCTTCTTAATCTCTTCTGCCTCTGTTAGGTCTCTGCCATTTTGGTCCTTTATCATGCCCATCTTTGCATGAAACGTTCCCTTCATATCTCCAATTTTCTTGAAGAGATCTCTGGTCCTCCCTGTTCTGTTGTTTTCTTCTATTTCTTTGCACTGTTCATTTAAGAAGGCATTCTTATTTCTTCTAGCTACTCTCTGGAATTCTGCATTCAATTGGGTGTATCTTTCTCTTTCTCCTTTGCCTTTCGCTTCCCTTCTTTCCTCAGCTATTTGCAAAGCTTCCTCAGACAGCCATTTTGCTTTCTTGCATTTCTTTTTCTTTGGGATGGTTTTAGTTGCTACCTCTTGTACAATGTTGCGAACTTCCATCCATAGTTCTTCAGGCACTCTGTCTATCAGATCCAGTTCCTTAAATCTATTTGTCACCTCTACTGTATATTCATCAGGAATATGATTTAGTTCATACCTGAGTGGCCTAGTGCTTTTCCCTACTTTTTTCAATTTAAGCCTAAATTTTGCAACGAGAAGCTCATGATCTGAGCCACAGTCAGCTCCTGGTCTTGTTTTTACTGACTGTATAGAGCTTCTCCATCTTTGGCTGCAGAGTACATAGTCAATCTGATTTCTATGTTGACTGTCTGGTAATGTCCATGTGTAGAGCCGTCTCTTGGGTTGTTAGAAAAGAGTGTTTGTTATGACCATCGTATTCTCTTGACAAAATTCTATTAGCCTGTGCCCTGCTTCATTTTGTTCTCCAAGGCCAAACTTGCCTGTTATTCCGGTGATCTTTTGGCTTCCTACCTTAGCATTCCAGTCCCCCATGATGATAAGGACATCATTTTTTGGTGTTAATTCTATAAGGTGCTGTAGGGCTTCATAGAACCGGTCAATTTCATCCTCTTCAGCACCAGTGGTTGGGGCATAGATTTGGACTACTGTGATATTGAATGGTTTGCCTTGGATTCTAATTGAGATATCGAAGTAAGTAAGTAAGTAAGTAAGTCCAACACAGTGCTAGGCTGCATTAACAGAGGGATAGAATCAAGATCACTTGAAGTGTTAATACCACTTTACAATGCCTTGGTAAGGCCACACTTGGAATACTGCATCCAGTTTTGATCACCACGATGCAAACAAGATGTTGGGACTCTAGAAAGAGTACAGAGAAGAGCAACGAAGATGATTAGGGGACTGGAGGCTAAAACATATAAGGAACGGCTGCTGGAATTGGGTATGTCTAGTTTAACGAAGAGAAGGATGAGGGGGGACATGATAGAAGTGTTCCAATATCTCAGGGGCTGCCACAAAGTGCCTGAAGGCAGGACAAGAAGCAACGGATGGAAACTAATCAAGGAGAGAAGCAACCTAGAACTAAGGAGAAATTTCCTGACAGTTAGAACAATTAACCAGTGGAACAACCTGCCTCCAGAAGCGGTGAATGCTCCAACACTGGAAGTTTTTAAGAAGAGACTGGACAGCCATTTGTCCGAAATGGTATAGGGTTTCCTGCCTGAGCAGGTTGGACTAGATGACTTCCAAGGTCCCTTCCAACTTTACTACTACTACTACTACTACTACTACTACTACTACTACTACTACTACTAAGTTGTTGGTGAGCAAAGGAGAAAAGGGAAGGGAAGCAGACAGAAGGAGAGGAAGGCAGAGCAGTTCTGAAGATAGAAAAAAGAGGAAGAAAGCAGATAGGACGGATAGAAAGGTGGTATATGACTATAGCTAATTTTGGCCACAGAAACCCAATTTTGTTGAAAAACCTTCATGTGACTTTTAGGCCTCTCATTCTTGGCTCAAATCCTTGACCTAAAACTCCTAGAAGGCCACACAATACATAGTCTTATCAAAGAACAGGTACCATTCTGAATGAGGACAATATGGAAACAAGGCTGATTCCCTCTTCCTATCATAAACAGATTGCTTAGAATGTGCTAACTCCTCTTTTCATGTGGCAGATACATTAGCTAGAAAGTTTTGCATACTTGAGTACTAGCCTTATCAGTTAGGGACAGAAGGGCGAGGGCTGTAATATTTTAGTAATGAACCGCCCTTTCAGAAGGGCTATCCTCTACCAGGGGTGTGAATATTTTATTGCTTATTGCCTATCGCTTGCTAATGATCATGTGCCTTGGTTTTCCAAAAGCGTATGGAAATTATTCTACTTTGTGTATTGGGGGCTCTGGATTTGTGATTTAATCCAGAGATTTTTTAAAAAAACCAATTATGTTAGACCACAAAAGAAATAAATAGCAAAATTTATAATTTATCAATGTCTTTATTATGACCAACCAAAGTGACACAAAAATGTGTGCCAAACATATTGTTCTTATTCTTTCATTCCTACATTCATTCAATTTATAAGTCGCCTAATCACAAAACAATTCAAGGTGGCATACAGAGTTGCTGTTTTTTAAATCAAACCAACTTATCATCATAAAAGAGAAAAACCAAAGAGAAGAACCAGTTATAAAAATGTAGCACCTTAAGGAAATTCCAAAATAATCTGAACTTGAAATATCTGATTTGGGACAAAGTCAATCTGCATCATTGCCCATTTGAAAAAAAAAATCCTTTTTTTAAAGCTTTCCTGAAAAACAACAGGGTCGAGACTATGCAAACTTTGAGGAAATGTGATTCTGAAGGGCATATTGACCTAATATTGTCCCAAGTATGGATTTGACAAAGAAAGTTCAGACATGTTTGAGATATGTCATAGAATCTGTACCAGACAATCTTGGTGGCAGACTAGCTACAAACACAGCAAAAAGCAATCTCATTTGTTTAATAGTGGGTTAACCAACATGCAACAGATACAAGCCTACTATTCAGAAAGGATTATAATTGATTCCATTTATCATTGCAACATAATACAAGTACTGTTTCCATTTGTTTGACACAATAGGACACTTCAATCTAAGAAATTTCAAGATTCCACCTTTGCTTTTTCATTGAATTTGGCCAAATGGTAAACATGTCTTGCATGCAGTACAAAGCTGGATGGGTCTTTGCAGTGGTGATGGGAGGATCAGCTGGCCTTAATAGCATATCAAAAGCATTTTTCCACAATAGCTTATAAATTAAATGGCTTTCCATATTTCTTTACCAACGTAATTGATTATAAACGTTTTCAGCATGGATTAGATGGTTGTACAGTATTAACTGAGGTGCTATTAAAACTGCACAAGACTGCAAAAGATCTGTAAGATAGCTTAAAATTGTAGTTTTAAAACAGCAAAACGCAGCGAATGCTGAAAGAAAAAAAGAAAGAGGAAAATCAACATATTTGCAAAGCCTCCCTAGCAATATCTAATGTACATTAAGATCATGTTGCAATAACTCTGTCTCCATTTCCATTAATTAATCAATCACATTGATATAGTTATCCACCTCACAAAAAGCAACTCTGGGCTGTAAGCAACGATAGAATAAAACAACAAATATTAAAACAACCTCTATAAACACATTAAAAGATAAATATAAAAATGAATATTTATTAATCAAATTCGTATAACTAGCCAGCTTACCAAAAGTGGCTCTGAGCAGCATGCAGCAATCAAATATAACAACAAATATAAAAACAACAATTATAAAAATCCACATTAAAAGACAAATATTACAAAAATGAATATTTATTTAGTCAAATTTGCATAAAAACACAAAAAGCGACTCTAGGCAGTGTACAACATCATCAATTTGTACAATAACAAGAACAATTTCCACTGATTCTATCTTTTATTTATATAATTTGGCCAAAACCAATCTTGACATTTCCAAAATACATGGAAACTCTTTGTTTTTTCTTCAGTAAAATTCAAGTTATTTGGGCTGGAAAGTGACATTGATCTCTTGATTAAAGACATGTGAGTTCAAATTCCTACACAGTTCTGAAGTTTGCAGGGTATCATGGGGTCCCTGGTGCTTTCTGAGCTTAGTTTTTTGCAGATGTTTCATTACCAAGCTAGATAACATAATCAGTGCTAGTACTGATTAGCACTGATGATGTTACCTAATTTGGTAATAAAACGTCTGCAAGAAAACTTCCAAACTCAGAGAGCACCAAGGACCTCAGTGTTCAACCCTGTTCTATAAATATTCCCTTGCATCTGTACGACAGGTTATCCTTGTGTCATCACTACTTCTCAGCTTCATGTACTTTAGGGATTAGTTATAATGATGAAACTGTATCAGCATACAATCTTTAGAAGAAAGATTTGACAAAATAAGAGAAATAAAATGTGACAACCTGTATTGGGCTGACACAATCATACCTTTCCCCAGAAATTAAAAGCTCAAATCCTTCTTTGATCTTCTCAAAAGGCAATACATGAGATATTAATGCATCTGTATTAAATTTATTTTTCTTATAATCCAAAACAAGTTTAGGGAGAGCATCTTTTAATTTCCAACCTGGGTTTTAAAAGAAAACAAATAGGAATACTAAGTGAGCTATTCATTTAAAGTTTTTTCAGCATCACCAACTCTGCTGTATCTATAATAAATTTGTCCTTCAAAATATTGAAATGATGCAATTGGAGAACATTAGGCTGGTGAAAGTTGAACTGTATGCATTTCTCAAATTATATCATAATACTAACAATGATAAATGCTGTTATACTAGAAAAGGGGCTAGTGTTTTTATTCATTTTTCATTATAATGTCTTTTCTTAAGAAACCTGTGGTTAATAATAGTTAAGATATTGAGAATCTTGACCAAAACAGCATTTCCTCACCAGAGCCCCTATTCTCTGCTTAAATTCAGCAATAGGAAATGGGAGACAATTCAACTAAGCAGGTGGTAGATAGAATTCCTTAGAAGAGTCAAGACAACTTTATACAATTTTATATCAAGCTGGACCAATCTGAAACTACACATCTTATTTTGAAAAACGAATTACATGCACATACTGGTTAGAGGTATCTTATGACCCACATTAGCTAATGCGCACCTCCAATCAAGCAGCCTATTAGTTTCCTTCCTGTGAGTAGGAGAGCAGGGTCAAAAGAGAGCTGTGATCTTGCAGGAGGTGCCCCCACCAGCACACAAATCCCATGACCCAGGTGGGAAGATGCAAGGGCACTGACCTATTTAAGACACAAAGAAAAACAAGCTAAAAATTAAAGTGAACAAAGAGATTGTTGTCTAAGTTTTCCATGGATAGCTTGAACATAATCCTAAAGATGTTGCTTATATAAAAAAAAGAGCAGACAGTTACATCCAAGAATGGAGATCAACCTTAGGGCATGTGACTCAGCATTCTGAAACGAGAATTAAAGATGGTCAATAGTTTCATTCAGATAAAGGGGTTTGGTTGTTTGGATGGGTGACCTCTCTTTCTTGCTGGAACTCCTCACTTCTTTCTTTTACCTAGTGTCAAAATATGGACAGTATATAATTGTAACTGGAAGGACCAACCAATACGTCAGTTTGCTCATTTGTCCTCTGGGTAACAGAAGAAGAAGAGGAGGACAATGAGATTATTTATAATCATAATCCCAGATGTGACTCACAAGTACTAGGTCATCATAATCCCAGATGTGACTCAAGATACTATTACAAGGATACCATGTGTTGGGACATATATTTAACATTTGCATTTTTTCCCAGAAGATGGAAAAATATAGAATATGTGACTACAAGATACTAGAATATTTTCTGCTTGAATGTTAATCCTAATATCTGAAGGTGCTTTCTGCTACAAAATGGAAATTTAAAACTACGAAATTATTGCCAACACAAATCACATACTTCTGTGTCAACGCGTCCAATCACTTCAAATGTATAGTCCACACCAAGACCAGTCTTCTGCACAAGCACCTCGTGAATTGGCTTCTCAAAATCTTGGGGGCAGATGCACTCAGTGGCTCCTAATTCTTTGGCCTTCATAAATTTATCTTTATTGATGTCAATCCCAATAATCCTGGATGCTCCAGCTGCTTTACAACCCATGATCACAGACAAACCAACACCTCCTAATCCAAATATGGCACAAGAAGAACCAGGCTCAACCTGAAAAAAAATCACACAAAGAAGAATCTTGTGTTGGAAGACACCCAAACAAAACCAGGAGCTGGATGGATGAAAATGGCATGAGAACTAGCAAAGCCTAGGACAAGAAGGCAAACATAGACATAAAACTCAGAGTCACTCAGAGTCACCTCAAACCACAAGATGGGTAGCATATCAGTTTAATAAATAAAATTGAGCAGGATGCAATAAAAATAGTTTTAGTTTCAAGAAAAAAGGGCAGTACCATGAAATCAACCAATGGAATATAACAAGAAAGTTGGAATATATATATAAGAAAAGGTATAACCTAAGACTGGAGAGAATGCAGAAAATATAATTTATTGCATGATGTGTAATAAATTGATAAGGATGTTTGACATTACTTCTCTGTGTCCAAAATAGCAGCAAGATATCCTTGCAATACTTGGGCACTTAGACTCATGATTGAGTTTCCATGTTACAATAAGCCAGTTTGCCGTTCTGTTGTACTAAGTCATGAACCATGATTTACAAATCTTAATAATTGGATTCACAAGATATAGCAAGCCAAAATCAAACAAGCCAGAGACTGACATCAAGTTAACCTCTGGTTTACAAGTTAACACCATAGTACGATGTAAATCAACCACAGTAGATCAGGATTACTTAAACCAATAGTAGCTATATTTATACCACAGGCTACAGCAAAAGCCAAACAAATCTCTAGAAGATATGGAACAAACTCTTCTTTCATCCTACGCAGGAAGCATGAAGTTCTTCTTACCTTGGCACAATTGATGGCAGCCCCATAGCCAGTAGAAAAGCCACAGCCAAAGAGGCAAACTTTATCTAGAGGAGCGTCATCGTCAATTCTTACAATAGATGCTTCTGGCATCACTGTGTATTCAGAAAAGGTGCTTATCCACAGGAAGTGATGAATCTGTTTTCCCTGGCAGGTGAACCTGCTGGTTCCATCTGGCATCAGACTTTGAAAAGCTTTATAAATGCTGTTTGAGAAGATTCAAGTCAGTGTTTGTCATAAACTGGATTGGTCAGAAATTGTCACTGTAACTGAAAAACCCAAATAAATAATACATACAACAAACTTACTGGGATTTGAGACAGCAGTTAGCTTTTGGACTCAAGCAGCAGTCACATTGTCCACATTGAGGAACACAGAGAGGAATGACTTTGTCACCTTGCAGGGAATAAAAATCAGTCCTTTTTAAAATGTATATTGTATTAATTTTTACAGTAACAATCTGGGTTTATGTGTTTAACATTAAGAGTAATACAATTTCCATTCCTACCTTTTATTCCGTTTTTCTAACCATTTATAAAAAAATTCCCGTGTTTGAAAGTATTCTGAATCTATCCATTTCTGCACAGTCCAAAATTTTCTTAATTATGTCTTCTTTAGACAGTCAGTCCTAATGCGATCTTTTTGTGTTAAAAATCCCATAGTATATTAATAAAAGTTCAAGGATTCATAATATTAAGGTTATGTACATAGAAATTAATTTGTGAGATGTATTTCAGACCTTAGGTCACCACCTCTTTGCTATTCTTCAATACAACTTTTTTTTTTTTTTAGGCTTTTGCACAAGTCAGGAAGAAAGATGCTGCTGTTTTACAAAGTCAACTGTTTAACATATTTTTTTAAGCAGCTACAACTTTTTCCCCAGACCCTTGAGAAGTATTGAAAAAATGGGATGGTTTTGTTATTTATTTACAGTTTTTACAGCCTACCTCAGTGATGGCAAACCTTTTAGAGACTGAATGCCCAAACTGCAAACCAAAACCCATTTATGTATCGTCGGGTGCCGGGTGGGCGTGGCCCATTGGGTAGGTGTGACCCATTGGGTGGGCGTGGCTGCAGTGGTAACAGCAGACTGGGTGGGACTAAAAAGTTCAATCAATCAATTCCAACTTTGTGAGATCTTTTTTTTTCCGTAAGAAGTTGAAATTGATTGATTGATTGAACTTTTTTTTTTCTTTTGCACATGGCGGCGGAGGCCTAAAGCGAAAAACTTTTATAAAACCCAGATGAAGGCCTAGGACTGGGGCAATGGCATGCGTGCCCACAGAGAGGGCTCTGCGTGCCACCTGTGGCACGCGTGCCATAGGTTCGCCACCACGGGCCTACCTTTTAGAAGAGTTTGGGTGAGATATAACAGATTAAAAATATAAAACAGTTCAGAAAAAACTATTGGAACTCTGAAAAAACTTGGTAAAGTATGGCCATTTAGGCCCCCTTTTAAAATGCCATGAAGGCAGGGGGCATGGATCTCCAAGAGTGGAGAATTCAATTGTGTATGAGCCGCAGCAGAAAAGGCCTCTGTGGTTCATGACTCTAACTTCAAAGGGATTTAGTGGACCTGCTTGGCAAGACACTTCATGATGTACCCTGGTGCTACTCCATACAGTTCTCCACATAGATATGACCAACTCTTTAACTTGGGCCTGGAAACCTATTGGTAAACAGTGCTGTTATTTTGCTAGCTTGCAAAGGGATGTTGACTATGGATCAGCTACAGCTTCTAGTCATGTCCAAAGGCTGACCCCCCCATAGAGTTTTAGGATAATTCATCTGTTTAGGCATGAGCTGCCATTGATACAGCATCTTTTAAGAATAGAGAGGTATCGTGCTTGCATTTGTGCAAGATTTGAATCTTATATAAATAATTTTTACCAAATAAACATGTTATTTTTAAATGTGTTTGTAAACAGTGAAGTTTGCCTCCAAAGGTACAGTATTTGGACTAAAACTAGTAAAACATTACTTTCCTTACACAGAGAAAATGAAAAATAATTGTTCAAAGTGGAAGAAGGTTCTGTTGCTGATGTCACTGTTTTCCATCATTCTGAAACCTCCTTGGTAGCCACTTCCTATACTGAAAAATCAGTTTCCTTAAATGTCTTACTCTGAAATTAAATTGAACGGAGAGAAGCAAAAGAGGTTGCAGATTACCGGAAATAAGCTTTTACAATGAAAAACAGACTGTTAACTTATATCTCTTGCTGTCTTCCCAGATATGTGCAGGAAGAGGAGAAGGGACAAAATCTGTATTACAATGTCACAACACAAACTCTGTCCCTATTGCACTGGGACATTTTAGGCACATTTTATCATTTTGGCGTAATTCTGGTTAGGAGCAGAGACTTATGGCTACCACAAAAAAAAAGGTTCCACACATAGGAAATCCACCAACAATCTTTTCTTGTTTGTAAGAAAATTTGAATACCTTTTTCATTTTATCTAATTGAATGCGAACTGAGGGGTCCTTGCCACTCTCTGCTCAGAGAGTCCCTAGGATCCCTCATTTAGCTATGAATATTCTTCTTAATTGAATGAGAATTGGTAGAAAAAAAATAGGTTTTTTTTTCTTGGCATAATTTAATCCTTTATCATTTATTCATTTGTCAAAATGTCTTTGCTTGACTATTGTGACTATTGTGAGCAACAATAGTCAAGCATGTCTTTGCTTGACTATTGTGAGCAACTAAGAGCTGTTGTCAGATGCCATATACAGATTTAATAATTTATGGTTGGTTGCACAGTCACCCAGATGTTTAGATTGGATATGGATTCTTGTTCACTTTTTGAGTATTTCCCAAGTACCTAGGATATTATTATAATATACACAACAATATCAAGTCATAGCTGCCAGTTTAGCTGATATAGGCCTTCATACACATTAAGTTCTTCTGAACAACCTACAATATTGTAATATATATATAGTTTAGTATATGTGTGCATTCAAGGAGTGTGGCCTTTTGTAATTATTATCAAAAGAGAATAAGGAACCTGATCCCTTTGGAATATTTCAAAATATAGATGCCTCTTCAAAATTGCCTGAAATTTTTAGTATTGTACTATCCAATAACTTCTCTATCTCTTCCTTACCTGGTTTTACACAAGTGACGTCTGGTCCAATACTTTCAACAATGCCTGCTCCTTCATGGCCCCCAATAACAGGATAGTCTATGTTTGAAAAAACACCTTTCCATACATGATCATCGGTCCGACAGATCCCAGTGGCTACCATCTGTGCAGATAAGAGTACGTCATTTCAGTGGTTAGGTCCAATTCATATTTTCACCTAAAAAGCTTTATCAGACCGAAAGCCTATCTAATCCAGCATTCTCTTTGCACAGTGAATCCAGAAGATGCTTTGTAGAAGTCTTCAAACAGGACAATCCTCCCAATCAAGCCACATAGCAGTAACACAGTTAAAGGAAGGAAGACTTAGGAGTTTTAGTTTGTCTGGAGATCACAAGAAAGAACATCAAATTTATGGGTTGTACTTTTCAAAATAATTTGTTTTGAGTGTTAACAAAATTTGAACTGTGGTCTCATTAAAAACTGGTTCTATAAAGTGTATACAAATCTTGAGAGTTGTTTTCTTTGTTCTGGATGCACAATATTTATTGATGCAGAATCTGATGATTTATATCTTTTCTGTTTCTTCAGAGTACAACAGTTCTATTGCTTGTCTTGTTCTATCTCTATGGATTACCAATAATGTGATGTAGTCAAGAACCTATTTCATAAGCAGGCCTATATCCATGCACAAAAGGGAGGTCAAGAAGCTGTCAGCAATACAAAACATTTATTCCAAAACGATTCTGAAGGAAAACCCTTGAAAAAAGACAACAAGAACTGGATGATTAGTAGAGCAACCATCAACAGCAAAATTCTGGATAGCAGCATCTTGGTTCAAGTCTTGTTTGTTATTTATGTTTTCCTAAGCCATTGTCTCCCTGGTCTTTCCAGCAACTCTTAAAAGTTTAGGTACAAGATAATTCCTAATTTTATTACAATAATAATTTATTCATTGTAGGGGATGTATGCCTTTTTTTACCTTCACTCGAATTTCATGGCTCTTTGGTGGTGCTACTTCTACCTCTTCAATCGAAAATGCTTTGCCCGGTTCCCAGATGACTGCAGCTTTACATTTAATCACCTGTGTACACACAGACCATCAAAAGAAGTCAGGGGAATGAGCAAATATACTGTCAGAATATGTCTTGTAAGCCAGAGAAATGACAGAACTGTTGAACCAGGAAAAGAAGGCAGTTAAACTTTAAGAAGTTATGGCAGTTTTATTATGGGTAAAATTTGAATTTCTTCACCAACCTTTCTATCAGTGGGAAGTGGAATTAACTAGTACTTATTACCCAATGTAGAAGGGGGTGGACATATTCCTCTTGATCCCTGGGCACTGCCTCTGTGACAGGGGTAGGCAACCTTGGCTCTTTTATGACTCGTGGACTTCAACTCCCAGAATTCCTCAATCCATGCTCACCAGGCAGGCAAAGTGGAGCCTGCTCAGAGAAAAGGAGGCAGATACTGATATGTCAAAACCATCATCATTACATTAATGTTGCAGCAGATGGTTTCCCTATCATCTGGTGACCCTGAGGAATTCTGGGAATTTAAGTCCACGAATCATAAAAGAGCCAAGGTTGCCTACCCCTGCTCTAGGAGAACTGTGGTGTGCACAATGGGAGAATACGGGTTTTTTTAAGCTGGGCTTTTCCCCTGTACCTACTATGTATCCAAACTAAATTTTGGATCAGTCCTCATAGCAGTTGACAAGCAGAGGTAGAGGGAATGGGTACAAAAAGAAATGTAAGAGAACGCCAGCACACTGTACCCACCCTCTCAACCAGGTTCTATAGTTTATTTTTCAGGTTTAATGGCTGATAATATCTGAACGTACCAAGCAGCTGATCCATGAGAACACAGTCTGGATGGGTAAAGAGATTCCTCTTGCCTCTCTCCAGAGGACAGAGGAGATGGTAAGTAAGTTCTGAAAGATGGCTCAATCCATGCTCACCAGGCAGGCAAAGTGGAGCCTGCTCAGAGAAAAGGAGGCAGATACTGATATGTCAAAACCATCATCATTACACTAATGTTGCAGCAGATGGTTTCCCTATCATCTGGTGACTCTGAGAAGTGAAGGCAGCTTTTCTGGCATGGGACATGAGGACACTATTGTTGATCTGCAACCTGGAGGAAAGGCAATTCAGATTGCAATCAAGACTACAAAATCTATGCTGATTTAGTTTTCTGCAGGGTTATAGGTTAGTGAACACTTTAAGCAGTGGGAGGAAGGATGCCCCTAGTCATATTTATGCAGAATGTTAAACGGGGTTTGCTTTCAGTTAAGTGTGCATACAATTGCAGCTTAATATTTGTGATCTGTAATGGGTTCACCAAAGGGAAAAAAAATATTTATCAGGGAAGGTCTGCCTTATGTTAGGAGATACGCTTGCAAATATAATATACAGAATTGCAATTAAATATCCATGGAAAGATGTTCATAAAAACATGTTCATATACATATATGAAGTCAGGTTCTTTGAAAAAAAAAGCCCCTTCCATACCAATTTAACTGAACAAAAATTAGAAACTAAGAAAACATTTCTTAGAAAAAGAAAATTGGCATATGTATTTATCTCTATTTGGAAATGCAACAGAACTTCCATCTGTTGCCAAAAAATAGTTTGTAAATTTTAACTAGGTAATTAATTATATACCAGATAGAACAGACAAACAGAAGTAGGTTAGTTAGTACATAAGTAAGTAGGTAGGTAATAACACAATTTACTTATAAACTAGTTTGGTGTAGTGGTTAAGGCTCCAGGCCTTAACCAGGAGCCTTAACCACCACCAACTGACTTGAAGGCACACAACAGACACACACAATAAAGGACTACATAGCATAAACAAGAAAGGGATGTCTAGCATGTACAGCTATATGTGCATTGCAACTACTCCCAGGTTCCATTTCTAGTCTGGTTATAATTGTACAATCTCTGTTTACATGTAAGAAATGGGTTTCCTTACCTCAAGCACACATACGTTCACTTTGTCTCAAAGTAGTTCTTTTTTATACTGGGCAGAGTTTGCAAGTCATAATACTTTAAATCCATTATAATTTATTAATAAGTAAAAAAAGCTACTTGAGAGTCTCGTACCATAAATGCAAAACAAAAGAAAGAGGAAAAGTTCTTCCCGTATTTACATGAGCTTATAAAGCCACAGAAAAGAGATTCTAAGAATGAGAAGTATTAGCTCTAAATCCAAAGATTTCTGACTGAAAACTCTGCTTTAAACATTACTCTGGAAGCACAAACATTACACACACACACACACACACACACACACACAGAGAACTTTTGTTTGCTCTTGGCACATTTCTCTTAAACTGCAGTGAGATTCAATTAGTTTTCTGCATGGCAAGAAAAAAAGTAAGATTTTTTATTTTTTATTTTTTTTTCATCTCCTTTTATTATTTTTATAAATAACCCAAAGTGGCAAACATATCTAAGCCTTTTCTCCCTCCTGTTTTCCCTACAACAACAGCCCTGTGAGGTAAGTTGGGCTGAGAGAGAGTGACTGGCCCAAAATCACTCAGCTGGCTTTCAAACCTAAGGTGGGATTAAAACTCACAGTCTTCTGGTTTCTAGCCTGGTGTCTTCCCCACTAGACCAAACTGGCTGTCCATAATGTTGGTCTTCTGCATGGTGAAGAAGAAAGGTTTGCCCACATTTACATTACCAAACATTTTGAATGAAAAGACCACCAGTTTAAATCAAACATGGTACATTTAAAGCTCCCAAGGTGAAACCGCCTAATAACACATCCTTGAAATTCCTCAGCAGAACAAAATAACAGCAAACACAACAGCACAGATTTCTACTCCATTCTGGTACTACAAGGTGGATCATGATTCCCATAATCTCTAACCAACATCTCCAGTGCAATCTTGAAATGACTCGAGTAGTCCAGTATATAGGAAGAAGACATTGTGAGTGTTTTTAAATACTCCATAGACAGCACTAAGTCTTAGTACTATAAGCACAAGAGAGATTGGGCCAGCATTTTTCTGCCTATAGTTCAGGTGAAGGATAAGAATACTATACTCTAATAAAGCAACCAAATGACTATACATTTTCTTACCCACGACAGAATTTTAAATCATTTCAACAATGCTCCAGAATGCTTAATTTTTACTTGTCAGGCTCAAGTGTTGAATGGTTCTTCAAGCCTGACCTTTGCAGAGCATCGAGTGAATCAGCACAAGTGAAATTCAAAAAATGCTCCATACATTCTTTTGGAACACTTAATTCTTCCATTGTAGAAGTGGTCTAATAACCATGTACATATGCTGTTCATACAGGTTTTGATTAAGAGTCTTCCTTACCTTCCCAGCAGTCGCCATGTATTCCAGGATCCCTGCTTAGAATCTGTCCAAGCTCTTCTATAAATGACTTCTCTCCTTGATTATTTTGGCTCTGACAGATAAATGAGCAACTTTTCTCCACCCTGTACAACACATAAAATGTTTAATCTATGATAGGTCAGCTCAGGAAGGGGAGGGTTCCTTTGCAACTATACTAAGAACTTCAATGTTTTCCCAGAGTTTTGTTTAAAACAAACTCCCTCTGGAGTAGCTATCCAAAGATAATTGCCATCTAGACCCAGAAGTGAGATTCTAAAAGCATACAGATCTCAGGGCTGAGTTCCAAAAAAAGTTTCTGAATTAGTCTGTACCAGCAAAAACAAAAACAAAAAAACCAAAAACCAACAGAACAAAATACAAACATCTTTGACTGATGTTCTCTTGCTTAAATTACTTATATCAAGGATAAAGATAGATTATATGATGCATTTAAACAACTATATTAATCCCACAGGTTTGGTGTCCCCATAGGATCATAATTGAGAAATATTAGTCTTTGTGGAATAGCTATTAGGCTTGCATTGTACATATCACGTTTGCCAAGGCAAAGATTTATTAAAACAAATGACAGTTCATATGACAAATAATATAAATGGAAAAGCAGCACTTCTTTTTTTTATGGATTTTAGCAAAATTCCCAGCATGTGCAACACTAATTAGCTGCAAAAGTACATTGCCTTGTGAAACATTAAACATTAAATGACTACTCATAGAAAATGGGCACATAATGCTGAATTTGCATGATACGCTTAACCATAGTTCTTATTTTATTAATTAATCCATGGCTTCTTAAGATTAATTCAATTACCCCATTTTTATTATTATTAACTTAAAATAATTGTCAAATTCTATTCATGTGTTGCTGGAATGCAAGGCTACAAAGTATTCTGTATTGGCCCAATACATTGAATTATAAACTAACTCTTTTGGTTATGTTTGCACAATATTCTAGACTGAAATATATTTGACTAGTCCGTGTGTCAATATATTACACAAACATAGCTAGTGTAGGATATTCTAGGCAAAATTTAGCCAAGCACCCTAAAGGGAGGTGCCACTGCAGTCAGTGAATAGAACTGATGCATAAACCACAACTGTAGCAATCACACTTGAATATGGAATTATTTCAGCAGTTTCCAATTCCTGGTAGAAATGTACTTGGCTGGCACAATACAGGAGGGAAAATTTTCAAAAACAAAATGAGAAAGGAAAAAAAGCTTCACTAAAAAACTAAAATGGTTTGAATAAAGAAAAACTTGTATTAAATCATGAATCATGTTATAATAAAATATAAAAAATATTTTAACCAGGAGGGAGAAAAACAGACAGACAGTGGTGGGATTCAGCCAATTTGCACCACTTCGGCAAAACTGGTAGCTAATTTTTTGTTGCCCAGACCCAGAATGGACTTCCAGAAACGGCATCCATACACAGAACTGGTTGAATCCCACCACTGGATGGATGGATGGATAGATAGATAGGTAGATAGAGATAGCATAATCTCTAGGACACTCAGCTCCTGTTGGAAAAACAATTGGAAGTTATGTTCCACTTCAGTTGGTGGACCAGTTGTGTGCCCATTTCTTGAACAGGGGATGCTGGCAACCATCATCATGACCTCATCACTTTACATTTGGACCATTAATTCACTCCCCACAAGTCTGCCTTTCAACATTATCGAGAAACTGCAGCCAGCCAAAATGTCCACAGCCTGATACTGATTTATAACACAAAAGATACATTAGTTGAATCAATAGCTTGTCTGATCCCAGACCCTATTCAGGATGCTGGTTATATTCTTTAAAATCCTTTGTGGCTTAAGAGCTGATTGTTATTGGGGTGCAGCTGGAAGGAACTGGAAAGCATTTTCTGTAATAGGTCCCTCCTATAAAAAGTTTTACCACCAAGAACTGTATTATCACTCCTGATATTTAGAAAGTATCTTTTTCATAGGTTGTAAACAGTTGAACGTACCCAAGGTGAATAAAGGGCTAATACTAGGAATTATTATTTTGAATGTGTTAACATGATTTAACAGTGTATGGTTACATTTTTTGTGTGTGACTACTATATAATGTTACTGTATTTTTGCTTGTGATTTGTTTAGAGGCAAAATGATTTAAGTTGCATAAAATCATTTGTGATAAATAAATAAAATGGTTTATTGCTCAGCATGGCATATACTGTAAATTACCTAATTGTGACTTGTTCGGCAACCCAATAAACATGATCTAATATCATGCATAAATTGAATTCTTGTCTGATTTCAATAAATCACTGAGACATGAATCAAGGACATTACAGAAATCATGAACAGTATTTTACAAAAACACACACCTCCTGCTATAAAATACTGGCATTTTGTCTTTTTCTCTCTCAGCCACAATTATAGCAAATTTTATTGAGATGTAAAGGGTGTACAAGAATTGCAGCAAGTAAAATATTTTCACTTTAACATTAATGTGTATTTGTGTACATTATGATCAATATTCTGGTTCTCTTTCTTACAATATTTGCATGAAAGAGGCAGGTCTTTTCCCTGATTATGGGAAAGATATAGAGGCTGGTTGTTTAAATCAGCGGTCCCCAACTTTTCCGGCTTTGAGGACTCATGGCGGGGGGGGGGAGAGGGGATGGGTGGGTAGAAGAGATGATTCTCTGTGCGCAGTGCAATGGTTGTTAAGTGTGAAAAATGGTCATGTCATTTTTTTGTAAAACATTTTCTTCTCAAATCAGCATATTTTTTTTACTAGCGGTGCATAACGCAAAACAGCATCAAATTCTACTTAAATGAAAGTGTTTTTAGAATTGCCTTTGACACTCAAATCATTCTTTTTCCTTTAGCATGAGTCCCCAGATTTGCTTGTTTGTTCAAGGCTTCCAATATCTAACTGGGTGATCAAAAGACAATATAAAAATCCTATTTTTGTTCTGTCATCAACAAAAGCCCACACAACATAAATGATTTCACTTCATATAAGGCCAAACAAAATGGCTTGTATCATTTGAAAAGGATTTTTTTTCATCTTTTCTCTTTTCAAAATAAGGTAAAATCTTTTGATCTCTTGTCTACTCCAAACTATTACCCAAATTAAGCTTTCAGTAACTTTCAGTAGCCTCTGAAGTTTTAGCCAGCAATTTATCATAAATGTCATATTCTATCTTAATTCTGGAGCCCAGAAAGGGATTTTATTCATTCATTCATTTATTATAGAAATCACCCATTTACCTCTCAGAGGGACCCTGGATGATGTTCAAATAAAATATTAACATATAAAATGTTAAAACAGGATAACCAAATGTAAAAATTTAAAAAAGGACAAGAATAGTTAAAATATAACATTAAAAGTTAATTATAAGGGAATACCATTGGCAAACCGCTCTTAATGTCCAGTTTGATCAAGCTTTTCCAAACTGGGTGCTCTGCAAATGTTGGACTTCAATTTGCATAATCTCCAACTGGTAATCTGGAATTTGAAGCCCACACATCTGAAAGGCACTTGATATGGGGAAGGCTGATTTATGCTACTGAGACTGTAACAGCATGGTTTGGTCTTGTCCACAATTGCTGGTTTTCGGGTTGATATCAGAATGACTTTGAGATCTATTGCTTTACATTATAGATGCAGATCTTCAGTACTTAAAATTTATTTGATAGATTTGGAGGGAAAATAACAATAGCACAGACACACACCACTTCACAGTGCTTTACAGTGCTCTACTCTCTGAGCAGTTTACATCATCAGTATATTGCCTCCAACAATCTGGGTCCTCATTTTACCAACCTCAGAAGGATGGAAGGCTAAGTCAACCTTGAACTGGTCAGAATCAAACTCCTGGCACTGGGCCGAGTTAGCCTGCAATAATGCATTCTAACCACTGCGCCACCAGGGAAATGGATGATATCTACTGCAATGGAAAATATGGACACAATTTATGACAAAGGATTGCACTTACTGCTAGGTATTGCCAAATTTAAATTAACTTTTTGCAACCAAAAGTCAAGGAAGAAAACTTTAATATAGTCAAATGTTGCATTTATTTATCTATTTAATTTATATCCCGTTGTTACTCTTTTTATAAACAAATTCAAGTGGCGAACATATCTAATGCTCATTCTTCTACCTATGTTCCCCATAACAAAAACCCTGTGAGATGAGTTGGGCTGAGAGAGAGTGACTGGCCCAAATATTACCTGAGAGAGAGAGTGACTGGCACAAATATTAACCAGCTGGCATTTGTTCCATTTATAATGCTTTTCCAGGCCCCCCTTTTTAAAAAAATTGCTAAGCTTATACATTTGGAAGCAGTGTTGATCCACTGATGCTATTGTATTGTATTTTTCTTTTGATTAGGTTTGTATGATACAATTAAGCACATATAAAACAATTACTGGAGCTGCTGATAGATGCTTTGGTATCTAGTTCCACTGACTCTAAACTCAGAATTGGCATGGAACAGTTCCATTCAGCGCAATAACCTATGGATGATAAGGAAGCATGAACAGGAGACAAAGCAAAAGTAAGTCTCACATCTTTTGATATAAGATTATATGGCAGAGGCACCCAGGCTGTTTAATGGTAAGTGCAATGATTGAGGTGTTGGACTAAAACCAGGGAAAGTTAAAATTCAAGCCCCCCCCCCCCTTGATCTCTGGCTAAACAAGATAACTGGATCTTTAGTGCTCTGTTTCATTACCCAAACTAGATAACATCATCAGGCACCATGCTCAGAGAGCACATGGACCCCTCATTTCAACCCTGAGCTACAAATATTCTCCTTTATTGGTAAAACAAGAGAATTGCAATGCAGAGAAAATGAAAGGAAGTTGTTTTGAACTGCCAGAGGAGAGCAGCTGCTTTTGGCAACAAGGGATTGCTTTGTTGATATAGAATGAATGCCATGGAAACAGAATTGTATGGATAAAGCAGTCAGGAGTGATTGGTGCTAATTTCTCTTCACTAATCAGGAGCCCTTCTGGCATAATTCAATTAGTGAATCATGTCACATTCTAACCTGAGGCTAAGCCATGAAAACATGAGTTCCTACATTTTATGTAGATATGACTGATTTCTTTCCCACTTCAGAGACTTAAAAATTGGATTATGCTCTTTCTGTGATAGTTAAAACTAAGACCACGACAGAATTTTTTGCATCTGGAGCCAAGTAATATCAACATTCCATCTTATAAATCATGCTACGACCTAAATATAAGCACCCAGAGAAACAAAACACGAATGTCTTTTTCCAGTATTTTCAGAACAAACACAGGGCCAAGGAAAAGAATATTCTTCGTGGTTCCACATTAAAGACTTCCAGACAGATTCAGCAAGTTGAGCCACTTAAAACTTCAAGACAGTACGAATGCTGAAAAATAAAACACAGGCTTCACTTTCCATATCCTTTGTAAAGAAAAATGATCAAAACACAAGTATTTTTAAATTCATGCTTGTGGCTGATTTCCTATTTTCAAATCCTGCTGACAGATATTCTTAATCTTGGAATATGGGAGAGGCAGGCAGTGCAGATGCACTTGTTTGTGGCAATGTTGCCAGGACAGCAGCATTTGCCATTCATAAGAAGTCAAGTGCTGTAGAAAACTATCTAATCCAGTAGTTGTGGGACATGAAGAAATGGCACCCAGTGTGAGTGTAGTGTAGATTTATTGAGGCAACTCACCAAAGAATGGAGGAATCTGGAAATTCAATAACAAAAGTTGCATGCAGATCTGAGTAATCTCTTGAACGTTATTTCCTCATAGATATTTGCTTCAACCGCTTACCAATTGCTTCAATATTAGAAGAAAACCAAAAACAGAAAGCCCAGCAAAAGGCAAAAAACTTGCAAAGTAATTTCACTTACTTATATCATTTGGTAGTCCCTCGTTATAAATTCTGCCAGCATGTATAAAAGTGAAACTGCCTTGGTCAGCTTCTTGGATGATGAAGAGAAACAAAAGGAATATGAATTCTGACTTTTTTTAGTTCTCCTAACAGCTTCTGATTTCAATGGCCATGGTATCTTTCCGGACAACTTTGCAGTCTTGGGAATTTATTTTAATTTTACTATTAAATTTATGTGCTACCCATCTTCTGTTAAATGACTCCAGGGCAGTTTACCCAATAAAATCATTAAAATCATCAGATATAAAATGACAAAGCAGATAAAATAAAATCATTAACACAAGATGGAGAAGGAGGGAGAAGGAAATACATGGGGGGAGGGGTGATGGATAATATGGGACTAGCTTTTAATTAGTCAACCATCTCCAGTGTGAAGCCCCCCCCATTGGGTCCCCAAGCCATCTGGCAGAGCCAGGTCTTAAAGCACTTATGAAAAGTCAGGAGATTGGGAGCCAATCTCACCTCAGGGGGTAAGATATTCCAAAGGGCAGGAGAGGGCCTTGCTTTGCAGTGGTTCTCTTCCTATCTGACAGAATGATCCCAGATGGCGTTGCTTGGAGACCAGTGCTCCATAAAGAAGGAACTGGCATGTGAAGTCCTTCAAGGCACCATTTGATCTCCATGGCTGTTTAAATAGATGCATCAACTGTTGGGAGAGGACCCTGAAATCCAATTCTCTAGGTAACACTATCAGGCAATGGTGTAACTCCCTTGAAAATTTGTCTAAGGATAGTAATGGGCTGAATGAAGGAAAGCAAACTGAAACCGAATCCACGTAAGACAAAAATATTCATTGTGCAAGGTCATCACTCTAGGTTTTGGATAGAGCTATTCCTGATGAAATTACACTCCCATTAAGAGTGGGTATACAGTTTAGGAGTGACTCTGGATTAGATCAGCATCTACTTATAACTTCCAGGTTTGTCTTATGCTTTACATAAGGCTGTTTAGGTGTATGACTTGAATGCTTCAATTGGGACAAACTGCTACAACCAGGTTGATGTTTGGTTTATCTCACAGAGCCCACATCATGCTAATTTTAAATCAGGTTGCCAATCTGCATCCAGATACAGTAGAAGTTATAGCTATTATTTTTAAATCTTTAAAAGTGATTTAGGCCAGAGATACAGTATTATCTTCTCCATGAATCTGAGTTCAATCAGCTGAGTGCAGCTGGTTAATCTGGCTGCCAGTTGGGGCTACTTTTTCCCAGCGGGGAAGGGAAGGGTTTGTGCATGGAGAATTCATTAGAAGAATGAATTAGTAGTATTAAACCTTTACAAAGCTTTGAAAAAGCACTCTTTCAAACAGCCTTTAACTTTTTCTAAAAAATTCTTAGAATCAGCATAACTGCTCTGGGAGATGAAAATCTAACAAAAGTGCAATAAATACTTCATTCTCCTGGCAAGTCCCTTTGGTCTTTAAGGAGCTACAAAATCTAAACATTAATATTTGCTCTATGTATAAATGAAACTAAATTTATCTTTTTATTTATATCCTGTATTTATTATTCTGATAAAACTAAAGGCAGCAAACATACCTAATATTCCTTCCTCCTCCTATTTGCCCCACATCAACCGCCCTGTGTGGTGGGTTTTGCTGAGAGAGAGTTACTGGTTCAAAATCACCCAGTTGGTTTTCATGTATAAGGTGGGTCTAGAACTCACAGTCTCCTGGTTCCTAGCCTTGCACCTTAACCACATGACCAATCTGGCTTTTGGAATTCAAACTGAAGTCTGAGCTGAAACTACTTCTGTTAAAAATAGGCAATGATGGGGCAGAAATCTCACCTCTTTCCAGCACGAAGCAAGTCAAATCCTTTCCCAATATCACTGAATGGTAAAATGTGGCTGATCAGAACATCTGGTTTAAATTTTCCTTCTATGTAACTGGAGACTAATTGAGGAATTGAATCTTTCATCTTCCAGCCTAGAAGAAACAAAACCAAATGTAACCTACTAGATGCTGGCTCTGCTTCCCACGAACATTTTTGCAATTTCTCAAACCTTTTTGGCAAATTGCAAAAGCGCTCGTAACAAAACTTGTAACATTATTTTTTTGTTGTAAAATCAAATATAGAATAAGCTAAAACTGGAAGCACATGAATTGCTAAATGTTTACTCTTAACTGCTGCTTCAACTTCTGGAGGAAAGATGGCAGCTTTTCCTTAACCTGGTATCCAGATGAAGTCTGTCTCTCTCTCTCACTCAATCTCTCTCTCATAATTATATGGCCACCCATTTCACAAACCCTGACCTTGCGTGACATATAATAAAACCATAAAATAACAATATTAAAAGAGAATACCATTAAAAGGGGTTTCTTGAAGGATGGCAGGAAAGGGGGCAATCTCACTTTGGGGGCAAAGATGTTCCACAGCAAAAAAAAAAAAAAAAAAAACATCTCCTGGATTCCCACCAGATGTAACTCCTTAATGGATGGGACCTACAGTATACCCTTTCTGCTGGAAGTGATGGGAGGGGCAGATATAATCAGGAAGAAGCCATCCCTCAAACAACCTGGTCTCTTGCCATGAAGGATTTTAAAATCAGCATCCTGAATTGAACCTAGAGTGAAAGCAGCCTGTGCCATTCTAGGGACACAGATAACTACTCACAGCATAACACACTGTACACCAGCTGAAACTTTCAAATACTTCCCATAGATGGCACCATATAGAGCAGGGGTAGTCAACCTTGGCTCTTTTATGACTCGTGGACTTCAACTCCCAGAATTCCTGAGCCAGCATTCTGGGAGTTAAAGTCCACAAGTCATAAAACAGCCAAGGTTGACTACCGGATATAGAGCATACTGCAACCTGGGAAGTGACCAAGGCATGAGTAACTGTGAACAGAGCATTTGGATGATGCCAGAATGGAGAAGGTTGATATACAACAATCATGAGGAGTTTTCAAGTGCACAAACTCTCTTTGAAGATAAAATGGGATAGAATGGGAATTTGTTAGGATTGCAACAGGAGGAGAAAGTTAATACAAGAGCCAAACTGTTTAGCTACTAAGATCTGCAGAAGAGACCTTTTTGAAAATGTTCTGAGTTTTAGTGTTCTGTTTTCTTGTCCCAGGCTATGAAATGAACTTCTTTGTTGTTTAGAAAACTTATACAATTTCTTTTGCCAGAATTTTATAACGTCATCTGAATCTCAGTTTATACCTTTGGATTTTTAATTTTAACATTAATTCTTCTTGCTATATTGAGTACTTGCCAATCAGAAAGATGGAGTATGAATCAAACTAACTGATAAATAAATACAATACAGGTATTCCTCGTCTTACGACCACAATCAAGCCCAAAATTTCTGTTGCTAAACGAGACATTTGTTAAGTGAGTTTTGTGCCATTTTACGACTTTTCTTGCCAAAGTTGTTAAATGAATCACTGCAGTTGTTGAGTTAGTAACATGGTTAAGTGAATCTGCCTTCTCCTTTAACTTTGCTTGTCAGTGGTGATCACATGACCCCAGGACACTGCAACCGTCATAAATATGAGTCAGTTGCTAAGCATCTGAATTTTATCACGTGACCATGGGGATCCTGCAGAGATTCACTTAACAACTGTGGCATTAAAGGTCATATAATGGGACAAAACTCACTTAACAATTGCCTTGCTTAGCAATGGTAATTTTGGACTCAATTGTGATTATAAGTCAAGGACTACCTGTAATATAGCCACTAATTATCCTTGGACAAATTCTGGTTTATGTTCACATACCCTCATTTCCAATGTAATTCCACACTACAAAAGACAAAGAAAATATGTTTATGAGTGTGTTCACTTATCTTCCATCTATGAACATACCTCCAATGAAACTCCCTTTTAGAGTGCGCCCTGTAATAAGCAGGATAGGATCCAAGGAGAATTTTGCATCTGAGGGGGGCAGACCAATCATCACACAGGTCCCACAGCCCATGTGACAAGAGGCCAAAGCAGCTGTCTGGTTGAAAAAAGGGAAGAAATTAAGGAAATTTTTGCCATGTAAAGAAAAAAGGGACAATGGATAAACATTAAAAATGCTGTGTTTGACCCTGGAAATGGTAAAGATAAGTAACAGCTGGTTTAGTATAAAGCAAATATATACTGAATGTTCTGCAATCTGCATACAGCCATTATTGATGTTCATGTCTCACAGTAAGAACTGAGCTACCTACTTCCCAAAATAACTTTTACCAACAATTCTCTGAAGTTATACCTGAATCAGCTGATAGCACTCCAAAGGATCTCTCATCTTTCTGGAAAGTTGATTAGTGACTTTTTTTTAGTACAGACAGTTGAGTATCCCTAAAGAGCATCCATCTATTTGCTTCTTAAGAATATCAATATAATTATAATTCTTGTTTTCATACAGTATTTGCTGTTTTTTATCTGATTGTTAAATGGTGCCCAGAGTCGCTGTTTTTGAGATGGGCAGCTATATACATTTTTTAGATAGATAGATAGATAGATAGATAGATAGATAGATAGATAGATAGATAGTTAAATAAAAACATATCTGGTCTTCCAACTATCTTAACTGAATCATATGTAGGTTCTAGCTACTAACATACAAGAGTTCAGTCTTAAACACAGACGGCTTTCTTGGCAGCCTGCTTGGAAGGGCTGTCTGAAGGCCAAGTTATTTGAAATAAAAGGGGATCCATTTTTGGAGAGCGTACTATGAACTCAATGTCTTGAGAAATAGTGATGGCAGCCAAATGAGATTGTATAAAACAGTGGTCCTCAACCTTCCTAATGCCACGACCCTTTAATACAGTTCCTCATGTTGTGGTGACCCCCAACTCCCCATCCAGCTCCCCCCAGGCACCCCTCTTCTCCTGGCACCCGCCCAAGCCACCTGGGGGGCAGCAGGAGGAAGAAGGGGAGGAGGAAGAGGAGGGCAAGAAGATAGAGGAGCGGTGTCTTGGTTCCTAAGACCATCGGAAATATGTGTTTTCCGATGGTCTTAGGCGACCCTTGTGAAAGAGTCGTTCGAACCCCGAAAGGGTCGCGACCCACAGGTTGAGAACCGTAGGTATAAAAGGAGAATCTACTGTGAGTTTCTGTGGTTGATAATGGACTTGAACTTGTCTGTCCCGAACCCTGACTGATTATCTTTACCACTACACTGATCCATAGATTGATGGACTATCATTTGTTGTCTTGATGGCAATTTACTTTCTCTGAATGCTTTGGACCCTTGCTGCCAAGAAGCAGGAAGGGAAGAGGACTTATATGCCTACATTATTTGAGACACTGTAGAACAGGGGTCTTCAAACTTGCCCCTTTTATGACTTGTGGACTTCAACTCTCAGAATTCCTCAGCCAGCAATGCTGGCTGAGGAATTCTGGGAGTTGAAGTCCACAAGTCATAAAAAGGCCAAGTTTGAAGATCCCTGCTGTAAAAAGACAGCCATGTTAGTCTACGGAAGCCAAAAATCAGAGATTTTAAGATTAACCAATATTTATTTTGAGCTTTCATGAGTTGCAGATTCCTTTATTAAATGCAGAAGGGCTTGACTGATGTAGGATTATAAATATAGGAATTGATGTGATTAAAATACATCTTGATAAATGATTAGGTGTTTAAAACTCTTTCCTGGATAACTTTTTCTGTATTACCGTATATGCCGGCGTATTAGGCGACCCGGCGTATAAGACGACCCCCGAGTTCGACGCCGGGTCGCAAGACGATCGACGCCGAGTCGCATATAAGACGATTTTCTAGGCATGCGACTCGGCGTCGATCATCTTATACGCCGGAAATGATGTCATTTCCGGCGTATAAGATGACTTTCTAGGCATGCGACTCGGTGTCGATCATTTTATACGCCGGAAATAACGTCATTTCCGGCGTATAAGATGATCGACACCGAGTCGCATGCCTAGAACGTCATCTTATACGCCAGAAATAAACGTAGTTTATAACGTTATTTCCGGCGTATAAGATGACTTTCTAGGCATGCGACTTGGTGTCGATCATCTTATATGCCGGAAATGACGTCATTTCCGGCGTATAAGATGATCGACACCGAGTCGCATGCCTAGAACGTCATCTTATACGCCGGAAATAATAAATAAATAAATAAACGTTATGACTCGGCGTATAAGACGACCCCCGAGTTCGGAGGCTGTTTCATCGCTCTCAAAAGTCGTCTTATACGCCGGAATATACGGTACTACTCTACCATCTCCTTGTCTATTCCCCCCTTCTGTGTTATATCTGTGTATTTCAAATTCAGTCAAGTCACTGATAAAGTGAGCTGCAGCTCACGAAAGTTTAAAATAAACACTGGTTAACCTTACAAGATGCTACCAGGTGTGTCCCATTTGACAGTTTCCTAAATGAACCTATTATGTTACTGGGAAACATAGAACACTGAATGTACATGATCCTTTGGGCTGATTTTTATGAAATAACTTTTACTACAGTGACAAATATTTGTCAAAAATATCAATACAGCAAACCTGGAGAACACATATATGCAATAGAATCCATACTTAATGGATTGCCATTTTCAAACTTTGGATACAGTGGACAAAATCTGTGCCTCAATATCTCTCCAAAACATTAGACTAAGTTCATTATATCTGAAATAATTCAGACAATTCATTTAAATTTAGATTAACAATTTAAATTGTATTGTCACTTGCATATTGATTCTATTTATGTCACTTGCATAAGAATGGATTTATGCAAACAAATGAAAATGGTAATTATTTACACAAATGAGGTATATTCAGACTTAGATAGCTGGGAATAGCAGATGTTATCTCATCTTGAGTGTTCTTTTAAATCAAAATTTCACTTTAGTGCTTTCATTGAATCTAGCATCAAATGGCAAATGAGCCAATCAATTTTGATTAAATACATACCAGTGTCTCCAAACATCCAACAACCTCAAAGGCATAATCTACACCATGTCCAGTCATTTCCAGAATTACTTCTTGAATGGGTTTCTTGTAATCTTGAGGGTTGATACATTCCGTAGCTCCCAGTTCTTTTGCCTTTTCAAATTTGTCACTATTAATGTCAATCCCAATGATACGAGATGCTCCAGCTGTTTTGCATCCCATGACCACAGAGAGACCAACTCCTCCCAAACCAAAAACAGCACAGGTGGATCCAGGTGTAACCTATGGAGTCATGGAGAAAGAGAGCTGAGATACATTCAAGCTGTCCTCCGCAGCATAACAAATTGGTGGAGAAGTTCTTAAATGGCACAGGATTTGAGAGCCCATCAGAACTTATAAATAGGTTTTCTCACCTGAGCTGTATTAAGGGCAGCCCCATAACCAGTAGAGAATCCACAGCCAAAAAGGCAGACTTTATCCAGAGGTGCAGCATCATCAATTTTAACTACGGTAGAGTCAGGCATGACTGTATATTCAGAAAAAGTGCTAATCCACAAGAAGTGATGAACTTGTTTCCCTTTGCAGCTAAATCTACTAGTCTTGTCAGGCATCAGATTTTGGGGTTCAGAAATGCTGTTTCAAACATAAATGGACTTGTCAGTAAAAAAAAATATGTGCAATGTCATGAATCCAGAAAAATACAAAACAAAAGTTTTTAAAGAAACTTACTGGGTTTTCAGGCAACAGTTGGTGTTTGATTTTAAACAGGAGTTGCATTCTCCACACTGGGGCAGACAAAGGGGAATCACTTTGTCTCCTTCAAATACAAAGGGGAAAAACATGAAACCTCCAGATCAAAAGATCATGTTTATTACCCATATTTTTATAAATCAAGATCACTACAAATAAGACTTTTCCGGGTGCATTTATCACAGTTGAAACAACCTTCTGAAGGCACTCATTAAAATGCAGATCGCAATTCATTGTCAATTGAAGGGTTTAGCATTACTAAATCAGATATCCTAAAAGCAGTTCATTTCACCTGACCATATTTATTTCATCATTTTTCATTTACACTACATCAGGGGTCTTCAAACTTGGCTCTTTTATGACTTGTGGACTTCAACACCCAGAAATCCTCAGCCAGCGTGCCTGGATGAGGAATTCTGGGAGTTGAAGTCCACAAGTCATAAAAGGGCGAAGTTTGAAGACGCCTAAAACTACATCATGGCTTAGCATATTGGATGAACCTAGCATCCATGGTTTTAAAGTACAAACTCAGTTTACAAATCAGCTTGGCAATCCATGGTTTATGACAAATCCTTGTACCATCATTGCATAAGTGTTCGTAGATCAAAAGTTATTTCATCAGGTGCAAAGAGTACAGGTCTAAGAGAGAGAAAATCATTTTATTATATATACAGCTTCATTGGGAAGAGGAGGAATAAAATTTCGAAGGGACACTAAGAGGCACAATTGCTTTCAATATGTCCAAATAAGAAGCCACACGACAGAGAAATTCTTGCAATGAATAGCAAATTAAGTTATATAGTGTGACAAGAGCTTCCTGACCTCTGGTGTAGTCTAAGAAAAATGATGCTATAAATACAGTCTATATTGCTGGTTCTCAACTTATAATCACAATTAGAACCAGAATTTCTGTTGTTAAGCAAGGCAGTTAAGTGAGTTACGCCCGATTTTATGACCTTTTTGCCACAGTTAAGTGAATCACTACAGTTGTTACATGAATTATGAGATGATTAAGAGAATCCAGCTTTCCACATTGACTTTTCTTGTCAGAAGCTGGCTGGGAAAATTACCAATAGTGGTCACATGACTCAGAGATGCCACAACCATCGTAAATACATATCATTTGCCAAACACCCAGATTTTGATCAAGTAACTATGGGGATGCTGAGAAGGTCATACGCGTAAGGACTCATCATACATCTTTTTTCAGTACCCAAAGAAGAGTGGTTACTAAACAAGTGGTTTTAAGTCAAGGACTACCTGTAATTAAACAAATCATGCTTTGTAATATCTGAGCACAGTTCTGTACAATGCAGACTATGTAATAGCGTAATTATGCTGGATATCCATTGTACTTTGAAGACATTAAAATGCACATGAAAAAGCCATAGGGGTTCTTCTCTGTACCTGGTTTCACACATGTCACTCCTGGCCCAATACTCTCTACTATTCCAGCTCCTTCGTGGCCAGGAATTACAGGATACTCTACTTTGGGGAAAGAACCTTCCAGAACATGGTAATCTGTCCCACATATTCCGGTGGCTATTATCTACAATAGAGAACAAAGAGTTATGCCCAACCATAGCAGAGGTTATGTGGGTAGTTACTAGGGGCTTCCAATGATCTATGCGTGATCAATAATCTTGTATGAATGTGGACAAGCCTATGGAATCTCAACAGTGGAGGAAAACACAATGTAAAAATGTTATTACTCTGATGCCATATAGACCATGGGGCAGAATGCTGTTTATCTTTTCCAGTGGAATGCATGCTATTAACTCTACCCATCCATCTTGACCATCCTCCCAAAGAAAGAAAAAAGATGAATAATATTTATTCTATGTTTTGAACTTCTAAGTATAATTATTGGTAAGTGTGCAATTGTTTTGGAAACAGGGCAAAATAATTTTCAGCAGTGACTTAAGTAAGTCATGTTGCATGTAAGCTGTTAAACACTTGTTTGCCTATTGTAATTTCTGTGCGAGAGAGAAATTGTCAACTCCAATTTGTCTCTCTCTGATATCAAAGCAGTGTTCATCAATGGCATTGGCAACTCCGTAGCATTTCCCACGCCATTTTGGATTTCTGATTCAAACTGTCATATTGCAAGAGGTACAGATCTAGAATTTTCTTATGTTTGTGAAGGCTTCCTGCTTAATCGGACTGAAGTGTTCCAATTCATATTTCTTCAAATTATCCTGCGCAATTTATCTTTTGTGTATTCCTTGATTTATCCTTCCTTCTAGCTGCCCTGGGAAATGCTGCTCTAATTTATCAGCAGCATAGAACTATAAAGTCTTCTTTGTAGAGCAGTTATGTAAAATATAATATTTAGTATTGAATTTCATACGAAGTATGAAAGATAAGTATCCCATGATTTTATGCTAAATGAAGCACTGAAGTAAGACAATTTCATAAAAGGTTATTGTATTTAGAGGGACATGATTTACAATTGGGGTGGCATGCTTTTTTATGGTATGGGAAAAACAGAGTTCATAAGTACTTTCAAAACCATTTTATAAGAAATGCTTTGTTAACAGTATGGGAAAAAATTAAAGCTAAAATATATTCAAAAATTCCAGGGTGGTTATCAACGATGGAGGCATTTATACATCAAATCTGGTAGACTTCGAAAAAGTATGGACATATAAAGATATTTTAGATATTGATGGGAAATTAAAATCTAAACAAGAATTGGAAAATTTAGGAATAAATCTGTCCTGGTAGGCACATTTGCAGATACAAAGTAGATATGAAAAAGATGTAAAAATGTATGGATTTTACAAGGATCAAAATGTATTTGATTTTGTTAACCTCAGATGAGAAATTAATTAAGAAAATGTATAATTGTTTGTTAATTTTAGATATGGAAAGTGAACAAGTGAAAGAAACAATGATAAGATGGGCAAAATTTTTTGGTTATGATATAGAATTAGAAAAATGGCAAATGTTATGGGAGAGAAACTATAAATTATCAATATTAACTTCATATAAAGAAAATCTGTATAAAATGTTTTATAGATGGCACCTTCCACCAGCAGGATTAGCAAAAATATTTAAAAATATGTCAGATAGATGTTGGAAATATAAACATAACATAGGCATGTATTATCATATTTGGTGGACATGTGGGAAGGCAAAGGCCTATTGGAAAAACATACATATGTGGTTAGAAAAAATATTGGGCGAACAAGTGGATTTTAAACCTGAACTTTTTTTACTAGGCATTATGTCTGAAAAGACTAATAAGCAGAAATTTTATTTAATTCTACATATTACCACAGCAGCGAGAATAATTTTTACACAATACTGGAAGAATGAAGGATTGCCATCAGAGGAAGAAATAATCACGAAAATATTGGAATGTGCAGAGATGGACAGACTAACTATGAGGCTGAAAGACAAAGAAGATACGGACTACTATAAAATTTGGATCTTATTTTATTCTTGGTTAGAGAAAAGAATGAAGGATTAGGAATTGAACATGTATTAGTTTAGCAAACTCCAGACAACTTGTTGATTGGAAAAATTAACATATGTTGATGGAAAAAAAAATTAATAAAAAATATTGTTAAAAAAAAAGATAATTTCAAAATGAAGTCACATAGTTTCTTGGACTAGGAAGTGTTCATGCCCCAATCACTTCAGTATTCAGGAACATGGGATGGCGGGTTATGCCAAAACTAATAGAGGAAACTCAAACCCAGGATGAGTCTCTACATCCCCACTATTTTCATTTAGACCAGGGGTTCTCATCCTTGGCAACTTTAAAACTTGTGGACTTCAATTCCCAGAATTCCTCAGCCAGCAAAGCTGGCTGAGGAATTCTGGGAATTGAAGTCCACAAGTCTTAAAGTTGACAAGGTTGAAAACCCCTGATTTAGACCTATGTAGCAGAGCTGAGCACTGCACTGGATTTGAAGGTGAAAAGGGTGCTTTGAACACATGGGAGTCCAAATACCTACACCTCTTTAAATTAGCTGTATCACTCTTGGGATCAGAAAAGATCCTCAATCTGCAAAACTTTAGGGATCCATTTTGTACCTTTAAGGCTCTTCTTATCCCAGTACTGATATAGTGGTTGAGTTGATGGACTAGGAATTGGGAGATCCTAGTTTTATTTTACTCTCAGACCCAGAAGCTCCCTGGATAACCAAGCCAATCAGTTTCTTTTTCTCTTTGCTCAACCTACTTAACAGGGTTGTTGTTTTGGGAACAAGTAAAGAGAAGTACCATGTATATGTCTATGAGCTCCCAACAAAAGTTGGAATATAAATCTAATATATAAATATCTAAAAAAACATACGTAAAGATGAATTTACAAGGTCACAAATGGGTGCTTGAAAATGTCCATGTAACCAGAGATTACAAATGACATTTTATAAAGCAAGGCTGCATACAGAGGACACATTTAGTAAACCCAAACAAAGCATACCATGGTCTGTGAATGAAACACAATTCCCATTTACTTTTCTCTTCGCTTTTCAAAGGTTGCCAATGTATAGGTATTTATTTAGAAATCTGCTTTACAAATGCTTGAAAAATAAATTAATGGAAGTGACACGTTGTAGTTTTCCTTTAAGAACAAAACAGTGCTTTCCAAAATAGAGGACCAGGGAAAATTATTCAGTAAAATTGATCTACCTTAACACGAACTTCATGAGACCTTGGTGGAGCCACTTCTACCTCTTCAATAGAAAGCGGTTTGCCGACTTCCCAAGCCACAGCTGCTCTACATTTGATAACCTAGAAAAGCCAACCCCCCCCCCCAAAAATACATTTAGTCTAATCCCATGCAAAGCACAAAGTAGATCAAACCAGGTAGAAGAACTTTCTCACTAGTATAACAACTACGCCTAAAATCCTTCTCAATGTAGCAGCTCAAGGTGAGGTTATACAGAAAGCGTCCTATGCCATTCCAGTGGGAGTAATCAGCTCCCTTGAGATATAGCACCAAAGGCCCCCACAGGAGGGTTCCACTGACAAACGTAATGTCCCATAGTTGCATCACAAGCTTTACTCCCTTTGGACATGCATCATGAGGATGTACACATGTACAAAAAGAACAAAACTTGCATTGAAAGCGTGTAATGCTGCTCTGGTCATTTTAATGAAAGCTTCCATCCTGTGGACACTTCTGTATAACACACTTTTTGCAATAAAGGAGCACAAGAGGGCATATGTGGAGTGAGGGATTTCTTTGCCATATAGGAAAACTGGAAATTAACAGTGATATTATCCACTGTATATCTGAGAGTGGTAATCTTTCTCATTCCTACAGCACCCTCTGACTAGAAGGGCTGAAACCTGTCAGTGCTTTTCTACTTTTTGAAACAGACAATATATGAAAACTGTAAGTGCTAGCTGGAAACAAACTGGGCATACAGATTTTTAAAAGTATGTGTGTGTGTGTGTGTGTGTGTGTGTGTGTACATGTGTGTATATACATGTATATGTATGTAGGTCTTTGGTTATATGTATATGTATATATCAATTTGCCCACCCCCTCCTGACAGGCTCACTGGGGGAAACATCAGAAATTCCATATCCTCTGTGGCATAACATGAATTTGCCTTCCCAAAATGTTAATTCTGGCTTCCAGCCACCAAAAAAATGTTCATTTTTCATTTACTTTGAAACTTGAACTTGGACAAAGTAGTAAATGAAATGTGATCTACAACTGAGCTATGACCCCAGGTCTAGTGGTGCAACAGGGTGCCCTTTCCTCTTTGGGCAATTATATATTAACAGGATTATCTTAACAAATCACTTTATTCCTGAGGTTTTAATCCCCAGTCAGTGCAATCAGTGACTTATAATATCGTCTAATACATTTTCCAGATATCATGTTCACACTAAGTAATGTATTATATCTTTCTGTATTGTACAATTATATGTACTAAATAAGGAATAAATGCAGCCATGGGTGTACTAGGACTTGATAGAACTGCAACGTAAATCTCTAGTTATATGTGCTTCAGATGCCAATCTAGATGCAATAGCATGAAAATTAGATTGCAATTGTAAACAATTTAGGTAGTAGAAAGCCTTCAAGGCAATCTTGACTCCTAGTCAGCTCCCTGCCTGGACAACTCTCTGAGGTTTTCTTGGCAAGATTTCAGAAATGGTTTGCCATTGCCTGCTTCCAAGGGCTAGGAGAGGTGACTGGCTCAAGATCACCCAGTTGGCTTTTTTCCTAATGTGGGATTAGAACCCACAGTTTCCCAGTGCTAGCCTGACACCTTAAACCCTACATCAATCTGGCTCTCAACTGTAAACATATTTAAATAGAAATTGATCCAACTGAACATATTGTTTGGATTTATGGACCATAGTGAACAACAAAGAAGTCTACCACATTTTAGTCCAGCGTATTTTGAGAATGCCGCCCATCTGTGTTGCATTAGGCTTACTAAATGAAGCATAGTGCAATAACCATGGCTAAAGTCTTGCAAGCAAAGCCGTTAGAATCTATTTATTTACTCAGAATATATCAGTTTAAGGGCAAATTGTGATTCAACAAGCAAGCAAAATTGCTCATTGACTATGCATTGTGCCAGTGAGTGGTAATACTGTCTGGGGGTGATTGTAGTCCAGTGTAGCCCAGTATACATTTGAATACAATTAAACAAAAATTGGATCTCTAATTATAATTCTTGCACATTGCTCCATTAAATCTTTCTGTTGCCATTATTTCGCAGAAAGTACGCAGGAGGGAATGCGGTCTAAAACTTTGCATTAAGTCCTCGTTTTGCTTAACTCTGGTTTTACTTATAAGGTATACGTTCCTCTATTATATCTACACATTTAGCTATCATTTACATATCTTAATAGCTAGGCTCGCACCAAAGATTATCCACAAATTAGCAAACGCATTTCCAGTTTAGATTAATTTACTTCTTCCCTGAAAACAATAAACCGTTTCTTACTTTCCCAGAAGTGTCCATGTCTGCAAACTAGCTACCGTACTGCACGAAGATCTTTCCACTCGCTTTCGGAAAACCCTGGCCTATCGCTTTGGAAAATTGGGGGGAGAAAATAAAAGCGACTACAGTACGCCAATATCGCCAACACAGCGATATGCCCTTCGTCCCCGCATCCAGATTCCTTTAGGTCCAAAGAGCGGTCAAAAGGAAACCCTTTTTTTTCTTTTAGAACTCTTCGCTTGCCGTAGACGCGCCGCAGAGGACTCTGGGGAATGCAGTCAAATCTGCCTACAATATTGCCTATACGACTTATAGAAGCGCTAGCTAGCCTCTTATCAAGGCATCCGCATGTAATAATATGCTGTAATCGTCGCAAGAAATCCTTTATCGGGCAGTTTGAATAAAAGGACTACATAAATTCGTTTCTATATATACATTCCCTTTTTTGTAAGCAAAAGTGGTGTGAAAGGACATTATTTGTTTTACCAGAATCTGGGGAAGAAGGCAACTCTGAAAACTTATGTAATAGGATTTTTTTTTTTTTTGCTTTGTTGTTATGGGTGATTTGGAGAAAAGCAGAAGCACTTTCGTCCTTAAATGACTTTGAAAGTAGTTTTTCATGTTGGATTGGGACCAGCAACCAAAGGTCTCTGGAAATTTGCATCTCTTTCTCAACCCAATCTGTACTTGCTGTGGAAAAAAACGGGAGGAGAGACTTTTGTGTGTGCTACTGCTGCTGGAGAAAAAGCAGCGTATTAAACTAATAGGTAATACAGTATGACGCTTTTTCCTGAGAAATGGGGACTATCTTCAATTCTTCAGTAATATCTAATCCAACCAGCAGCTGGTTACTACCACTTATATTATTGAATTTATATCCTGGGTTAAAGCAGGGGTCTTCAAACTTGGCCCTTTTATGACTTGTGGACTTCAACTCCCAGAATTCCTCAGCCAGGCATACTGGCTGAAGAATTCTGGGAGTTGAAGTCCACAAGACATAAAAGGGCCAAGTTTGAAGATCCCTAGGTTAAAGGTATAACCAACTGGACTAATCCCTGCAGTTTTCTTGGCAAAGAAAGGATTTGCCATTGTTTCCTTCCTAGGGGTGAGAGAGAATGACTGTCCTTCACCAGCTGATTTTAAGACTAAAATGAGACTAGAATTCATGTGCCCTAACCACTGTACCAAACTGGCTCTTTTTATATAACAGTTACAAAACCAACATAAAACTATGACATTAGGTGTTATGCAAACTTAGTCTTGTATAGTGAGGCTCAGTGTAATGCCACATTGTCCCGTTACACTGAATTCACACTGCATTTGAAGATACTAGAATACATGTGATAAAAGCCAGAGGGAAACTTCTCTGACCCGGTTTTACATATGTCAATCCTGGTCCAATGTTCTCTACCAGTCTGGATTGGCATTGTAGGATATTTTATTTTGGGAAAGAACTTACTAGAATATAGTAATCCATCCCACATATTCCTGTGGTTAGGATCTATGACCTCACTCATAGAGGAATTTATGTGGGTATTTATTAGGAGCTTCTTTTTTTGTCATAAATTGTTATTGTTGAAGTAATTGAGAAGTTTGCCTGAAAGAAACATCTACATTTTTCAAATTTCTATACGGTCTGCTTTACTTATACAAATGAAACTGTTCATGTTCTGAAAAGAAATGTTTGAATTATAACATTTATACTATGAGTCAGTATTATAATTTTCTAGTTAACATGGGTGATTGTAGCTAAATACTCAAAAGAAATAAACAAGTATGCCAGTTTATAATATACATCACTTTTTATAAAAAGCAAATATTATATTCCAAATTATTCCAAATTCAGCTTAGTAGCTGCTTAAAAATGCAACAACACAAATATTTCTAGTAAATCAAACTGGTTTTTTGTTTTTTTTTATGTTTGTTGCCAGAAGCTGGTCAGGGCTTCAAAAGAAGATTGAATGAGTTCCCAATGGTAGGTTTACTCATTACTGAAAAGGGTTTCTGGTAGGCCCTGCTGCATCTGGGTGGTGGGGGAGGCTGGTGGGAGGGGCCCAAGCTATCTATCCAATCCTTACTGAACTTTCCACACAATAGTTAGGAGCTACCTCAGTAATGTTGCCACCAGTCATTTTTTCCTAGGTAAATCCCACTCTGCTATGGTTTACCAAAAAGGAAACAGGTGGCAATCCTCCACGTGCCACTGAATTTAGGGAAGCATGCTATAGGTTTTCCCTAGAATGAAGGTTACTGATTCACTAAGATTTCATTTTTTTATTATGATATCAAGGTTCAAAAAAGGAGAAAAGACAGAATATGATAAAGGGGAAAAAAACCCCCAGATGATTTTAGTTGCTACTATTTCATCCATTAATCTCTTCCTTCCAACACAGAAGCTATGCAATTGAGATCATGATCCATGAAATAAATTTTAATCTGCTTTCACTAGTTTCTATATTGCTCATAATTCCTGGATCTCTAGTTTAGATCATTATGGGTTAGGATGTCTTCTCTGACAGGGGTTTCAACCAGTTTGCGTCTGAGCCTGGTGCTGAAGCTGATGAAGAACACCAGACACAAGGTGCAGGTTTTGTTGTCTTTTATTGAAGCGCTCCAAGAAAAGGGATCCTGGCCAAAATGCCAAGGAACCAAGAACCACAGAATTAATAAAGCTTTATACATTTTCTCTAAAGCAGAAGGTGGGATAAGGTGGGATATATAAGAAATATCATCAAATAAACATTTAAATAATAATCTAACAATTATTATATTGGTCTCTAGCCGTCCCTATTCCAAAGTGTTGGCTAATGAATGGTTCAGGAGTCATCCAATACACATATTATTTGCTCCAGGCCAGGGCTTTTCAACCTTTTCACCCATTGTACCACTTTTAGGATATGGCAACATCCAAGTACCACCAGTCACCTAGTAAGGTGTCAAAAACTTGATGACTAAAAAAAAAAAAGGAAAAAAGTGATAAAGTACAGGTAGTCCTCGACTTACAATAGTTCACTTAGTGACTGTTTGAAGTTACAATGGCACTGAAAAAAGTGCACCCCAAGTTACAGCCGAGCAAGACACCTGCCTGCCCCCCTGGCCACGCTCTTCCTCCTTTCCGAGGTTTTCATTGTTGTGAGCATTTCTGTTGAGGATTGGCAGCTGGGGTGGGGTGGGGGGTTGTTTGGTTTTTATCCCCCCTCGTCTGCTGGGTGGTTGCAGCAGGTTTTGATCACTTCACATGACCCTGAGACACTGTGACCGTCATAAATATGCCAAGCATCTGAATGTAAATCACAAGACCCTGAAGATGCTGCAACATTCCAGCTGATCAGTGCTTCTTCTGGGCTCAGAAGAAGTGCCAGGATCAATGCTGCGTTCCAGTTGATTGGTGCTTCTTCAGGGCTCAGCAGAAGCACCAGGATCAGCGCCGGGCACCAGCTGGAGCCTGGTGCTGATCCTGGCACTTCTGCTGAGCCCTGACAGCCTTGCAGTTCCAGCCATCTCTCGCTCAGGCTTGTGCGATGCTGCCACTGGTTCAGCTCATTCCCCTCCATGACTTCCACTTTTCTAGGATGGTTGCGTACCACCTGCCAGGTGCCAATGTACCATAGGTGGTACCCGTACCACTGGTTGAAAAGCCTTGCTCCAGGCCATCCTTATTCCTAGCTTCTAGCTTAGCTTGCAAGATGCTTAAGTCTTGTTACTTTTATCAGCTTTTTGACCACACAGAATTGTTACAAGCTTTACACGTGCATATTCCCTGTGAATAAGCATTCTTTGTTCTTGCCAGACAAACTCCCCAATTACAGACTTCCTGGTCTCCTTTCAAGTGTATGCCATAATCTTGCTTTGTTTTGACAGATAGCCCATCAATGTGAGAGGAAGAAAGATAAAGAAATGAAAGCAAAATGGAGCCAGACCCTTTGACTTCTGTACTTGTATTTGTTGGTTCCTTTGAATTTGATTTTCAGAGTGTTCTGGTATCTTTGCCATGTACCTTGATCGATAGATCCAGATATCTCTTTGATTCTTTCAGTGCCTGAACTTCCTGAGATGGGATTTTTCTTTGAACAGCTACTATAAGCTATGGTAGTGAAAATAAATGTTTTGAAGCATGATACTATGTCAGTAGATAATGCCTTCATTCCTTGTGTCAGACCCAGCGTGAGTCCTACCTGTGTGTGGTCCAGAGTCCGGCCTTCTTACAGACATTGAACGGTACCTGCTTCTCCAAGCAGTCCTGTGTGAGCTGAATCAACGGCGCCGTTACCGGAATGTTGCCGGCGCCTCCACAGTGATGGATCACGTGACCAATTAGTATGGAGAACGAGAGAACAGGATATACCGGGACTATATGGGACGGACACGCTGACCTGTGGATGAACTATAACGCTGGGTCTGACAAGACGTGGTCGCTGGGAAGATGGGGCGGGACGGAGGCGCGGTTGTGCCGTTACGCTATGGAACCGATGGACGACACATGGGGAGACAGGGTGTGGTGTGGGTGGGGTTGTAATCTATGGGGGTAATTGGGATAATTGGGGCGTGTGCAGTGGGTGTGGTGACGGGTTGTATTTAGGCCACTGGGACGGGGAGTTTCCCAGAGCTGACTTTGTTTTCAACATAGAGCAATAAACCCTTGTTGACTACTGCAACGTTCCTGGTGGCTTGTTTGATTCACGCACCAGCAGGACGTTCTTACACCTTGTTTGTGGGTTTTCTGAAGGCACCCTTATAACTATTGAAAAATAAAATAAACAAGTAATCTGATCCAAGAGATTTATTATTTTACAATATCATTATATGGGAATGCTCAAGATTATTAACCTTATAGTACCTCAAATCCATCAGTGATAGCGAATAATGTAGACTATGTTCTACTAAATTGGTCCATCTATAAGTGAAGTCTCTTCCAAACACTCTTGAGTGATAAAGAGTACCAAACAATTGCAAAAGAATTATGAGTGATAAAGTATTTCTCTTGAGCTTTTCATCCAATATCTTCTATATTAAAAGAGAAAGAGAAAGCTGTGAACCAACTATTGATGCTAATGATTTTTTAAGTGTATGTAAATAATCAATCTAACTGTAAAGGGTTCACCAACATTGGCTTTTCTTCCAATCTTGTCTTTCCATTTGTAACCCATGAATTGGGTTACAAATTGGCATTACTTAGGAGGCAATTCAATAATACCAATTTATTTATTTATTATCCCACTTTTACTATTTTATAAATAACTCAAGCCAGTGAATGTACTTAATACACCTTTCTCTTCCTATTGTACCCACAACAACAACACTATTATGTGAGCGGGGCTGAGAGAGAGTGACTGACCCAAAGTCACCCAGCTGACTTTTCATGCCTAAGGTGGGACTAGAATTCACAGTAGCCTTGTTTCTAACTTGGTGCCTTAACTTCTAGACCAAACTGGCTCTCTTTATTTTATTTACTTATACTTGAAAAAAAAAATTCTAATCCACAACATTAAAAATGACAAATGAACCTGCCACAAACTATTAATATTTGTACCAAATAAAAAAACTGTGTATCATTTTCCATCTTGAATTTGTAAAAATATAAATTCCATCCTGCTGCTTAAAAAAGTGTGTGGGGGGGGAGGGGAAGCACAGAAATTGTGATAAAATAAATCTATGTTTCTAGAACTGGCAGTAGGTAAACTTGTTGCAGATCATTACTGCTATTGGATTATTTAGCTTTTGGTATGTTTAATATATTTGTTTGCTTAGTTATTGCATTTAACCAAGATGATGCATTTATCTATAAATGGCAGGAGCAGGAGGGAAGCGCAAGCAGAATGAATTACCAGACAGACAATATGACTGGAAGCCCTGAGTATATTTAAATGGGACCTATTAATGAGACTTAATGAAGACTAAATGTACATGGGTTTCTTTGGATTTGAAGCCCAACAGAAACATCTCTCTGAACTTATTTCATCCTTGCAAACAGACTGAAAAATATAGCTTAATACTCTAATCTAGTTTTTACCCCAATTTAGGGAGAATAAGATGAATTACAACTTCTATCTCCCTAGCCGTAAGAGCTACTGAAACTTGCACCTTGTACAGAATTCGAATTTATCCTTGCTGGCCTTATATCTATCTATTTGTCTATGTTGTGAAAATAATTTGTGAGGGAAAAGTTATGAGCACACACGCACACAATTAATTTTATAAATCTGCTATCTTGTTTTAGGGGCACATAATTAACTAATCGTTATTCATTGAATTGATCTTAAAAAAAATTCCTGGCATATTGCTTTTTTCAGAATGCAACTACTGACTGGCGTACAGACAGGATAAACACACAAATGTCAGGAGAACAAACATTGCTAGAATTTGCTTCAAAGAGAGAAGGAGAGAGTTGATGAAATAGGGAAAGTGTACAAAACACAGAAATGTTAAGTATGTTTATGATGCCCAATCTTTGTTTTTATACGAGACTGCCTTAATTTCAGGGTTGTTTTCCTTGTGGGTAAATTCAGCAGTAATAATAACAACACATGAACCAGAATGGAGAGAAAAGAGATAGAAAGAAAAGAACAATTCTGTTTCTGTTGACTGGCTTATTGAAGTATATATGCTGCATAATGCATTTCCGGTGGATTCAGAGACAGAAATGATGGTTTTCTATTTTTCTTCAGAACCAGAGACTTCAGAACATCAGGACACAACGGATGCTAAAACATCAGAAAATAGTTTTTATTTAAATGTGGTGAATTCTTTTCCTAGCAAATTCAAGAAATTTTATTCAGATTTTAAGTAAACCCAATGATAATAACTATTCATGACTATTTTTTATCAATAGATTAATATTGTAAGAATTTTCAAGGCAGGTTGAAAGTAGGAGAAAAAAAACAGAGGAAAATGGACTAATTGTGCCAAAATTAAACCTTTCTAACATACTATTATTTCAGTGGAAGAATTAATAACATAGATAAATCTGCATTCTCTTGTATATATGAGGCATTCCACTATACAGCTTTTTTGTACATCATAAAAGATGACCTTGTTAACAGCTGCAGCGTTCTAATAGAAAGTATGAGGAACAAATAATTTGGTGGTGCAAATGCTTGCACAAATATGCAGAAGCTCTTTTCTGTGACATTTTAATCTTTTAGATAAAGATCACCATTGATTTCAGTTGATTACCACCCTAATGGTGCCTTTATTGATCAGTAATGAACTGAAATACATGCTATTCATTAATTTGTCATCTTTAGCAAAAATGTTCAGAATATCTAATAGAATTAAAATGGCAACAAAATTAATTTTTCAGTATAAAATGGTAATTATTTGAAAACTTTAGCCTTAATCTAGTTTCTACAAGAAATAGGGGGGTCTCTGGAATGGAGTTAAAAATTCAAGATGCAGCCACAACAGCATGATCACCTCTGTTACATCATCCCAACTGCACAACAAAGCAAAGTAATATTTTCTCCAAATTCTAATACAATTTTGTTCTTTCTAGGATTTAGGCATCTTGCCTGAAACTCAAGGCATGTAGCTATTTTGCAAAGCTTCTGTTGGCAAAACTGAAATGATTCCGCAATATGAATTTTGACTTTTAATTATGTGAGTACTTTCTTAATGCAGTTTATTATCTTTTGGATCATACTTATTCATTTTAAATTGGGAGAAAAAAAACTTTTTTTAAAAAACCCCCGAAGCCTTACCATTTTCCTGAGTGAAGCAAATCAAAGCCTTCGTTGATTTTTTCAAATGGTAAAGTGTGAGTAATTAATGGATCTAGGATAAACGTTTTGTTCATGTAATCTGAGACCAATTTAGGAATCGAATCTTTACTTTTCCAATCTGAAAGTAAAAAAGGACATAAAGATACTGCATTAATTTTACAATATCATTTAAAAAAACACTTTTCTTGAGGCAGTGACTCTTAATAAGAGTTGATATTAGATGATCTTCTGATCCCAGAGTTGAGGAATTTACTGTCAATTGAGGAATTTACTGTATAAATTACAGACGTTTTTCTGCAATGAATAACCTATGGACTCTGTTCAAATTTCCATGATCCCATCTATTCCTCATTTGTAAAATCCTGGTTCTCAGAGGGCAAAGAATAGAAACCAACTCATTCTAAAGCTCTTGCTTCAAGATTTGTTCCCATGAACTGAAGAAAGTATTAGAGGATCTACAGTATTATCATGTCTGTCTTTTGTAAAGATGACTGGACCATCATTGAAAATCAACCTTCCTTAACCTAGTGTTCTCCATAAGTGTTGGACTTTAAAGATCATGTTGTCTGAGAAATGCTAGTATTCAAGTTTAGCATTTCTGGAGAATACTAAATTGGGGAAGGTGGATATAAATAAGTAAATAGTAGCAGCAGTAGAACAACCATATGGCTGCATTAGGAATTTAAGAACTCTAATTCTATTTCTTATGGATTTTTCTCTGCCTCTCAGTACAGTTTGCATTTATATAGTGCAGGAGATGAATCATTGGTGCTCTGAATTAAAAAAAAAAAATTAAAGCTATGAAAGGGGCATTTGGGATGCTCCCCAGACTCAGTACTCACTTCCTCTGCAACTACTATTAACTTTTCAGGCAGTTTATTGAAAAAAACAAACAAACTGATTCATGTTTTTTTCCCTGCAACGATAATATCTTGAAAGATAGCATTTTTAGAAAATCAGAAAATGTTTAAACCCCTTTTCCAACAGCTCTGCTACTTGACTTAATATGGTCTTCTCCCCATTATTTCTGCTTTTAAGTTTTTAAAAACATCCCCTGAAGAAGTCAGATATTCTAGAGTCATGCTGAAATTCTGATAAAGTTTCTGAATCCTGTTTTATATAATTACTATTTTATGTAATCATTTCCAAAATTTAATATTGTGTTTGGACTTTGGTGGTCCTTTTGGTAACTAGTTACAGGAGAAACAGTACTCTGCTGGTTGTTGGGGGTCCTCCAACTCTTCAAACCAACAGTGTAAGAGAAATGATAAGAACTCTCATCTAACTTTTCTTGAGGGGCAATTGGGCTTGTGAGTAATAGCAGAATTACATCTAATTCTATAATTCAGTGACAAAAGATCAAGTAAAGAGTGGGACAATGTTTTGGTAGTAGGAGGCTACATCTCATGGAGTATGGGTAAGGATTGATGTGATAATGATGATGCACAATGGATGGTATGTATAATATAGATTGACAAAGATGGGATTTTCATTTTTTCTTTCCACATTTGTTTCCGGGTAGAGTTCAGTAATTATATTCATTTCTTAAAGTATGTTAAATCTATTAACATTAACAGTTTCATGTGTCTCTTGCCTCAAAGTGATAGGAAACCATATCATTACTTTTAAGCAAAAGTGGTCTGTCAAGATTCCAGTGACTGCAAACAAAATGTTAGGAACAAATCACAATATCTACATACAATGTACTATGACAGAACATTAGATGCAATGTATGGATGAGCATCTTCCTCATCGAGTGCTTTCCAACTATGCTGAAACACAACTACCATTGCTGCAAATAAAACCATAGACAATACCACTTGGGGATGATAGAAACTGAAGACTAAGTGTTTGGGAAAAGATGATACACAGAATTTCAGCTGCTTAGGTGATGAAATCATTGACAGTTTGTAAAGGAAGTTGGTCTTGATCAACTATTATAGGTCACAATATACTGGTAATATTGAGCTTTCCATAGTATAAGGTACAACACAGAGAGAGAATGTATTAATAGGCAAATAAGGGCCGTACCTCCAAACAGAGTTCCTTTCCAAGTGCGGCCTGAGAAGAGAAGTCCTGGATGAAAGTTAACGTTAGAATCCGAAGGGGGTACTCCCACAATGATGCACTTTCCATAATTTATTTGGCAGGAATTCAAGGCAGACAGCTAAAGTCAACCCAAAGATATAAGCATGAATCAAGTGAAAGTCAATGTTTACCATTCCAACCACAATTTTTCTTCCACTGACATTTCACATAGGATTTTATTGTTCCAAATGTATCAATAATAACATCTCCTCTTTTGTGTCAATGCCATCCTATGATAGGTTACCATAACGTTTTCCATTCTCTTTTTCTAGGCCAATGCTGGGTGTAGGGGCAGATGGCTACAGTAGGGATGTGAAACTTCCCTTTTGTGAACATCTTTGAGTTACATTGACTTACCTCCACTTCTTATTTCTTGATTAATGGATGGAACAAGAGAATTCCTGATCATTCTATGAAAGGGACCCATGTTCCCATAAAATCTCTTACTAATGTTACTTTTTTCCTAGAGCATAGGAAGGGCCAGCAATAGTTCATCTCCAAGATTAAAATATCATGAAATCATTAAAATCCTGCAAAAGTTTGGTGTTCTCATCCTGAGATCTCTATGTAAGAAAGGAGAAACTTTACAAATTGGACCTCATAAGATTTTAAAATGTTTTATATATATACATATATATTTTAATGTTATATTTTCTTTTTTTTTTACAAATATAATTTTTTTAAATTGTTTTTTAATTAAGCCTATATTCTGCTCTGGGAAGCTCGGGGGGGGGAAGGGGGGGTGTTTGGGTGGGGGTTGGGGAAGGGGGGTTTTGTTGTGTAATGTTTAGGGTTTTTTTTTGTATATGTTGCTTTTTGTTTTCGTATTGTTTTGTTTTGTTCTTTTTGTAAAACTTATAAAACTTTTTAATAAAAAAAAAGATTTTAAAATGTTTTAATTGCTAGGTTCAGTGGGTACATGAATGATTTTGCAAAGATGATTTGACACTTATGAACATAACCCTTTCAAGCCTTTTGCTAAATATTAAATCAGGCAAAGTCTCTAAAGAACAAAGAGGTTTTGTATAACATAAGGCAAAATCCCACTGGTTTGTCTAGTTGTGTGTGTGTGTGTGTGTGTGTGTGTGTGTGTGTGTGTGTATGCATGCTTTTGAATTAGTCTTGATTCTTGGTCTTGATTGGCTGCACAACCCCTGCAATTTTCACAGGGGTTTGCTATTGCCTTCTTCTTGTTAGGGCTCATCCCTAAGAAAGGACTAGAATTCATGGTCTCCTCTATTATGGTGCCTGAACCACTAAACCAAACTGGCTCTCCTTATCATGTGACTCCTTTACCAAATTGAAAAGTGCAGTACATGCTACTATATGTATATGCTATATGTAATGAGATGCAGAAGTCATACAGCAAACTGTTTCTTTCCCTGCAATCACCCCATTGAGATAAAAATAATCAGACCCTATTTCTGGTTTCCCCAGATGAAACCCCTGCTTCATTTTGTTACTTAGTACCCTACAATTACTGCAATGGAATAAGGCCCACAAAAAAAGTCGGCTTTTAGTAAGAGATAAATTCTTTCCCATGCCCCTCTTAGTTCTTCCATTGTGGTAGTACCTTAATTCACATACCATGACTTCAGGGTTTCCAATGGCTTCAAAGGAATATTCTACTCCTTCACCCCCAGTCAAGTCAAAGATAACTTCATTGATGGGTTTCTGGTAATCCCGGGGATCGATACAGTCTGTGACACCAAATTCTTTAGCCTTGGGGAATTTATCCTTGTTCGTATCGACTCCAATGATTCGGGAAGCTCCAGCTGCCTTGCAGCCCATGACTACTGAGAGACCAACTCCTCCGAGTCCAAAAATGGCACAGGTAGAACCAGGCCTCACCTTTTTTTTTTAGCATAAAAATAAAAAATGGAGCATTATGGTTATATACTAACTCCAGTACAAGGTTAATGAATCTTTTTCAGGCTAAAAATATACCTGGAATTTTGAGAGCATCTCATGTGTATTATCACAAAATGGATACCATGGAGAGAATTGTACTTTCATTGAATGGCTACTATAAAATGTGACCAGTCACAAATAAATATATTCTACAAAGCTAACTAGAGAAAATGCTTTCCATCAATATCTCTGATCTCCCCAAAAGGTTCTCTTCTACCTTTCAACTGGTCTTTTCCCTGGCAGGTTAGTACACCTTTAAAGTGAACACTGGTCTGCAGCCACCAACATTTTTATTTTCTAGAAATGTCTAATTCCACCATGGAATTAAAATGAAGTCAAGCCATTCTGAGAAGATGTATGGCACTATAGCTTCATAAGTGACATGTCCTCAAACAGTGGCTCTCCACCTATGGCCCTCAGATCTCTGGGGGGGCCAGGATGTTGTCACAGAGGGTCTGTAAAAGCTTGAAGAAATGTTGTGACTTAAATCTTAAGTCTTGGGGATCTGTGGTCACAAAAGGTATTTAATAGGGGTCCATGGTGAAAAAAAGGTTGAGAACCACTATCGTAGAACACGGAGATATTAGAAGCTTACCTTTGCAGCATTTAAAGCAGCACCATAGCCAGTAGAAAACCCACAGCTAATAAGGCACACTTTTTCAGGAGGTGCTGCAGCATCAATTTTGACAACCGAATACTCGTTTACCACCGTGTATTCTGTGAAAGTGCTGGTACCAGCAAAATTGTGCAGTACTGTTCCTTTGTGAGTGAATCTACTGGTGCCATCCTCCATTAATCCAGACCCTGTGTGAAGGCTTAAAAATATGGGAGGGAAAATCAGAATTATTGATCATGGTTACCATGCAGGACAACAGTAGTGCTACAAGTCAGAACAGAAACTCACTCATTCTTCTTGCACAGGTTGCCTCTAGGATGCAGGCAAGTACTGCATTGGCCACATTGTGGGAGAAAAATCGGAATGACTTTGTCTCCTGAAAACGAGAAAAAGATATTATCAATGGGCCTGAAGCTTCCAGAGAGCTTAGAGGCAGTATTTTATCAGCACAATAGTTGGCAGGATTTTACCAGCAAAACAGTCAATTCCTTTCTGATTCAAGATTGTTACAATTGGATTTTAAAATTTGTTACTTAAACCAGAGGTCCCCAATCCCTGAGCTGTGGACCAGCACTGGTCCATGGCCAGCCAGGAACCAGGCCATGCAAAGCCAAGCCCCCTCCACACATGCATGTGATGCAGGCAGCATATGAAAACATGGTCTGCCGAAAAAACGCTTTTCACAGAACTGGTCCCTGGTGTCCCTGGTTGGAGGCTGCTGACTTAATGAAGATTATGAACATGTGATAGACATAGTGTTAAAATTTAGTTGCTTCTCACAGAAACTAAATAGCAAAGATATTTTTTATTATTATTATGGATCATCGCACAGTCAGCCAGATGTTCAGACTGGATTTGGCATTTTGTCTACCTATCAAGTCCTTACCCAGGACCTGGGATAGGCAGATGTGGATGTTTGATGGTATTACAGATATCGTCGCAGGATGGAAGCAGTTCCTAGTAAGGCCGCCTTTTGGAATTGACTAATAGCGAATTTGTCAATGCCAATGGTGTTCAAGTGGTGCTCCAGTTGTTTTGGGATTGCACCCAAGGAGCCTATTACTATTAGTACTAACCTTGCTTGCTTTTGCCACAGTCTTTCTATTTCTATTTGTAGGTCTTTGTATTTTGTTATCTTCTCCAGTTCTTTCTCGTCTATTCTGCTGTCTCCAGCCACTGCCATGTCTACTATCCAGACTTTTTTGTCTTTCTTATCGACAATTGTTAAGTCTGGGGTGTTATGTTGCAGGTGCTTGTCTGTTTGAATTCTGAAGTCCCAGAGCAGTTTAATTTTATCATTTTCTATGACTTTCTCTATTTTATGATCCCACCAGTTTTTGCTTACAGGCAAATGATATTTTTTGCAGATCTTCCAATGCACCATTGTTGCTACTTTGTCATGCCGCTGCTTGTAGTCAGTCTGTGCAATCTTCTTGCAACAGCTCACCAGGTGGTCCACTGTTTCTTCAGCTTCTTTGCATAGGCGGCACTTACTGTCTGTTGCTGTCTTCTCAATTTTGACTTTATATGCATTTGTCCTTAAGGCTTGGTCTTGTGCAGCCAGAATTAGTCCCTCGGTCTCTTTCTTCAATTTTCCTGCTCTTAGCCATTGCCAGGTCTTGTTATTATCTGCTTTCCCAGCTATTTTTTTCATGTATTGGCCATGTAGTGCTTTGTCTTCCCATGCCTCTATTCTGTTCTTCATTTGGTCTTTCTTGTAGGCCAGTTTGGTCTCTCCAGTAGTCAGTAAGCCTTCCTGATATACTAATTTCAGTGCATCTTCATCATTGTTCTTCAGATATTCTTCCAAAGCCATTTTTTCTTCTTCAACCATCTGATGTACTTGTAGCATTCCACGCCCACCTATTTGCCTTGGTAGATAAAGTATATCAATGTCACTGCGTGGATGAAGGGCATGATTCATTGTCATTATTTTTCTGATCTTCCTATCCATTGCTTTTAGTTCTGCTTGATCCAGTTCACTATTCCAGCTGTGTACCTAATGACTGGAATTGCCCAAGTGTTGATTGACTTTATGGTATTTCCTCCATTGAGTTTGGACTTTAAGATCTTTTTCACTCTCTTGATGTATTCACCTCTAATCTTTTTCTTGACTTCAGTGTGCTTGATGTTGTCAGATTGAAGAATACCCAAGTATTTGTAGTAATCTTCCTCATCCAGACTCTTAATGTTATTTTCGTGGGGCATCTTGATTCCTTCAGTTTATATTATTATTATTATTATTATTATTATTATTATTATTATTATTATTATTGATCATCGCACAGTCAGCCAGATGTTCAGACTGGATTTGGCATTTTGTCTACCTATCGAGTCCTTACCCAGGACCTGGGATAGGCAGATGTGGATGTTTGATGGTATTACAGATATCGTCGCAGGATGGAAGCAGTTCCTAATAAGGCCGCCTTTTGCAATTGACTAATAGCGAATTTGTCAATGCCAATTGTGTTCAAGTGGTGCTCCAGTTGTTTTGGGATTGCACCCAAGGAGCCTATTACTATTAGTACTAACCTTGCTTGCTTTTGCCACAGTCTTTCTATTTCTATTTGGTATTTCCTCCATTGAGTTTGGATTTTAAGATCTTCTTCACTCTCTTGATGTATTCACCTCTAATCTTTTTCTTGACTTCAGTGTGCTTGATGTTGTCAGCTTGAAGGATACCCAAGTATTTGTAGTACTCTTCCTCATCCAGACTCTTAATGTTATTTTCGTGGGGCATCTTGATTCCTTCAGTTTTCACTATTTTTCCTTGTTTGATAGTAAGTGTGGCACATTTGTCCAAGCCAAACTCCATTACAATATCTTGGCTATATATACGGACAGTGTTGAGCAGCGATTCTATTTCAGATGATGTTTTTCCATACAGCTTCAGATCATCCATATAAAGGAGGTGGGATAGTCTGGCAGATGTTTTTGATGTTTGATAGCCATGTCCTGAGTTATTCAGTATTGTTGACAGAGGAAACAGTGCAATAACAAATAGTAATGGTGATAATGAATCTCCTTGAAATATTCCTCTCTTGATATTAACCTCTCCCAGCCTCTCACCATTGATCTGCAACTGTGTCTTCCATTGTGCCATCGATCTTTGCACAAATTTTCTGATGTTTCTACTGACTCCTGTTATTTCTAGGCACTTTATTATCCAATCATGTGGCAGAGAGTCAAATGCCTTTTTGTAGTCAATCCATGCCACATTCAGGTTGGTCTTCCTTCTCTTGCAGTTTTCCAAGATCATTTTGTCTATTAGGAGTTGATCTTTTGTTCCTCTGCTATTGGGGCGGTTTCCTTTCTGCTCAGGTGGAAAGAGATTGTTTTCAACTAGATGCTGTTGTACTGCATCAGCTACTACACCAGTTAGTAATTTGAAAGTTGTTGGTAAGCAGGTAATTGGCCTGTAGTTGCCTGGTGTTGCCCCTTTTGCTGGATTTTTCATTATTAGGTAGGTTTTCCCAGTTGTTAGCCATTTTTCAATTTCTCCTCCTTGTAGTATATTGTTGAACTGCTTGGCAATGAGTGGGTGTATAACAGTTAGATGTTTCAACCAAAACCCATGCAGTTCATCTTCACCTGGTGCTGACCAATTTTTGATTTTCCTTGCTCTTTTTTCTACCATTTTTGTTGTTATTACTAGTTCTTTCATTTCAACTTCTGTTTTATTTGCATCCATCTCTTTTAACCAAGCCGCATCCTTGTTGTATTTCTTTGGGTTATCCCATATCTGCTTCTACAACTGCACTGTTTCTTCCTTGTCAGGTACTGACTGATTCCTTGCAGTTTCTCCATTGATGGATTGGTAGAAACGTTTCTGATTGGATTGAAATTGGAGGTTCTGCCTATAGTTTGCAATTCGAGCTTCATATCTACTGATTTTCCTGGCTATAGCTGTTATTTGTTGCTTTATTATTTCCAGTGCTTCCTTGATCTTCCTTGTTTCTAAGTGGTATTTCTTGATTAGGTATTCTTTGGTCTTCTTGTTCTTCAGCTTCTTTTCTTTCATCTGTTCTAGCTTGCTTGCATGTGATCTTAACTTGCTGATCTTATTTTCTAGTCTAACCTTCCATTTTTGTGGTGCACTGTTTGTTTGTTTTTCTTTTTTGTTGATTTTACATCCCAGGTATTCTGTTATAACTGCAGCTGTGCTGTACATTAGTTGGTTTGTTTCTTGCAGTGAATTGGTGCTTATACTTGCTATTGCAGTATTTGCATCTTTTAATGCTTGTGCTAGCTGTTTCTTTGGAACAAGCTTCAATGCAGGCAGCCTTATTCTGTTGTTTTTGTGCTGTTCTAGATGCTCAGTTATTCTTTGTTTCAATTCTTTTATTTCTTTAGTTAGAGGGTTTTGTTCTTCCTGAGGAAGAGATGCCTGGTTTCCAAATGAGAACAGTTGTATATCTCTGCTGGATTCCTTCATTGCCAACTCCCCCTGGTTTGCCTCTACATTCTGAATTACTTCTGGTAAGGCTTTGATTTCTTTGCCCTGGGTAAACCTTTGCAGTTCGTCCAATTCTGTTTCTGTGAATACTTTATTTCGTGTTATAAATCGGCGTTGATCTGCTAGTCTCTGTTCTGTTATTTCTGATTCTGGATGTTGTTCTTTCCAGAACTGGTGCATTCGTTTTAGATATCCTCTTCTTGTTGGACTTGATCTGTAGTAACAGATCATTATTTCTTTGTTTTCCATCACTGTGTATCTGCGATGGGTAAACACCTTTTCTTCCAGTAGTTCTGCAGCTGCTGGCCCTGGTTGCTCAGCCAACAGTCCTGAGTCCTGTAACCCATTTTTCACCAGATATCCAGGAACTCCAATATCTAGTGCGGACCTTGTTAACCCGGGCGACGTCCGAGCCGGTATGGCATTCTGAAATTTACGTCTCACCATATTTTTTATGGGAGAGACACTCTTTGTCTGACTCCTCTGATGAGACCTGTCCAGTATGGTTGAACCTCTGGCATAGCTCTCATCTTCCTCAGAGTACACAAGCCCACAACCACGTCAAGGTAGTGTCTCACTGGGGGTCAAGGTAGTGTCTCACTGGGGGATTATTATTATTATTATTATTATTAAACTAAGAGTTAGTTCTGGAGAGAACAATGCTTGTGGTTTATTGTAGGATATAGTTGAGGAGATACTACTAATCTATTGCTAGTATTTTCATTTAGAATTCCAATAGCATCCCTAACTTTCTGAACTCAGGTAATCCTCGACTTATGACCACAATGGAGCCCAAACTTTCTGTTGCTAAACAAGAGAGTTATTAAATGAGTTTTGCCCCATTTTATGACCTTCCGTGCCACATTTGTTAAGTGAATTACTGCAGTTGTTAAGTTAGTAACACAACTGCTAAGTGAATCTGGCTTTCCCATTAACTTTGCTTGTCAGAAGGTCACAAAAGGTGATCACATGACTCCGGGACATTGCAACTGTGATAAATATCTGCCAGTTGCCAAGCGTCTGAATTTTCATCATGTGACCATGGGGATGCTGCAACTGTCATAAGTGTGAATAACAAGTCATGTCACTTTTTTTGGTGCCATTCTAACTTCAATTGATACTGAATGAATGGTTGTAAGTTGAGACCTACCTGCACAGCATTTTTAATTTCTAGTGTTGGTTACCCTATTGATTTTATTCTTATTACATCATTTTTCATTCCTAATGGTTGATTACCCTATTGATTTTATTCTTACTGGGAAAAGTTTTGCACTGATACTTCTGAATTTACCTGGTTTCATACTGGTAACACCTTCCCCCACACTCTCAACCACACCAGCTGCTTCATGACCAAGAATAATAGGTAATTTTGCCTTTAGTGCACCACTTACAACATGGTCATCTGAGCGACAAATTCCAGAAGACAAAATCTAGAAGAAATGTAGAAGATAACTCATCAGAGTATATTATTTTAGGCTTAAATTACAGTAATGTAATTTCTATGTTGAATCTTTGAACCTCAATTTTCAGGCAGAGCTATAAGTGCAATGATTAAAATTGGTAACTTCCTGTAGAAAAATGCAGTTAAAGTTTTGTTTTTTTTTTTTTAAAAAAACAAGTATTGGAATTATTTAAAGATTACAAAAATTACTCCTAAAACGTCATTCATTTTAAAAAGTGAGATAACAAAAATGAGAGACAGTTTGGCCTAGTGGTTAAAGCTCCAGGCTGGAGACCAGGAGACCATAAGCAATATTCTCACCTCAGGCATGAAAGCTGGCTGAGAGACTTTAGGCCACTAATGTCAGCTTATAATATCAGGCTCAGTTGACAAGTCAAATCCTGCTGAAACTAACAGATCAATATTTGATTGATCCCAAAAAGGGGATCCTGCACTTGTGAACAAATGCTAGAAAAGAAAAAGATTTTTTTTTAAAAGAAAATGGTCTTAAACAGCATTTTTGCCTAGCATTGAAAAGTAATGATTAGCCTTGGTAAACCTCCCTGATGAAAAATTTCTAGGGGTGTGACACAATATATATTCTATCACATAAATGTCAACTCATACAACAGAAACACCTGGAAGAGGACATCAGCAGGTGTCTTTAATATAGGGCCAAGCACCTGTTGGAGAAGTCATCACTTAAGAAGTGGCTGACATCCAGGTGATTTAACGTATTGCAAATATCCTAGCACAGGGGTAGGCAACCTTGGCTCTTTTACAACTTGTGGACTTCAACTCCCAGAATTCCTGACTCAGCATGGGTATTGAAGTCCACAAGTCATAAAAGAGCCAAGGATGCCTACCCCTGTCCTAGTACCTTAAACGCATTAACAGCAAGTTGAGTCTTTGAATAAGAACACAACATTTTCTCAATAACTGGCTTCAGTTCATATTCTAGGTGCTGCCTTATCTACTAAAAGTTCTGCTTTCAAGAAAGTCCATTGGTAAGCTAGTTGAGGAGATACTGTGTGACATGACAAATACACATCTGGCTTAAAAATTATACTCAAAGTGTATTCCTAATCAAAATGGACCAGTATAGATAGTCCAGGAATTAGAAACTAAATCCTATGAGAAGTTAAAAGAACTAAAAATGTTTACCTTTGAGAAGAAGATTGGTAGAAGGACTTACAATAGCACTTCTTAAATAATAGACAAGATGTTACAGAACGGACAAAGCTTGTTCTCTCTCATTACAGGACTCAAAATAATAAATTTAAGTTACAAGAAGCAAGTTCTGATTGAATGTCAGGACAAACAGCAGTTTGTTATTACAATTTATATCTAGAGATATGGCAAGCCCTCCTTTGCTTGCTATATATTAACAGAGGCTAGACCAGTGGTTCTCAACCTGTGGGTCGGGACCCCATTTGGGGTCGAACGACCATTTCACGGGGGTTGCCAAACAACGCAGTAAGCCATTTTTTTCCCCTTTTCCTTAGCTGTGCTACTCCCTTTTATTCTATTGGTTTTGAAAGCCAATAGAATAGACTCTCTTGAATAGAGTCTAATTCTATTGGCTTTCAAAAGCCAATAGGAATTGTCCAGGCTGTCTCTGCCCTGCTGAGCCCGCCAAAAGTCCTATTCTGCAAACGGTGCTGCACCAGTTGAGTAGTCCTCGACTTACGACCGGTTGGGGGTCGCGGCATTAAAAAGGTTGAGAACCACTGGGCTAGACAATAATTCGTGAGTCACATTTTACTTTGGATTTTTAATTCTGATCCATACACTTAACTCAACATTAAGAAAACCAAAATCATGGCATCCGGCCCTCTCAATTCCTGGCAAATAGATGGGGAAGAAATGGAGGTAGTGACAGATTTTATTTTCCTGGGCGCCAAGATCACCGCAGAGAGGACTGCAGTCAAGAAATTAAAGTACGCTTGCTCCTGGGGAGGAAAACTATGGCAAATCTAGACAGCATACTAAAAAGCAGAGTCATCACCCTGCCAACAAAAGTGTGTATAGTCAAGGCTATGGTTTTCCCAGTTGCAATGTATGGCTGTAAAAGTTGGACCATAAGAAAGGCTGAGCGCCAAAGAATTGAGGCCTTTGAACTATGGTGCTGGAGAAGACTCCTGCGAGTCCCTTGGACTGCAAGGTTTACAAACTGGTCAGTCTTAGAAAAGATTAATCCTGAATGCTCTTTAGAAGGCCAGATCCTGAAGTTGAAACTCAAATACTTTGGCCACCTAATGAGAAGGAAGGACTCACTGGAGAAAGGCCTAATGCTGGGAAAGATTGAGGGCAATAGAAGAAGGGGACGACAGAGAATGAGATGGCTGGATGGAGTCACTGAAGCAGTAGGTGTGAGCTTAAATGGACTCCAGAAGATGGTAGAGGATAGGAAGATCTGGAGGAACATTGTCCATGGGTCACGATGGTGGGACACAACTTTGTAACTAACAACAACAAAGCACTTACTGTACTTTCCGGCGTATAAGATGACTTTCTAAAGCGTTGAAATTGGCAGCAAAGTCGGGGGTCGTCTTATACGCCGAGTTGTCTTATACGCTGGAAATTATGGTAGTTTCTGGCGTATAAGATGACTTTCTAGGCATGCAACTTGGCGCCGAAATCGGGGGTCGTCTTATACGCCAGGTTGCCTTATACGCCGGAAAATACGGTATATTATGAATTGATATGTGCTTTGTATTTTGAAACATAGCACCTATTTCCTTTGGAAGTAACACTGTCCACATATCATTTTACATACCAAAGGGGTTCCAGAGTAGATCCTCCCTAACATGAAAATATGGATCTGCAATTATAAAGAGACTCACCTCTTTCAAGCCCATTTAAATTGTGCAATCAGCCAACATGTGACATATATTGCAGCAACAGCTGATCATGCCTGTTTTACCAGATAACTGCTTAGATCTTTGAAGTGACCAGCTCACCCACATTATTTTAGCTGCACAACTAGGCAAAGGCATTCAAAGACAGGATAATGACATTGTTATGGTATCCTCATCTTCCCAATTGGAGATAAATTTGTGTCACAATAGGCAATTGGACTTCTTATCTTGTAAACTGAGGTTGTAAGGTCATATCTTACTAGCGTTGTGGTTATGGTTCCGGTGGGTGAAATCAAGTTGACAGCTGCTTGTCCAGGATTTCCCCAAACCTGAAACTGGATTTTTTATTGTCAGGGCTGCTTCAGAATGATTGTTTAGCAAGGTTGTGAAAAAAAAATCCTAGATTTTGTTGGATCACCACCACAGATTCCAAGTCTGCAGAGAGAGGAAATTGTTGTATAGTAGAATCATTTTAAGTCTGTGGTGCAGATACAGTATGTCTAAAAATCTTGCATAAGCTTTGCACCAAAGATCAAGGACTGTGGATTATGAATCTGGACATTTGTCACGTATACAGACATATTGGATCCTAGATTTGGTTGCACTGAATGCAATCTAAAAATGAGCAGAATTCTATTGGAAGATTCATATGATATATGGAAGTCAAAGTTACCATGAAGACTAAAAGTTCTGGTTTTTTAATTAATCAAAGTGTGTCATAGCTTTTGATCATGCTTAATTGCATTTTAGTAAAATGAGAAAAGCGTTATTTGAACTTGAACCTTCACAAGATGCTAGTCTCTCTTCCAGTCAGTGTCTTCTGTGGGCTTGGATACCCATGTGGAGTTCCTGAACAACTGTGCTTCTAAGGTAATCCTTAAGGGATTCTATCTGTCTCATTTTGCTTCCAGATCTTGTCCCTCATTCCCAAGAATGAAGAAACCATTCTAGATGGTACTCCTCAACATACCCCATTTGAGATGGCTGTGCGTAGATAAGAATAACTTGCATTAACATGGATTTTGGTTTATTCCCTTTACCTTGATGCGAACTTCGTGTGCTTTTGGTGGAGCTACTTCTATTTCCACAATACTAAATGGTTCTTTTTGTTTCCAGATTACTGCTGCCTTGCATTTGATTACCTAAGAAAATGGAAGCAAGAGATGATTTATTCTAAGAGAAGATACTCATTCATTGATTAATCAGATATTTATAGAAAAGCCTATTCTTCTGGCATCCAAAATACCTTTCTTCCTAGCTGACTGTTGAGCTCAGTTTTGACCAACCACGTTCTCTCTCTGACAACCCCCTTTCCTACAATCAGTCATGCTACAGAATAATCCATGTTAACAGTTCCTTTACTTCTTTCCTGTTCCATGTGTTGGCAAACTATTGAAACGTTTCTTGTTTAATTAATTAGAATGGGCTTGATTTACTTTAAAAAGAAAAGCCAGGAACCAAAGGATTGAGCTGAAGTCCACCAAATGTAAATGCCCAAGTGAGATCTGTTGAACAGAATCCCACCTCTAACCCTACCTTTAGTCTGCGCTGAAGATGGAATAAACTTTTGGAATTATGAATGGTTTTAAATGCAGAGTTTTTCAGAGTGCTACTGATAAGAAAAGTGCCAATGGTGGGTGAGTGGGGAATACAGGAAACCTTTGGAATCCATCTCAGGCAATTTGCCAACCACAGTGCATATCTCAGAAATGAATAATCACCATTAAAAGAAATAATAGTCTACTTACTTTCCCTGCAGTGTCCATCGTCCTTGATTTTGTAACAGATTTCACCTCTTCTAGGTTATTCTACTTGGTGCAAAACAGTTTGCCTTCAAAATATGGATAGCAAAACGCTTACTTCCCTTTTAGCTAACTGTAGTACTTTCCCAGCTCCACCCAACAAACTTAGCCACTCCTTTACTTTGACTAATTTGCTCAGGTTGTTTTGTAACATCAGACAATTAATCACACATAGATTACCAGAAATTTACAGCTTCAGTGTAGATATTAACAGGACAAGCAATGCATAAAGGGTTGTATTACGTAAGTCCAAGAAACAGCAGTTAATACAGGCATGTGTGAAAAATGCAGGGTTTACATTGGCAATCTCAAGAGAAAACATAGAAAACAAACTGCCAGTTATATTATGATTACAGATGGAATAATGTATTTTCTGGTTCTTGACTTTTAAAAAAAAATAATTGTAGAATTGTAAAAGATGGTGATTGGAGAGCTCTAGCAACTTTACTTTGAGAATATGCTATGACAATGAGTTTTTTTACATTATAAGAAATGGTGACTATTGATTATTATGCATGGCATGGTGTGGAGTGACAGTGAGTGAACGCATACAAAGCAAAGAAAAAAAATCTCCCTCTTTCATAACAATAAAACTTAGAGTCATTTGATGAAATTAAATCATAGCTGTATCAGGACTTACTAAAATAAATGCCACTTCATGCTGTGCATAATTAAGCTTCTGGAATGACTCCAAAAATAGTAATGGCCATAAAATGGAAGACTTGAAAGCAATATTTATGGTTTATGACCTACATAGAGAATTGAGACTTTGCCTTGTTATTTTATAGAGCGGAACACTACTCTCAATACTTCTATTTGAATTCCAGTTGCTGACAGGGTGCAATTGCCCTCGTGAGTTTTAAAGGGTACATTTGGTTGGCTGCTGTGGAGACCAAAGGTTATACCTTTGAACTTTTTTTCTTAAATGATAGGAAAAAATATAGGAATTGTAAAGAGGTGATTAAAGACAAAGTTTGTATCTAATATACAACACATCAATCATATTGAAATGGCTTATATGGTTGCAAGGTAGAAGCTGAAATGGTAAAGAGACCATAAAATGCAATGTTCGTCCTTTAATAAAGGAAAGGAGAGTGGCATCACAATTGCACTACCTTCCAGTTTTGTTGTTTTATTTTATTTTTATAGATGCACTTATATCCCAAACGTTTCCAGCCTCAGTTTAAAACCCTGACCCCTGCTTTTAAGCCTCAATTATTTGCTACCGGTATCATCTCTAACTTCCATTATTTTATTTTTACCTTAAGGTTATGGAGAATGGTCTTTTTGCATGTTGACTCATCTTGTGAAAGTGGCAGAAATGTTTTAATTTTTGCTAGCTTTTTTGTTCTCCGATATTCTATAGATAGCAAAAGATTTGCTGGATGACTGAGACAAGAGAGAGAAGAACCTTTAATACATTGTGCATATTACTACAGTGACTTCTTTGTTTTCACTCTGGTTTAAACAGAAGACATGGATAGAAAGAAGCTGCTTTTCCATCCTCTCTATTTATCTCAGCTATTTTAAAGCCTCCACAGAAAGCCCATTAAGAAATAATGACTAAGACACCAGAAGCAGAATAAATGTTGTGTCATCCTGATAACATTTCAAAGTTTCTGGAAACTAGACAAACATTATTAACCCAAGACCTTTGACCATGTTGTGTAACATATTGACTTTAGAGTAAAATTGATGATTAAGTTAGGCCAGCTGACATTGCTAGTAGGTTACTTATGAAGGGTGGATCTAAATTCCATGTGCAGTTGGTATATACTTATACATTTGTCTTCACTATTCAGCAAGTAAGGAGAATCTATTCAGGAGACTTTAATAATAATATGCTATATGGAAATGACCCACCCTCAATGGACCACATTTTTCATCTTGTGTTAGTTCTTAGGTATGTCACTTCTTTAAAACAAAGTCTTGCCTCCCAAGTAACATGGAAAGGATATGGGAAGGAATATGTGCAACAGCTTGAAACTGCATACTCATCAAAGTTATTTTTTAATAGGCAACCGAGAAGCCTCTGTGACCTATGAGAATCTTCAATTATTTCTTGCTGGTGAATCCTATACTTAGCATCATTAAAAGGAAAAAAAATCAGAAAGGACATAGGATGTGTTGGGAGAAGAAGCATGAAGGAGTTCCTAAGAACATACTCATGTGAGCATAACTAGAACTGAATGAAAGTCATAATTCCAACCTGATGGCCAAAAGCTATTGGGAATCCTCACCATGGTCATTTCAACAACTATTGGTAATGCATCTCCCTAGATTCCCACACAGCTTGGCTGTGTTGAAAATGCTGCACTTCTTGAAAACCTGGTTATAAATCAATGTTCTCAACCTTCCTAATGCCGCAACCCTTTAATACAGTTCCTCATGTTGTGACACCCAACCATAAAATTATTTTCGTTGCTACTTCATAAATGTAATTTTGCTACTGTTATGAATCATAATGTAAATATCTGATATGCAGGATGTATTTTCATTGTTACAAATGGAAAAAAGTGATAAAGTACAGGTAGTCCTTGACTTATGACCATTTTTCACACTTATGACCATTGCAGCATCCCCGGGGTCATGTGATTTACATTTTGATGCTTGGCAACTGATTCATATTTATGATGGTCACATTGTTCCAGGGTCATGTGATCGCCTTTTGCAACCTTCTGACAAGCAACGTTAATAGGGGAAACCAGATTCACTTAACAACCATGTTACTAATTTAATCTCTCTCTCCCTCTTTCTTTTTCTCTCCCTCTCTCTCCCTCTTTCTTTCTCTCTCTCCCTCTCTCCCTCTCTCTCTCTCTCTCTCTCTCCCTATTTCTTTCTCCCTCTCCCTCTTTCTTTCTCTCTCCCTCTCTCCCTTTCTTTCTCTCTCCCCCTTTCTCTCTCCCTCTCTTTCTCTCTCTCCCTCTCACTCCCTCTCCCTTTCTTTCTCTCTCCCTCTTTCTCTCTCTCCCTCTCTTTCTCTCTTCCTCTATTTCTCTCTCCCTCTCTTTCTCTCTCCCTCTCTCCCTCCCTCTCCCTCTCTTTCTCCCTTTTTCTCTCCCCCTCTCTCTCCCTCCCTCTCTCCCTCTTTCTTTCCCCCCTCTCTCTCCCTCTATTTCTCTCTCTCCCTCCCTCTCTCCCTTTCTCTCTCCCTCTTTCTCTCTGTTTCTTTCTCTCTCCCTCCCTCTCTCTCTCCCCCTCTCTCTCCCTCTGTCTCCCTTTCTTTCTCTCTCCCTTTCTCCCTCTTTCTCTTTCTCTCTCTCCCTGTCACTCTCTCTTTCTCTCTCTCCCTCTCTCTATTTCTCTTTCCTTCTTTCTCTCCCTCTCTCTATTTCTCTCTCCCTCTCTTTCTCTCAAAGATCCTTAAAATCCTTAAAAGCTATGCTTGGGTGGAAGACTTTTTCTTTTACAGATGGGGTGGGTTGGCAGACAAGTACTCAAAAAAAAAAAAAGGAAAAAAAGTGCGAATAGGCGTCCAGTAGCTAGCTTGAAGTTTGAACGACTTCTTTCTCTTGCCACCAGCTTCTAGGAGGAGCAAAAGAAATCCAGCACTGCAATCAGGCGCCGTGAACTGGCCATTCCAGGGCTTCCTGCACCGGCTGACTTAGTTGTCTGCAACCTCCTGTTGTCGCTTGAGCATGGTCGCCGGCGGCGGGGAGCATGTCAGCTTCCATTGGGGACCACGGCAGTGATTCTATGCCACGGAGGCTTGAGGCGTGGGATACAGAGTGGCGCGGTGCTGGGGAGGCAGCAGGACAGGGGGGAGGGGTTACCTGCATCCTGCTGGCCGAACTCTGGAAGCCTGCCTGAATGAAGAATTTTAGGGGCAGTTGAAAGCAAGACAGGTTCCTAAGACCATCGGAAATATGTGTTTTCCGATGGCCTTAGGCGACCCCTGTGAAAGGGTCATTCGATCCCCAAAGGGGTCATGACCCACAGGTTGAGAACCGCTGCTATAAATCTTGGTAATTCAGAATTACTCTGTTCTGTAGCTCCACCTCAGTTCAACTTCTCTCCTGCAGCTGAATTGAGTAAAGTCCAGCGTGGCTGGGAATTTCTGGTTCACTCTGTCTTCCAGGGTTTCTTCTCTATCTGCAGGTGGCAACTTGCAATGATGAGGCTGGTATTCTTGCTGCAAAAATAAATGTAGCAAGATAATGTCAAGGATGGGCACGTTAGCTCTCTGTCAGTTGAAAGATCTCCTGGTTGGTTCATGGGGAATTCTGAGCACTAGGTTTTTTTCTGTATATAATTTTTATTAAAAAAAATTAAACAAGAAGATAAAAACTAACACAAACTAACATAAAGGAAGAAAAAAGGAAATAAATCAAAGAAAAAGCAAAAAGTGCAGGGAAAGAAAAAAGTTAAGAAAAATAAAAAGGGAAGGAAAGAAAAAGAGTATAAAGAAATGGTTTGTGATATTCTTCACAGCAGTAAGTACAAATATATTTTACCTCTCTCTAAAGATAGATCACATTACTTTTCTTTCTATAATCTATCCTATCAAAACCATAAATCACAAGTTCATTTACATTTTTCATTTTGATGCAAAAAGTCCATAAGAGACCTCCAGTCACCAATAAATGTAGATAATATTTTTCTCTAATCAAACAAATCACTTTATCCATTTGAGCAACATCTGTCAACTTCACTTTGTGTTGGAAATTCTGAACATTATAAGAATGTCAAGGAATTAAAAAATTGTTTCTGAGGATTTGAAGGGAAGAAGCCTGTGGCTGGGTGAAAATCTGCTTCTAAAGAATGAAAGCAACATTGGAAATGCCTTTTTTTAAAAAATAGAACAGAGCTGGAAGGGACCTTGGAGGTCTTCTAGTCCAGCCCCCTGCTCAAGCAGGAGAACCTATACCATCTCAGACAAGTGACTGTCTAGATTCTTTTTAAAAATCTCCAGAGATGGAGCACCCACAATTTCTGGGGGCAAGCTATTCCACTGGTTAATTATCCTCACTGTCAGAAAGTTTTTCCTTAATTCCAGATTGCTTCTCTCTTTGATCAGTTTCCAACCATTGTTTCTTACCCTGCCCTCTGGTGCTTTGGAGAATAATTTGACTCCCTCTTCCTTGTAGAATACTGGAATACTGCTATCATGTCACCCCTATTTTTTCTTTTCTTTAGACTAGCCAAATCCAAGTCCTGCAGCCGTTCTTCATATATTTTAGTCTCCAGGCCTTTAATCATCTTAGTTGCTCTTCTCTGAACTTTTTCCAAGGTCTCAACATCTTTTTTGTAGTATGGTGACCAAAATTGGTTGCGTTATTCCAGGTGTGGTCTCACTAGGGTTTTATAGAGTGGTACTAATACCTCATGTGATCTTGATTCTATGCCTCTGTTTATACAACCGAGGACTGTATTAGCTTTTTTGGCTGCTGCACACTGCTGGTTCATGGTTAAGTGATCTAGGACTCCAAGGTCCCCCTTTAAAAAAGAAACCATTAAAATCCTATTATATCAGTAGATTTATAGAAGAACATCTTGCACAATGCTTTCAGAAAACTGTATTACATATAGTATACATTTGCTTCTTTATCTAATCTATTGTGCAAAATCCAGATTGTGTTGAAATATTGCATGGGGTCTTGCCAGCCCTTTAGTACTTGGCAGACAGAGGTGAAGCTGTCTCAATTCTTTGTCCATCTGTTGCACGAATTCTTTCCCATTGCCATTCAACATCGCTCACAAGTCTGGACCTGAGAGAGCTTCATCTTTGCTTGCTATGTGCTACCAAGAAGTTGGATCTCTTCTGGTTTTGCATTGATTTATTTGAAACATGACATAAGTGGGAGGGGTTTTTTTTGAAGCTTTGTGGCTCTGCAAAATTTGTGGGCAGTCTGTTTCCCATTGATGGGAACTCTTAGCTCACGCTTGTGCAGGAAAATCTAACAACAAATACTCATGCTGTTGCTATTACATGGTTGGGCTAATGCAATATATTCTACAATGGGGATTACTTTGAAGATCACAGGGAAGCTGTGGTCCAGAAGACAGTGATCTGTGTGCTAAATGGTGCCTGCTTTTGAAAGCAACAGCTGTGCTTTGACCTCTTCATTGGCTTCATTGGAATCTAAAGTACTAGTTTTGACTTACAATGCCTTTTATGGCTTGACATGTTGCCAGCTCCTGGACTGCATACATTAACAGGAATTGGACCAGCCAGTAAGGCCATGTTAGGAGAAACACTTAATAGTCCCCCACTTCCAGGAAGTAAAAGGGGTCAAATTAGGAGACACTATTTTTCAGGAACAGCATTAGTTCTTCAGAGAACCTTCCAAAGGATGGCTCCCTCCATTATTTCATTTAGAAAAATTTAAAAAACTAAGCTCCCTTGTAGAGCACTTACAGCTTAGAACAGGCCATCAGTACATACATACATATTTAATTCTCTTTGTGCATTTATGGGTTTTATACATTTGTTTCAGTTTTACCAAGAAGATCCATCCATCCATCATCATCTCTTATGAACTTAGACCACATGCTAGTTAACACAGGTATTCCTTGACTTACAACCACAACTTACAAACACAACATTTCCATTGCTAAGCAGGACAATTGCCAAGTGAGTTTTGCTCCATTTTATGACCTTTGTTGCCATAGTTGTTAAATGAATACTGCAATTGTTAACTGATTCATGTGATCATTAATTGAATCTGCCTTCCGCCCATTGACTTTGCTTGTCAGAAGCCAGCTGGGAAGATGACAAATAGTGATCACATGACTCCGGGACAATGCAACTGTCATAAATACATGATAGTAGTTGGTCACATGACTGTAGGGATGCTGCAACGGTCGTAAGTACTGTTGTAACTTCAGTCACTAAAAAATGATTGTAAGTTGAGGACTATTTATATAGTAGATAATTCCATTTGTCCCTAAACTATTTTATGTTGAGAGGTATCCAGAAGACTCTCAACCAATAGCAATGGAAAATTCAAAACTGACAGCCTGTAAGGGTAGTTGTTTTTTTATTTTTGTTTGGTTTTTATTAGATGTTTATAGTTAAAAATGTATTTCAGAAAAGTTTTCTAAGTAATAATTTAGAGATGTCATCCATTTCTCTGTGAACATTCTAAGTCAGGGGTCCTCAACCTTGGCAACTATAAGACTTGTGGACTTCAACTCCCAGAATTCCTCAGCCAGCAAATTCTGGGAGTTGAAGTCCACAAGTCTTAAAGTTGCCAAGGTTGAGAACCTCTGTTCTAAGTGGCCTAAGGGCCTCATAAGGGCGGCGTGGTGGCTCAGCGGTTAAGACACTGGACGTGTTGGCTGAAAACCAGCAGATGGGGTGAGCTCCCATCCTTGTCCCAGCTTCTGCCAACCCAGCAGTTCGAAAGCATTCAAATGCATGTAGATAAATTACCTTCCCATTTTGGTGAGCAGGTAACAGAGCTCTGTGACATTACGCTGGCCACATAACCACGGAAATGTCTTTGGACAGCAAGGGTAATGGCCTTGAAATGGAGATGAGCACCACCCTCTATAGTCAGCAATGACTAGTGGAGTAAAATCTGCAGGGATTCCTTTACCTTTTTTTAAGGGCAGTTTGTAAATCTACTATAAAATTGTTTTATATTAATTCAGTTACACTGGATATCTGGAAAACGTACCTAACTCTTATAAATGAAGCCTTCATACAGTTTTAGATGTAACTCAGTAAGTTTATTTTATGTGCAGCTCTTAATTGATTAAAGTTACTAAATGAACTTGAATGAAATATTTGTTCCAATCAAATTCACACAAAGCTGTCTACTCTAGCTAGCTGGTGCTGGTCTTATGTATATAAGATACTTCCACATGTATCCATTTATGTACATGCACAGGGAACAGATACTGTTGAGCACCTCAGGACTCTTGCAATTTTGGACATCAAAATAATTAACTAAAATACTAGATGAACAGCAGATGAATAAATCTATAGACAATATATAATTCAAAATTTCTTTATTCAAAAAATGCCTACATAACAAGAACATGTTAAAGATCTAAAACTATGTTTGTAGCATTTATTTATTTGGAGGAGAGAGAGAGAGATACATGATTAGAAAATAGGCGATCAGTATTTCTATACCTGGAGACAGTAATCTAATTAGCCAAATATGTTTTAAATTTTGTGATCATAACATTTTTTCCTAAAATGAATTTCTTAAAAGTCTTCCACATCCATTTGGTCCATGAAGATAAAGTAGAAGGACATTTTGTTATTATCAAAACTGCAGATAGGGTACATCAGCAATTTAAGAAAATATTCTGTAATTGGTTTTCTTCTTTCTCCTTCAACTTAAAATTTTAAGACAGTCCGGATGCTGAAAAAGAGAAATAAGATAAATATGAGTTTTGTTCTTAACATTAAAGAGTACTGTTAGCATTTCATGATCTCCTCTGATGATCCAGCCTGTTTCTAGAGATGCTTCACTTGTGTACTTAATTAACAGTAGCTATATACAATCATCCTGGGAATGAGATGGGCAGGTCTTGAGGTTCCATGGAAATTTCTCCACTGTATCCAAATACTTTCTTTTTTTAGTAATCACAGAAGGTTGCCTTTTACCAGATTACACGATTTATACACCTTCCTTGACAGATATTATTCATGGGTTTGGTGTTTCTTATCACTTGCTTCCTGAATGTATATTTTTTAATGTCAAGATTAAATCTAGCATTCTATGTGCAAATCTCATTCCTGAATTTAGGTGTGTCAAGTGACCAACTACCTAATCAATATTTTTTTTCTTTTCCTCTTACATAGAATTTCCCCTCTTGCAGAAGGCAGAGATTGCTTAAACAAACTATCTCTTACTAAATTGTTTTTCTTTTCAGGGCAATGCTTCCCTAAAAGGAGCTAAACCTATAACCTTAATTAGTTAATTTGTTAGTTAATTAGCATCTTCTAGCAAATGTGTATGGAGATTCTCAGTTGTCTAGGACTAGGTCATGGCTGTCTCAAAGATGTTTTTTTGAAAGGCAACTGGGCTATGCCTTTTATTTGAAGAAGATGTTTTGCTTCCAAGAAGCTTCATCATTTCTGACTGGTGGGGATGGAAGGGTTAGTTCTATTCATCAGAACTAATCATTTCATTCCTGTCCTCACCATTCAGTCAGTATTGATGAAGCTTCTTGGATGAGAAGTGAAGCATCTTTTTTTTCAAGGAAAAAAACATAGTCCAGTTAATAGAATAGAACAGAACAGAACAGAGCTGGAAGGGACTGTGGAGGTCTTCTAGTCCAGCCCCCAGCTCAAGGAGGAGAACCTATACCATCTCAGACAAGTGGCTGTCTAGCCTCTTTTTAAAAATCTGTTGGGAAGTTTCTCCTTAATTCCAGGTTGCTTCTCTCTTTGGTCAGTTTCCAACCATTGTTTCTTACCCTGCCCTCTGGTGCTTTGGATAATAATTTGATTCCCTCTTCCTTGTGGAATACTGGAATACTGCTATCATGTCACCCCTATTTCTTCTTTTCTTTAAACTAGCCAAACCCAAGTCCTGCAGTCGTTCTTCATATGTTTTAGTCTCCAGGCCTTTGATCATCTTAGTTGCTCTTCTCTGAACTTTTTCCAAGGTCTCAACATCCTTTTTGTAATATGGTGATCAAAATTGGTTGTAGTATTCCACGTGTGGTTTCACTAGGGGTTTATAGAGCGATACTAATACTTCACATGATCCTGATTCTCATGGTCAAGTGGTTGTCCACTAGGACTCCAACGTCCCTCTCACAGTTAATGTTTTTGAGTCAGGTATCACCTAATCTGTACTTAAACATTTGATTTTTTCCTGCCTAAATGTAGTGGCTTGCCCTGTCAGTGTTGGTGGGACTGGTCTTAGAGATTCTTTGGTTGGGCTGTTTGCTGTTGGCTTCATTGGCAGTTTCTTGACTGGGTATTATTTACTTGACTGTTGGTCTAATGTTAACCTTGGAGTTAATCTATGCTGATCTGGGTGCTGACAGCTGGTGGAGAGGTGCTTGGGTCTTTTTGTTCCCTTTTGGGCTGATTGATTGTCTCTTTTGCATAGTCTATAGATGTTGTTAGTGTCTTTGTGTCTATTGATGGCTGATTTGTCAGAGTGCCAAGCTTCTAGGAATTCCCTGACATTTTTGGAGTTGGCTTGATCTAGGATGGTCACATTTTCCCAAGTAAAACGATAGTTACGTCTGTCTATATGTTGTGAAATTAAAGAGTTTTCATCATGTCTTCTAACTGCTAGTGGCTGTTCATGGCTTTCTGCCTGTTTTTCCTACATAGTGGTAATTGCAATCATATTGTATGTTTTAAATGACTCCTGTTTTTTCTTCTGGGGTTGCTAGGTCTTTTGATTTGCTTAGGATGTTTTGACGGGCTTCAGTTAGCTTGTGTGCTATGCTGGTTTCAAGTGGTTGTAATAGTCTGTTGGTGGTTTCTAATTTGCTAATTTTCCCTCAAACCCTTTGCTAGTTCCTCAAACCTCTTGCTAGTTATCCTCAAACCAAGGTGAGAAATCCAAAGGATGGGGAAGTGGAGAAAGGAGACTTTTATTCCTTTCCCCCAGCTTCCTCGTGCGTCATGTTCTGGAATCATCCCCTACATTGGCTGTTTGGGGTTGTATCCATCTGATGCTGCATGTCCAGGGACAATTTCTTAATCAACCTTTTTCAAGATTTATTACAATCCTGGCATCTGATTGAAGCCTGGGAAACAGGGCCCCTTGTCAGTCAACAGAAATGCTGATTTATCACCAGCTTATCACGTATTTAGGAGCCAAGGTTGCAGCACCACAAGGAAACAACAATTGATGACTTAATAGTAGGTCATCAATTAACAACTAAAAGCCACACCCAGCCAGGCACCATACAAATACAATCCATAGATTCTAGAGAGAGAGAGAGAAGTTCCCTGCGGATGTTCTCCAGCACAAGCCTGAAAGCTTGGAAGAATAAACCTCTGGTCCCAGTGACCAACTCAAACTGCATCCTTCAGTTCTGGCTAGGGGTGACATGACATCAGTGTTTCCATATCTAAGGGACTTCTACAAAGAAGAGGGGGCCAACCTATTCTCCAAAGCACCTGAAAGCAGAATAAGAAGCAATGGATGGAAACTAATCAAGGAGAAGAGCAACCTAGAACTAAGGAGAAATTTTCTGATGGTTGGAACAACTAATCAGTGGAATGATTAGTTGCCTCCAGAAGTTATGGGTGCTGTAACACTGGAGGTTTTAAAGAAGGGATTGGACAAGTGTTGTCTGAAATGGTATAGGGTTTCCTGCCTGTGCAAAGGGCTGGACTAGAAGAATTCCAAGGTCCCTTCTGACTCTGTTATTCTCTCCTTGTATTTTAGTATCCATCCTACAGCAAGTATGAGTAATTATAGAAGATAGAGAGAAAGGCCTGGAGGGACAGGAGGAAGAGCTGTTGCCAAGGGATTAATAATAATAATAATAATAATAATAATAATAATAATAATAATAATAGTAGTAGTAGTAGTAGTAGTAGTAGTAGTAGTAGTAGTAGTAGTAGTAAAGTTGGAAGGAACCTTGGAGATCATCTAGTCCAACCCCCTGCACCAACCCTACACCATTTTGGACAAATGGCTGTCCAGTCTCTTCTTAAAAACTTCCAGTGTTGGAGCATTTACTGCTTCTGGAGGCAGGTTGTTCCACTGAGTAATTGTTCTAACTGTCAGGAAGTTTCTCCTTAGTTCTAGGTTGTTTCTCTCCTTGATTAGTTTCCACCCGTTGCTTCTTGTCCTGCCTTCAGGTGCTTTGGAAAATAGCTTAATTCCCTCTTCTTTATGGCAGCCCCTGAGATATTGGAATACTGCTATCATGTCCCCCCTTGGCCTTCTCTTCGTTAAACTAGACATACCCAATTCTAGCAACCGTTCCTTATATGTTTTAGCCTCCAGTCCCCTAATCATCTTTGTTGCTCTTCTCTGTACTCTTTCTAGAGTCTCAACATCTTTTTTACATCGTGGTGACAAAACTGGATGCAGTATTCCAAGTGTGGCCTTACCAAGGCATTGTAAAGTGATATTAATACTTCACATGATCTTGATTCTATCCCTCTGTTAATGCAGCCTAGCACTGTGTTGGCCTTTTTGGCAGCTGCAGCACACTGCTGGCTCATATTTAAGTGATTGTCTACTAGGACTCCGAGGTCCCTCTCACAGTCACTACTATTGAGCATGGTGCCACCTATGCTGTACTTGTGCATTTGGTTTTTCTTGCCTAAATGTAGAACCTTGCTTTTTACACCACTGAATTTCATTTTGTTAGTTAGTGCCCAGTGTTCAGGATAAAAGAAACTGGAATCCAGGCCAGGAATATAACATACATACATGTTTTAGGCAAGTGAATTCCCGATTCACATGAAAATAAAAGGAAGGAAGCACATTCAGACTTGCAAGATTCTATCAGTATAAGTTACAACAGAAGTAGTATTCTCCTTCATGACTTTGATTTTCTAATCTGGTCTAGCTTGAAGGGCCAGACAAAAGAGAAACAGAAGTGCATCATTACCTTTTTCCTGCCCGGAGCATATCCAGCCCTTCATTGATTTTCTCAAAAGGTAACGTATGAGTGATTAATGGATCCAAAATGAATTTCTTCTGCATGAAGTCTGAAACAAGCTTGGGGACAGAATCTTTGCTTTTCCACCCTGAAAAAAATGATTGATGAGAATATGAATTATTGGAAAAATCCCAGTAAAAATTGTGAAAAGATGGACGAGAGTTTAGTCTTTCTGCAGATTTAAACTAATGCAAAATGGAATCCACCCATCCTAAGTTGCTTCTTCCTAGGCTGTAGTTTTTGTTGTCATGGAAGAGGCTTCTATCTTGGAAGGGAAGATAGTAATGGAAGGGAGAAAATTACTGTAGAATAAAACTTTGCTTTACATTTCAGTAATGTGATTGGGCTTAGACGTCACATTACGTGAGAGACTGACAACCTTTTACAGCCAGGAGCTGCACTGTGGCTGGAGTGATGATGCAAAGCAGGTGGAATACTTCATACAATTAGTTGGGGCTGGGACTTTCCTTGGTTTATTGTAATTATATTAAGCGTCTCAATTTAATCAATAGCTGTTTTAAGTCCTTAATCTCTTATTGTATAATTGCTGCTTCTTTTTTGTCTTTCTAGTTTCTAAATAGTGGAAAACCTTTACTATTCATTATCTATGTGGACTTGGGGAGCTGAAACCATCATTTTTGGGATCTGCATGCAGTTTACCTCTGCAAATGCCAGTTTGTTTAAGCCATACCTTGCTTACTCAGCCCATATGCTAAAGCAGTGGTTCTCAACCTTTCTAATGCCGCGACCCCATAATACAGTTCCCCATGTTGTGGTGACCCCCAACCACTTATACATCACTGGGTGCCAGGGGCGTGGCCAAAGAAAAGGGGAAAAATGGCGGACAGCCTTGTTTGGCGACCCCCGGGAAATGGTCGTTCGACCCCAAATGGGGTCCCAACCCACAGGTTGAGAACCCCTGTGCTAAAGCTAAACCATTTAAAAAAACCTGAGTCAGTAATGAGCTGGATTATTTTAATAGCTATGATATCTGACAATTTTTTGTATATTTTTGTATTGAGTGACCTGATCCATTTTGTTTCTGCTTTGTGTTACTTTTTATGTGCCAATCTGCTCAGGATTGGCTTGGAATGCAGTAACACCAAAGTCAGAACAAACATCTATAGTTCCCTAAATTTGAGTTACCTATTATTATTTGGAAATATATCCCCAGAAATCATTAATATCCCCAAATACGAATATCCTCCGATAATAAATTGCATTGTAGGAGATAATTTTTTTACACTTGTTATTCACACTTTCTACTATACCTCCAAAGACACATCCTTTCCAGGTGCGGCCAGTGAAAAGCATCAGCGGGTCGTAAGTGATCTTACTTGCATTTGGGGGCACTCCCACCATGACGCTGGTCCCCAAATTCTCATGGCAGGAAGCAAGGGCAGACAGCTGACAGCAAACAAACAAACCAAAGATACACCCTTTATCTATTCATTCATATTTTTACATTTATATATTGTTCTTCAATATCCTCCACTTTTTATGCAGGTTACAACCAAATGAAGAATAGAGAAATTACTTGTAGGCAATTACACTCTCATCTACTTCCTTTTTGTTTGTGGTATTTTATATATGAAAGCCAGTTTGGTGCAGTGGTCAAGGCATCAGATTAGAAACCAGGACACTGTGAGTTCTAGTTCTGTCTTAGGCACAAAGCCAGCTGGGTGACCTTGGGCCAGTCACTCTCTCTTTCATCCCTAGGAAGCAGGCAATGGCAAACTACTTCTGAAACACTTGTCAAGAAAACTGCAGGAACTTGTTCAGATAATCTCCAAGAATCAGACGCAATTGAATGGAAGGAAAAAGAATTGTACATGCATTGCTTAAAACAATGATTCAAGTTATAAAACTGTATCACAGTCCAGTGATAGATATATTTAAGTATTTAAATCCCCAATCAGACACAAATTCTCAGACACCAGAATCTAAGCATAAGGACAACCCTTTAAAGGACATCCAAGAGAGGCCAATGGTTGGTGCTTCCCAGAACAACTTTCCGACAAGCAAAGTCAATGAGGTAGCCAGATTCATTAAACAGTGTTACTAACTTAACAACTGCAGTGATTCATTTAACAATGGTGGCAGGAAAGGTTGTAAAATGGAACAAAGTTCACTTAACCTCTGTCTCACTTGGCACATAAATTTTGGAACAATCAGGATAGACAAAGACAATTTTTTCTACACAACACATAATTCAACTCGTCATGCATTCCATCTGGTATCCAGGGCCATACTGGATGCCCAAATTAACAATTGATTGTTTCTATATATGCTTTACTATAATTGGAATGCAGTGATATACATTACTGAATTTTGACAGTGTGTTCCTTCAGAGAAGTCAAGGTAATTCATATGATTGTCCCCCAAAACATTCAATCCAATGTTAACTTTATAATAATCCTTGATAATAGGATTGGCTCAAGTTCATTTGTTCGATCTTGTAATCATCATGCAATGTTGGGGGAAAAATGCTCTACCACAATTTACAGAATGCATTACGCTTATGAGGCCTTAGATTGCTACACCCAATCTCTGTCATAAGACATTTTACACCTAATATGACTACACCATGGACTATGTTATTATCTGAGTCATTTGTTATGACAGTTTTCACATACCATAGTTTCAGTGCGTCCAATCACTTCGAAAGAATAGTCTACTCCTTCACCCCCAGTCAAGTCAAAGAGCACTTCATTGATCGGTTTCTGGAAATCCTGGGGATTGATACATTCTGTGGCTCCCATTTCTTTAGCCTTAGCAAATTTATCCTTGTTGATGTCAACTCCAATGATTCGGGAAGCTCCAGCTGCTTTACAGCCCATGACCACTGAGAGACCAACTCCACCCAAGCCAAAGACAGCACAGATAGAACCAGCCTCTACCTAGAAAATCATAACGTCAATACACATTGAACAGTTTTTTTTAATTATCTTAACAAGTAGGAAAAAACACACATACTAATGCAAAATACAAAAAAAAGGAAAATAAATACACTAGAAATATAATAGAAAACTACAGCTTGGTTGGTTTTCAAAAGTTAGGTAATCTATGCAGGATAAATTACCCTGATGTGAGGAAAAAAATCTTAAATACTTTACTGTATTTAACTAACAACTGAAAACAGAATTTGTCTGAGGTTTATTTTCAAATTATTTGGTTCACTCTCTTTGGTGAAAGTTGTCCAGATATAACATGATCTATAGAGCTATAGCATATCTTATATGGGCCTTCTATTATATATAATACAATATTTTTGAAATTTTTAGTCATGAGCTCGGGCATTCCACATCTATTCCATCTGCCAATTGTTTCCAAAGTGCTTTAAATCCAATTTTTAATTCCAATTTTCCTAGTTTCTCCTTACTATCCGCAGAACCTAAATGCATCTAGGATAGCGTTCAGCTTGTATGGCCTCTGTTCTCAGTACCTCATGATACATGATACAAAATACCCCAATATTATAGGGGTCGGTTAAACATAGCTTTTTAGGCTATGTCTTTCACTGCTGAGCTAACCTTCATTAATATGTCTTTTACTCTTTGCATATGTGTAATTTATTAATTTACATATTTATTTGTTACATTTTTATGTTGCCCATCCTCCCTCTAAAGTGATTCTGGGTGGCTTACAGGTTATAATAATGTTTTATATATAATTGTTTTAAATGCATTGGCAGTCATATAATGAAAAGCTGCCTAAAATATTTTAAGGATAGCTAAAATGGCAGTGTTCAGATGTGGCTGCCTGGGATGTATGTTTTGCTATTCTTTGCTACAGGTACAATTCTTGGGTTCCATTGATGAATGGCAACAGTTGGCATAAATAGAGGTTTCTTCTATATGACCTCCATTTTTTTGTTTTGCTTTTAACAGGTTTTCAACAGGTTTTTCCCATGGCAGTAAAAATACTCTGTCAACTGGCCCCAAACCCTTAGAAGCTTCTGTGTTTGATATTTGAGATACTGAACTTCTCTATGGATAAAATGGTTTTCCTTTGGAGAAAATTCCTCTCAATCCTAGCTTTATGATTTCTTGGTATAAGTGGTCCTTGACATACAACCATTAATTCAATGACATTTGAAGTGACTTAGAGCTGATTCTCATACTTATCCAACAGTCGTGTGATCAAGCCCTTGGTAACTGGCATGTATTGAAACATGGTTGTAGCATCCAAGGAACATGTGATTCCCCAACTGAAACCTTTCCAGCCAACTTCCAATAAGAAAAGTAAAGGGGGAAGCTGGATTCAGAATAACAGAGCTGGAAGGGATCTTGGAGATCTTCTAGTAATCCAACTTCCTGCTTAAGCAGGAAACCCTATACCATTTCAGACAATTTCAGACATTTCAGTCCAGTCTCTTCTTGAAGCACCCACAACTTCTGGAGGCAAGTCATTCCATTGATTAATTTTTCTCACTGTCAAGAAATTTCTCCTTAGTTCCGGGTTGTTCCTCTCCTTGATTAGTTTCCATTGATTGCTTCTTGTCTTGCCTTCAGATGCTTTGGAGAATAGCTTGACTCCCTCTTCTTTGCAGCAGCCCCTGAGATATTGGAACACTGCTATCAAGTCCTAGTCCTTCTTTTCATTAAAAGAGACATACCCAATTCCTGCAAACGTTCTTCATATATTTTAGACTCCAGTCCCCTAGTCATCTTTGTTGCTGTTCTCTGCACTCTTTCCAGAGTCTAAACATCTTTTTTACATCATGGCAACCAAAACTAGATGCAGTATTTCAAGGCACTTTAAAGTGGTATTAATACTTCATGTGACAAGCGTGTGATTTACTTAACAACTGCAGTAATTCACATAACAAACATTGCAGAAAAAGTCGTAAAATTGGGCATGACTCACTTAGCAATCATCTTGCACAGCAATGGAAATTCTGGTCCCAACTGTGGTTGTAAGTCGAGGACTACTTGTACTCCTTTCTCTCTGCAGGCAAGCTGCATCAGTGTCCTTTAGGACAGCCAGTCAGCCAGCCACAGTATTTTTTTATTTTTTGCTCATTGTGAAAACAAACACAGCAAAAGAAAGGTAGGATTGGGGGAATGAGTGGGTTACTGTTAGGAAGCTATTTTTTGTGTTCTTATGTTTGTTAGCAAGAGGACGTGTTTGTCAGCAATCTGTGGCTACAATGGAACCATTCATTGACAAACTGGATCCTGGAAAGAGTGTGGATGTAAAAAAATGTCCCTTCTCATTTTTCATCTCAAGCTTTTCATGTTTGGAACAGAGCATTTCAGAGGGCAGCACATGTACTCTGGAGGGCCAAAATCCTAGCTAATCTTGTTAAACGCTATTGACATTGAACTATATGGAAGTGTTATAGGAAATACCAATGACTCTTGGCAATTAAATATAATTTTCATCCTGGGAATTTAACATGGAACAAAGAGTGCTGGGTGATGAACAGGACAAATGCACCCTGAATCCAATGCACAAAATGTGTGGCAGGCAGATAACGCACATATAACTGGAGCTGGATTTAAATAAAGTATATGTTCTTGAAATCAGTGCTCTAGGTCTTACCTTAGCTGTCTCCATGGCTGCCCCATAACCGGTCGAAAACCCACAGCCAATCAGACATACTTTTTCCAGAGGGGCTGAAGGATCAATTTTGACCACTGAGTTCTCATGCACCACAGTATATTCAGTGAAGGTGCTGGTGCTAATGAAGTGGTGGAGGCTCTTTCCTTTGCATGTGAATCGGCTGGTGCCATCAGGCATTAAGCCACTGCCTGAACTAATGCTGTAAACACACACACACACACACACACACACACACACACAGAGAGAGAGAGAGAGAGAGAGAGAGAGAGAGAGAGAGAGAGAGAGAGAGAGAGAGACAGAAAAGGTTACAGTTAACAAAGCGGGATTTTGCTCAGACTGAAAGTCAAAGTCTACAAGCTGTTAAATGTTCTTTGCAGTTAGCCTTTGGGGTTTTCTAAGTGCATGTTGGCGAGGGACGGAGGGAGGGAGGGAGAGCATGAATGGATCTACTGAACATTAGGCTAAAACCAGGTTGAATAGTTTGTGGTCTAGTGTAATGTGAGAAAGGAACCAAACGACAACCTTAGTATGTGGTGTTATTTAGGCCCTTGGACTGAGCCACATTATTCGCACATCATAGAAAAACAGCAGCTATATATTTTGATAATACTGTGGCTAAGGTAAAACTCAGTCAGCCTAGCAGCACGGAGAAAATTAAACCCTTTCTCCTTTGCTGAGGAAAATCTGCCTGTTTATTGAAAAAAATATTTTGGGTATAGCATAATGAGGGGAAAAAAATTCCAGTCCAAATGCAAACTTGAAGGAGAGAGTTTTCTAGTTGCCTCTGCCCAGCCTTTACAATTATGTATATTTTCACATGCACACCTGTTCAAACTGAGTCCTAGTTGAACCAAAGGTGCTTTCTAAAAAAGCAACTGGACTATGTTTTTTTTTCTTTTCCCTTGAGGAAGAAAAATTTCGCTTCTCATCCAAGAAGCTACTTCAGTTCGGCTAGATGGTTGGGATGTAGGGGGGGATACTCTCTGAGTACTCTCTCAGAGAGAGTGCTAACAACCAGATGACTGCAAAAAATATAATCCTTCCATCCCCCCCCCCCATCAGCCAGAACTGGTGAAGTTTCTTGGATGAGATGCGAAATGTCTTCTTCTTCCTCAAGGGAAAAAAAAAAGGGGGGGGAACATAGTCCAATTGCCTTTTGAAAAAGCACTTTTGAGACAACCATGACCCAGATAACTGGGAATCTCCACAGACAAACAGTCTTAGTTGAAATTCAAGGTTGTTTGTTTGCTTCTTTTCCATTATTTCTACACTACCACAATTGCTTATGTGGTTCACAAAGAGTAAAAGGGATTGATTTCCCAAAATTTGTTGGAACAGCCAAGTTTTATCAGTTTTCCAGAAGATGGCTAAAGTAGAGTCCATCTGAATATCAGAGTTAGGGCAGCAAATGAGAAACTTCTATCTCACTTTTACCTGCTAGAGTGTAGGGATAACCAGGGTATCTGCCGGTGAAAAGTCTCAACAGGCCAGAATCAGCCTGGAGGAAATGTTTCTGAAGATACTGTAAGTACATATTTTGGCATTTATAGGTTAAATCCAGCATCTTGAATTGTACTTGGATTTCTATTGGAAGCCACTGCAGTGCCCACAATATAGGTGCCACTCTGCTTAACTGGCTCAAACTAGTCAAAGTACAGACTCTGTACCCGCTGCAGTTTTTAGGTTTGTCTTCAAATATGGCCTCAAATATGGCCTTGTTGTAATCCACTCTGGAGGTAATGAAGGTCTGAATAACTGGGATTCAATCCAGCTTGCTTCGTCCCATCTAGATCCTTATAGCCTCTGGAAATTAGAGGCTTCACAGACTCTCCTGTTTGTTTTAAGCATAAGCTGGATATACACTGCATGTTGATGATGCTTTATATTGAACTAAAGGATGAGCGGGTTCATATTTTAGATATTATACAGCATGGGCAAGAATGCCAATTTAGGTAATACACCATATAAAAGAGGGAACAGGCCTGCCTACTCATCCCACTTCTTTACTGTCTTCCATTCAGAAAGGAATGAAAGCACTGCAGTACCATATTTCCAACTCCTAGTCCCTAGTAGAAGCACTCCAGAAGTCATGATCAAAGGCATTAGCTAACAGGAAAGGAGGGGTCTCTTCTGGGATCAGCCCATGGTGGCCTTTGTGACCAGGATTTCCTGAGCCACTAGTGATCCTGTTTCAAGGGCATAAAGTCCCCCAGCATTAATAGTCTCCAACCCCTTCCCCAAGATGAACTCAAGAAAGTCAGATACTATATGTTGCTAGGGAGCTAGTTGGTGACTCTGCCAGCAGAATCCCTACTATATTTCTAAAGTCCAATCTCTGATATAAATACCTGCATGTAGTTATCTCTAAGTAGAATTTCTGAAGTTGCCAAGGTTACCATGGAATATGATTGGAGCTCCACCCTTACAATTAAGATTAATACATCACTGAAACCCTGGAGGGCAGATATCAGAGAAGAGGATACGCCCATTTTAGTTCAGTCAAGTTTCATGTATACAATATGCAGAGTTGCTATTCATTGTTGAAGGTGGCTGGACCTACAGAACAGTAGTAGGAAGAATGCTGCTTTTTAGTGGGAAAGCCGAATTCAGAGCTCAAAAAGTTTAGCCAGCTGGTGTTTTTCAGCCTCTCCTCAGGAGATTAATTTTCCAGGACTCTAAGTGAAATGAGAGGAATGTTATGCAGGAGATCAGAATGAGGAAAGTTAGCAAACAAATTCTTACTTTTGGAGACTTGCAACAAATTCTTACTTGTGGAGACTTTTTAATCTTTTGCCTGTTGTATATGCTGTTCTTGAAAAACTTAATTTAGACATACAGTATCTTAATTTTGTATATTCAGAGTATGTGTTGGATAAAAGACAAAAGAAAGAAAATTTGGGTAACATTCTAGAAGAATTATTCATAAGCCACAGTTGATTTGCTATTGAAAGTCACAAGTCCTCCCTTAAATCTCTCATATAGTACAAAAAGCAATTAAGTTCTCATATACATACATCTTGTTCAAAGTTCATTTAGAAGTATATGAAAAATGTATCCGTGTAACAAGGATTAAATCCAGACTTAAGCTAGACCCGCCAAGTTATTGAGGCCTGATGTAAATTAATAATTAAAAACTAAAGCACCACTGATTATGATGAATCTTTCCAAGAAATTTTCTTGGGAGCCAACCCAGAGACAATATATTGATTCCATTTAAAGTTATTCTGAACTGGACTTTTTCAATCATAATAAAAAAGAATATATTAAAATACTAGTTTTGATAGAGAAAGAAAAAGAAAAGAAATTGAAGCTCACTCATTTGAAGTACACAAGTTGCCTTTGGAACTCTGACAAGGTCTGCATTTTCCACATTGTGGAACAAAAAGTGGAATTACCGTATCTCCTAGAAATCAAAACAAATAGTTACAGCCAGCATGATTCAAACCCATTGCAAGCAAGCACAGAGCTATATAAATGAAACAAAATACTCTTGAATTGTGGTATTTTCTGTTGATTTGGGATCCATGTACAAAATACTTTGAAAGGAAGAAGTTTGGAAATAGTTTTGATTGTCTATATTCTGTGGATACGCTTTTATGCATTTTTAAGTACAGTAATACATGTACTCTAGTTAGAGATACATACTAAGGATCAGGAGATAAATCAAATGCTCATTTACTTTTAAATAAATGGTAGGATAAGTGTAACAAAAACTTTAGGATCCCATGTCTTATATTCCGATCCACTGGTTTTTAAATTCAAATGAAGTTTCTGTTATTCCTGGAACTAAAAGAGGCATGATCCTGATTTAAAGTACAAAATGTCTTATATTTAAGGGCTTCCATTTGTTGATATCAAGGAAAAGCCTCTTTTGAATCAAGCTTGATTGCTAATGACTTCATAAAACATTCAGGTAATTTTTCTTGACAATAGCACATAATATAAGGTGACCAACCGTCCTCCTTTAGGGAGGACAGTCTTCCTTTTGTAAGTTCTGTCCTCCCTCAAAAAGTGTCCTCCTTCATGTCTTCCTTTTCGATATTTGAAGACTAATCGGCAGGGCTTTTTTTTCCCCCCTCATAGAATGCTCAGAAGGGCGTTCTGACACCTTTTTTTGATGGGTTTTTTTTTTCCACTTTTGCATGAGCTGTGCTACTCCCACTATTGGCTTTCAAAAGCCAATAGGAATTGCTGCTGAGCGCGCCAAAACACCCGGCTGGCAAACTTTGCACATGCAAGTTGTCTGTATTATTGTTGCAATGAATAAAATGTTTCTTTTATTTACAATATTTTTTTCTTCAATTTATTTGTGTCCTCCTTTTCATTGTAAAAAAGTTGGTCACCTTACATAATAGTTTGTCCCTGCCTTGTTCCGGAATATTTTCCCCATGTTTAGCCTGCAGCTGTAGCATTCCTTACGACATTATAAACCAGATTACTTTCTAAATTTATTATAAAAACAATCTTTTAATGTTATGTTAATCCTTGCATTACTTCAGGCTCAGTAAGTACAGGTAGTCCCTGACATACAACATTAATTTAGTGACCGTTTGAAATTATGACACTGAAAAAAATGATTTATGGCCTTTTTTATACTTAATGACCATTGCAGCATCCCATGGTCACATAATCAAAATTTGGACGCTTGGCAACCGGTTCATGTTTATGAGGGTTGCAGTGTCCTGGGCTCATGTGATCACCTTCTGCGACCTTCTGACAACCAAAATCAATGAGGAAGCCAGATTCACTTAACAACCATGTTACTAGCTTTACAACTACAATGACAAGACAGATTGTAAAATGGAACAAAATTCACTTAACAACTGTCTCATTTAGCAACATGAACTTTGGGCTCAATTGTGGCTGTAAATTGAGGACCATCTGTAGAGCATGCTGCGAATCCTGTCAGTCAAGGAATCCTGTCGGTCCAGGAGAAGAGCCTTCTCTTCCATGGCTCCGCCCCTTGGAACATCTTTCCCCCCAGAGTGAAATCTGCCCCCGCTCCTGGCCTTCTATAAAGGCCTGAAGACCTGACTCTGCCAATTGGCCTGGGGCCTCAGTGGGGGAGTATTACACTTGTGGTGGTCAATGGACCAATAACAAATCCCACCTCCCCCTGCACATCCTGTTCCTTCCCCTCCCATCTTTTAATCATAATTTTTATTTTGTGGGTGTGTGTTTAAAACTATATATATCATTTTACTGCTTTTAATGTTGTAAGCCGCCCAGAATCACCTCATGGCAAGATGAGGTGATTTAATCTAAAACTAGATTACGAGGCGATAGCTATCTATCATCATATAAAAATCGAACAAAAGGAATGCACAATAAATGCAAATGCAGCTTATCTGAAATAAAGATTAAAAGGAAAGTTAATCATAAGTCCACATTAGGGCAAAGCATTTATGAAGCTCTTTTGTCTCATAAAACAGATTTATATAATGATTCTTGATGCTATGTTAATTTTTCAGAACATAGAATAGCAGAACAGGGTGTTCTACTAAGAAGACAATGAGAACATGCCAAGTGTATTCTAGGCCAGATTTTAGAGTCCTAATGTAACTCATCCCTTCTTGGGCTCCAATTTTTCTCATACCCGGTTTCACACAAGTCACTCCCTCTCCAACACTCTCCACAACCCCAGCTGCTTCGTGGCCCAGCACCATTGGCAAAGGCATCGCAAAAGCACCACTGATCACATGATCATCCGAGCGACAGATCCCCGTGGCCAAGATCTACAAAACAAAACAACACAAAAACAGGAAATCAGGTTTCCAGATAATGGGAAAATACCCTTAGTTGTATTTTTAGCTGGCATCTCATACCACATACTGAAACTTTTTACAAGCTGGGACATTATGACTCATCATGATGCTAACTATTTTCTAGCAGTTTTTCAGCACAGCTTGTTAGAGTTGTTTAATCCAAATATTTTATTTTTACTTGTAAGACACAGTGTGCTTAATAGAATAAGGGAATAGGGAAATGAAGATATGAAAAGAGATTATAATTCTTGAAATGAAAACCTGATAATGACCAATACAACTTTGCTGGGCACCGTTTCTATATTTGAAAATATTTATTTAAAAAAAAACAGAAGCCCATTAAATAAAACCAGCACAAGGTAGGTTTATATTCTTTCAAAAATACACATTCTGAAATGTAGGCCTCCTCAAAATCCCCAAATTTTCGTATTGGAGCTGTGTTGAAACAATAAGGTAATAGGAAAACTTATGGATAACAAAGTTTTAGTTTACATTTTAGTCTCCCAAAATCATGTCAATTCAGTTCATACTGCAATCGCATAAAGTGACTTTCTAAATGACTCTTCCATAATTCAGCAAAAACACTATTGTCCTAATACAATCTTGGTGGATTGGAAGACAACATCTTGCATTTTTTAAAAGTTGCCATATTAAAATATCCCAAATATAGAAAAATGTCAAAAATGGAATGACTGTAAATACTAAAAAATAAAACAGAACTTAAGAACTTGTTTATTTTAGTTAAATCATGGTTGATCTAAACTGAGTTAGAAAACCTCAGTTAGAAAATGATGTATGGTACTTCATCATACACTGCTCATTGGTGGCATCCTTATTTTTCCTATTGGTAATAATATCATTTGGATACATGTTAAATATAGGAGAAGAAGGAGCAGGAGGAACAGGAGGAGGAGGTGGCAGCAACTGTGAAGCCAAAAATGGGATTAGTATCCATGGTGCTATTCTTTTGGTTTACCTTAATGCGGACTTCATGTGCTTTTGGAGGTGCTACTTCAATCTCCTCAATGCTCAGGGGTTTTTTCAGCTCCCAAGCAATAGCTGCTTTGCACTTTATTACCTGTAAAAAATATACCCAGAGGCATTAAAGGGATGGCATTGTAACATTTGACCAAGCTTCTGGGTTTCCTTCATTGCATTAATCACTGATATCAGAATTACAACTCCTGTCCCTTATCATTTCTAGCCAAAATGGCCCTTGAGATAAATTAACATGCAAGATTTGCCTGTTGTCATCCAATTTGGTAGACTAGAAGCTTTCCTCTAAATCTAACTTGCATTTATCCATTCTTGATTGTATACAGTCTTGTTTTGCTTGGTATTTATGGTTTCATATAGTTAAATTAAAATTATTACAGATTTCATTTGCATCTGAGCATTTAAACATGCTGCTTCGAAAGCTGTGTGTGTGTGTGTGTGTGTGTGTGTGTGTGTGTGTATCTTTAAGTCAGTCTTGATTCCTGGTGAATATATGGTCAAGTCCCTGCAGTTTTCTTGGCAAGGTTTTTCAGAAATGGTTTGCCATTGCCTTCTTCCTAGGGCTGAGTGTCTGGCCCACAGTCACTAGCTGGTTTTGTGGATGTGACAAAAACTCATGGCTTACTGATTTTTAGCCTGATGTCTTCATTACTACACATAAATAGCTCTCAAAAGGCCTATGATAGTATTTTAATATGTAACTTCTCAGTTTATGTATCTAGCAAGTCTCAGCATACAATCATTTCTTCCTATCCCCTGATGGAAAAATACTGCAAAAAATATTTTGCAGCTGTATGTAACTGGTAGCTCCACAATAATTAAAACATAAATTACATTAAAGTTAGCATTCCTAGGTGGATTCCTTTCACCAGGAGCCCATTAGGATAGGTTTACCACCAATAAAATCATTGCAATGTTAGCTGGATCATTGCCTATTCTTTTTCAACTTTCACCCTGTTTAATTTAGTTTTATTAGATCAAAATCAAAATGTTAAGTGTTATATCCTTCTGCAAATAAACTTTTTATTGCAGTACTGCATTTCATTTAAATTTCACAATTCAATGAGCTTTTTCTATCTCTTGCAATATGCAAAACAAGTCTTTTTCTTCTAATGATCACATTTTACATTCAGTTAGCTCTTTTTCAGAATTCCATTTCAATCTATTATTTTGGTTTTAATACAAAAGTTATAATTAGGTATATGTGGATACTTTATGTGTTTATTTTCAGTTTATAAACCACATATATAACTGCAGTTGAAGAGATTACAAAAGCTAAGAAAATACAATACAATAAATAAAATGGTGTCTTTCACCATAATGAAAAACTTGTACTGTGAAGGAAACAACACAAACGTCTCCACTTACTTTGCCTGCAGTACTCATGTTGCTTTTTTTTCAGTTTTGCAGTTGTGGTTGTTCTCTGCCTTCTGGCTGTAAAAGATCAAGAATGCGCACAATCTCTGAGCTGATTAGTGAGTGTTGGAGAGCTTGCTTTTCACTTATATTGTAAACTTCAACTGCATAGAGGGTGTAGCTTTTCAATCAAGCTCACTAATTCCCAAGGTCCACCCCTGAGCTAAAAAAGGAAATACTCTTCAACCTTCCCTCTCTTGCTCACTATTCCAACTCAGAAGCTGAGTTGCCTGAAAATATTTGACAGCCTTGTGAATACCCAATTTACAAATATTGAAATTGCTACTACCAAAGTCACCTCTACCAAAGTCACCTTTTAATGAAGAGAAGGACCAGGGGGGACATGATAGCAGTGTTCCAATATCTCAGGGGTTGCCACAAAGAAGAGGGGGTCAAGCTATTCTCCAAAGCACCTGAAGGCAGGACAAGAAGCAACGGATGGAAACTAACCAAAGAGAGAAGCAAACTAGAACTAAGGAAAAATTTCCTGACAGTTAGAACAATTAATCAGTGGAACAACCTGCCTCCAGGTTGTGAATGCTCCAACACTGGAAGTTTTTAAGAAGAAATTGGACAGCCATTTGTCTGAAATGGCATAGGGTTTCCTGCCTGAGCAGGGGGGTGGACTAGATGACCTCCAAGGTCCCTTCCATCCTCCTTCTCCTCCTCCTCCTCATCATCATCACCTCTTGATTTTGTTAGATTCATATCTGCCTTTCCTTCAGGTTCTCTGGCTAGCTCTTACAATTTATCACCCCCCTCCCCTCCACAGCTGAATAAAGAGAACAAGAGTGAGATTCTTTTTCAAAGTCACCCAGGAGCAACTGTAGCTGATGATGGACTTTTTATCTGTCAGCCTTCCCTGGTAGACCAGACAGGAGACAGGACCAGATGGGCTTAGACTTCCTATTATTATAAGGCTACTTGAACAGAATCTTGCAAGTCTGAAAGTGCAAATCTCTTGATGTCCTCTTTAGCTGAGAAGGTTCGGTCCCTTCTGAGTCTCTTTCTTCACTTGTTATGCAGCTGCAGACGGTGATCTCTCCTGTCTGATTGTTCCCTAGGCAGCCTCTCTTTGCACCATGTTTCAAGGTCTTTCACACATACTGTTACAATCTGGGTCTTCTTAGTTCAATCCTTTAATTACTAATAGTGACACCGCACAGATTAATCATCATTTTCATCATCATGATCAGCAAGTTTGGTGGAGATGGTCAGATCTTTTTATATTTCATCTTTTACATTTCTGTGTGGGTTGTAGAATGAGAGTTTCTCTTTTATGGATAGCATAGATACCCTGTAAGTTACAGGAATTTATTCCTCCTCTCCCAGATTGTGATAGTTACATGATAGATAGATAGATGATAGCTACAGTAGTTATCTGGATAAATAGACAGACAGACATACAGATATATAAAAGAGAGAGAGACAGAGACAGAGACAGACTGGATGATGTATGTATGCATGTATGTATAAATGAATGAATGAATAAACAAACAAACAAATAAATCTGAAACCTTAAACTGTTTATGCCAAAAAAGAAGAAGCATGAAATAATGTCATTTTTGCTGACCTGGACCCTTTCAGGGGGCTGAGACTAATAAATCCCAGAAATCTCAATTAGCATATCTGAACAACTTTATAAAACATAATTATCATTTGCCTCCATCGTGGGAAGGACAACAAATGTAAGATGTCTCATTTTAAAAACATGTTATTTTGATTTACCTGATTTAGAATATGCTCCATCTATAAACCTCAAGGACACTCCAGTTGATTACTTCTTACATATTTCTTTCCACACTAATAAATGAAGAATGTGTCAGAAGGAAAGGAGGATGTAGGTGAAGAAGCTGGAGGATGAGAGGAATGTTTAACCTGTGGTTAGAGATAAACTTTAGATAGATAAACTAGAGAAAAACTTTAGAAGCCATTAAAACTGCTTTCCACAAGGGTATCTGTAGTTCAGTAAACAAAAGAGACCAGAGGAGGAAAGAAGGTGAAAAGTTATAATATGGTCCTGAAAGGGCATCAACATCCCAAATTAAATCCAGGTGTATTAGAGATATTTATTTGAATTTTGTAGAGGCATCTTTTCATGCAGTTGTAATAGGTTAACAGTTAATATCTATATAAACAGCCATGAAAAATATACTGTATTCTGCCTTTCCTAAGAATAAGGTGGTTCTTATAGACATTTCCCATAAAAGAGAGATGCCTATGATTTGTTAACCTGCACATACAGAGCATTTTGACAATTTGTATGATTTAAAAAGAAGCACTTTACATTTTCATCATAATGGGCAAGTTTATAATCAAAAGGCCTGAGAAGATAGCAGCTTTTTGACCTTCTGACCAGGTGATCAGATGATGCTTTCAGACAAGCGATTATACATCAAGAACAAAATTGGACATTTAAAAGGTGCCTGATGACCTGTCTCTTCCAAGTTTTTCTTCTTTCATTGGCAAACTTACATGGATCTAGGAGGGAGAAGGTGAGAGCTTCGAAAATAATTTTATCTTGGACATCATGCCATGTATTGTTTGACAAGCATTTGAAATTAGAACTTCAACTTAATATAGAGAGGGTCAGCAACAGCTCTTCCTGAAAAGGATGACTATCTCAAGTCTGAGCTTTGCCATCTTCTTTATGGTTCATAACATGTATTGCTTCTAGCCTCCAAGACCTGAAATCTCACTATGAAGCAAGCAGGCAGGCAGAGGAATTTTAGAAGCACATTTCCCCCCCTAATCTTAGTTTTTGTGTGAATGTCAGGAGCAAAGGTCCATGTAAGTATTAAATACCTATACTTAGATATACTGTAAATGTTATTGAGTTGAAGATCTTGCCTAGAAGACTATGCTGGGGCCCCATCCTACCTGATACACAGTCAAGATAAAGAATGTTTCCACAGGTCTATTTTGTGTCACCTATTTGATTGCATTTTCCCTATGTGGTTGAACTGAATATTAAATCTTTGCACAAAAGAAACCTTTATTGAAGACAAATTCCAGTGGTGCAGAACATTTTATGCCATAGTTAAGTACCACCTCTCTTCCATAGTCACCCTCCCTCACACTATGTGATCTCTTGAGTCATTGATCACATGGGGGTGAGAACAGGTATTACATGGTTTTGTGAGAAGCTCTGGAGCAGGGGTCTTCAAACTTGGCCCTTTTATGACTTGTGGACTTCAACTCCCAGATTTCCTCGGCCAGGTCAAGTTTGAAGACCCCTGCTCTGGAGGATGATGGGATAGAATGCTCTTGGAGTGAACCTGACTAAACACGTAGAAGACCCTCTATTGAGATGGGGAGGAAAGGTCAAGTCAACCCTGAAATAAACTGAAATATGCCCCTTATCCTCTTGTAGAATATTTGCATGAAGTTATAAAATGTCAGGGGGAGTACACCTAAATAAGCTAATATTAACATGACATTGAGAATAACTGATAGAATATCCACTTGTTAAGCAAATGTCTCTTTACTAAAAAAATGTCAAAGTAAAGCAAATAAATGATTAAACCTGAAATATCTCCCTCAGTAATGGGACTTAGGCAACCATGCACCCAATATCAGTATCTAGATATTGCACTAGACTTTTGTAAAGATCATTCACATTTTGCTTATTTGGACTGGCATTGACTGCTGGTCTATTTCATGACTTAAAATGCATTGAGTTCTCTTTTTTTATATGATTCTTATTGAAAGGAAAAAAGGAAGAAAGAAAAGAAAAAGCAAAAAAATGCAAGAAAAAATTGTATCATAGAAGATAAAGAAAGGAGAAAGAAAAAATATGGAAAGAAGTAGCTTCTGATATTCTTCACATAATTATAAATACAACTATATTTTAATCTCTTTCTATAAAATTGCATCATAACACCCTACTTTCTATAAAGCCATAAATCACAAACCCTTTTCTTTTTAACAGAACTCCATAAGAGGATTTTAATCACTAATAAATGTAAATAGTGATTACTTTAATCAAAGAATTTATTTTAATTTATCCATCTCAGCAAGATCTGACAGCTTCACTGACCATTCTCTAATAGTGAGTAACGTTGAATCTTTCCATCTGTGTACATATAAACATGTATTGAATTATCCATTATATACTATAACAGCTTGTTTAATATGGTTTTTAGGTTAGAGTTATGCATCTGTTGTGAAATCCTAGAAAAAGACAGCTTCTTTGAAGATGAGCTATATTCAAGCCCCCATATGTTGCAAAATACTTTTGGGGAATCAAATCCAAAGCAGAATCCTACTCCTTATATATTGGGATTTCAGTTCTTGGAATCGGCAACCTCTCTGCCTGGAATAATCTGGCATTTGCCTTGATTCTCCTACCTACATCTGGAGACCATTTTATTTAATTCATTTTGAATGTGAACACTAGAACCAATACAGAAACATTTTGAACTAATAGCCAAACACAAAGCACTCATTTAAAAAAGAACATGTCGTTAAAGAAGAGTCTGTACAAAAATGAATGCATTCAGAAAAAAATGCAGGACCATATTCTCCTACCAGTTTTGACCAGCTCAATCCATGTGTCTCTGAGACCCTGCTTCTAGTGCTCCACTTTTCTGTGATGATGGGATTGGAAGACTGTTAAGTGTTGGGAGACCTGCCCTCTGAAGCAACATTTCCCTGGAAAGTCTACCAACTCCCATGCTTTGGTCCTTAAGTTATCAAACATTGAGCTATTTCAGCAAAATTTTGTGAATTAATGCTGTAAGTTATTGCCTGAATGTATGTGTAGATTATTTAGATCTTTTCATTTGTTGATTTATATCAAATGCCATGGGTATATTTTTTTTATGGATGCACTGTAAACTGCTGAACATCTTTTGATTGGGGGAATTTTAAATCCCAAAAGAAAGGAGGGAGGGAAGAAGGAAGGAAGGAAAGAAGGGAGGAAGGAATCGGCAAAAATATGGCCATTAGACGAAGTTGCAAACTTTAGAGAAATACAGATAAAACTGTGCATTTGTATGCATATACCTGGACACCCAAATATACTTCTTACTTCTTAAAATTGCCCTGCATCCTTAGGAGAAATCTCAAAGCAAAAACACTTTTTATGTTGGGGCCACTGCAGGGTAAACAACCTGCAACTTGCAGCCCTTAACAATAAGCCAGCTATGTTTTTGTCCACCCAGACAATATATATATATATAAGATGAATCTACTAATCTCCCTTTTTATGACCCTGTATTCCTTTAATTCAGGTAGAGTTAGGGGAGGAAAATTGAAAGTTTTTTGATTTCTTAGCCCTCATCCTAATACATCTAAAAGAACTCTATTTGGGGAACATCTTCTTAACATTCCTTTCCCCCCCCCCCTTTTTTTTGTAAATCTGAAATGCTGACCCCTGTATATCACTTTAAGAAATGGTAGCTACTGATTACATTATTGCAGTAAATCAACTTGTAAATAAAATGTCTCTTCTCCTTTGCATTGTAGTCCATAACACTACAGGCAAATGGTACTTCTATTTCTTAAGCTACAGACACCGACAGTTAGTAATAGCAATTTTTCTCCTGATCTGCTCATGCAATAATTTTTATTTGTTTTTTTCCTTGTGTAAATGATTTTGTAACTTACAGCAGCCTGCAATATTGACACTGTCACTTGGTTCCTTACATAATGCTTACTCAATGAAAATATCTATATCTCTATGATGAAATGTAAAGGGCAAGCAGAAAGAAACATAAAAGAAAGATTCCTGTTCTGACCAGTTGCAACATGATTTATTAGAGCAGTTGCAGCTACAAGGTATTGAAGAAATAGCAAGAAGAAGACAATCGATACAGTCAGCTATTCAGTCTAGTCTAATGGGTTAAATTTAGTTCAAGGTAAATCCATTGTTCTATTGGATTAAACTGAATCAACTCAGTGCTCATTGCATGTCAACACTCAACTAGTATTATCCCGTACAGGAACCAGTAGAAAAATATGCTGGTTTAAGGACGTGCTAACCACTCTTTCATGACCTGTTCTTCCTTGACAGTGAAGCAGAAAAGAGGCTGAGGTGAGAGGGAGAGAAGTAGATGGGGAATCTTCCAGTAGTTGCATGAAAAGACTCACTAGTCTCTTGTTGTGAGTTCTTCAATCCCACAGAATGGTCACTTTATGGCCTTGGAGAACTGGCATAAGAGAAGCTGTCTCCCCCATTTCTTCTTTCATGGAACCAAACAACCCGGTCCCCTTTTTCCTTCTCTGTGGAGTAGTGGTTGTTCACTCTTCTGACTGCAGAGAGTGCCAGCCTATGAACCTCTTTCTTTGCTTCCCTTCTTCTAGCAGAAGGAAGGTAGAAAATTATCTTCAACCACTAGTCACACTAAGCAGAATGGTGGCCTTCCCCCCAGTCTTAAGTGCCTGGTAGTGGGTGGGTGGTAAATTATGCCCTGGAAAGTGTGCACTCAGCTTGCTGATCAGGTCCTACTGTGTGCTTGGCCTGCCAGGGCCATGTGGAGGACAGAGATATTGGGGGTAGCAGCTACAGACCATCCCTTCTCCTGAAAACTCTTCAGAGCCAAAGTATCTCTGTGGCATCATTCTTCCAAGCCCTGACTGCCTGTCCAGGAATCTTCTGCCAGATTTGGGAGGGTTGACAAGAAAGGAAAGAAATGACTGTTTGCTTGGATTCTTCCTTGCCAAAAGATGATGGCCCTGAAGATCAGTGACCAATGATCAGGAGAAGGCATGACTGCAGCATCTTTTGGCCCACAAGAACAGGGCAGGTCCCCATCCCTAAACTTTCCTAGGTACAAGGAGTTATAGTCAAACCTCATGGCAAGAAAGTGGAGTAATATAAGATTAAAGATTACTTTCTTGGGGAAAGTTTGGCTAAAGGCAACATTATCTATTCATGTTCTCTAAGTCTATTTGCTGAAGCATCACTGGTTGCCTAGACTGAGGAGTGCTTATGTCACCACAACATATTGCGGAATATCCAAACCCAGTCATTGCATGATTTTTGTCCACCTACAGTATTCCTCTAAAACAAGATTTGGAAAGAATAGCATTGAAAAAGCAATTTAGGTATGAAAGAACTCATTGACACAGCTAGGTAGCATTGATTCATGACAGCAGCAAAGCCAACTACATTGCAGCTCACCTGGTCAATGGTAAAAGACTAATGAACTGAACATTTTGCACTCAAAAGTCAGGGAAACAAAATATATTTTGCTAGGCAAGAACTATTTCACATCTGTCATTTGAAAGAAGCTTTTCAAAAGCTTCTGTCATCCAAAATCTAGGTAGAATTGTTAGTAGATTAAGCACACAACACACCTTATCTTAAAATATATCCAGTGTTACCAGGATGCATGCTTGAATAACCTGATTTGGGCCTGGTCCATGTTCAATACATGTTATCTGTCCAATTGGAAGCTAGCATATCCATGACAATACATTGGGATATTTCCTGCAGGATATAGAATATTGTGGCACTCTGATCTTATAATAATGTCTTTGAGTGTTAAATATGTAGAGTGTATGTGTTTGTTTCTTTGACATACAGTATTAGCTGGAAAACAAACTTGCTGGGTAGATAAAAGGAAATGCAGGGGCAAGTTAAATCAGTTTTACGAATGAAGACTTTGCTGTGAGATTAAGATTCTACTAGAATATATGACATAATATACGATAACATATATCACTAGTGTATCCTCCTTCATCAGACAGGACCAAATAAGGGAAATCTGTGGAGAATTAGCAGAGAATTGATTGCAATGTTCAATGAAAAATGCACTGTCACTGAATCATAAAAATGATGACCAGGTCAACTCTGGAATATTTGCAAAATATGAAATTACACCATCTAGTGGCACTCTAGTTTTCCTACACCAAGCAATTGAATTTTCTTTACCACTACAAAGAGATGCTAAATGAATGTGGGTTTTTTTAAATTTTAAATGAGGCAAAAAGAGATTTGTGACATCTTCTGGAAATTCTCAAATAATGAAGAACACATAAAGATCAAAGATAGATTTCTTCCTGCCTTCCAGACCTGGACCACATTATGTTTATCTATAAACAGAATTGAATTAATGAAAAAGATACCTAGAACAATAGTTACACTGAATTATAATCTTAAAGAGATTTGTTTAAATGATGTACATGACATCATTGGTACATGAGAACAGATAAATTATAAAAAATGTATAAATAAATGTTAAGTATTTATTGGAAACGTAATGAAACTGAGGGAACACTTTATCATTTTTGGTGGACATGAAATAAAGCCAAAAAATATTGGGAACAGGTATGTATTTTGATGCATAAGATTTTAAAAGATAAATGTAAAACTGAAACTAGTGGCTGTGCAAAATCAGATGAAATATTGTGATTTGGTAGGATTTTGGCCAGGATACTGGGTGGTAAACGGTTGCCAATCTTTGCTTTAGTGTAAAATAATGGCTGTGTTCACACTACAAGCTAATGTTAGTTAGATTTATCCTTTGCTGGGTGGTCTGCCATGTTGAATAGTTCCAGTATACGTTCAGCATTCTATATGAATAAAAAAAATGGGCTAGACTGTGTACACTTTGAAAAATGACTAAGAAGCGCCTTGGATCTTGCACAAGATTTCCAAAAGATCACCAAAGATGCTGCTGCTTTAAAAGTCCTATTAACTTTAAGGAGTGGTTTCCTTAAAGCAGCAACAACTCTCTTCCAAGTTCACATAGAAGTGGAGCTGAAAATTTGGGAAAATGTGGAACTACTTTCATGAGAGAGAATATTTTTTTCCCCTGAATAATTCTACCAACATGCTCAGCTCCTCATATGGCTTAATTCATTAACGCTATTAAAGTGTCTTGCATGGAACCAGCCCCATATGTAAATTTGATGTTCTAATTTTACAACGTATTTGCTAATTTATAGTTTAGCACAGTATATCAAAACAGGAGATTTATTGAAAAATATTTAGTCTATTATCCGTGTAAGGAAAAAAATAATGTATTTTTATGTATTTTTTAATAATGTATCCCTTCTGAAAGGGATTCCAGCCCCCCCTTTTAAATATATATATATATATATATATATATATATATATATATATATATATATATATATATATATATATATATATATATATATAAAATGAAAATATAAAATGAGCACCAGGGTAATAAAAACTATAAAAGTTTTTAATAAATTAAAACTATAAAAGTTTTAAAAAGCGCCAAGCTTTCGCCGTCACCTGCCGGCATCCTCAGGGCTGGCGCGCCAGAGAATGAGAAGGTCTTTTATAGGCGTGTCGAGGTCTGCGCCCGGCTCCTCGATCTTGTTATCGGGCCTAATTGGTTCAGCCGTGTGCAATTAACCTGTGCTTCTTTTCTCTTTTTGGTTGCATTTTTATCCTCATCCGTCTCCAATTCTCCCAACTCCGGATTAGCTAGATGGCAATTGCAGTTATTTCGGTTGCCTTTATATTCTAACCTCCCCTTAGGCTCAGGTGGTAGTGCACATTCCACATTCCTTTCTCCACCATATCTTGTCCAGTTGTTACTTTTAGGATCGTATTCATTTCCGGTCTCAATACTTTCATTTTTAATGTGTCCGTCATCCTGATGATCTCGTAAGTTGCTACGGGTCCGGTGCAGCGTGGGGGGGTGTTCCGCAAGGTGGAGGGATCGTCTCTTATTAGTTGTCATGCCCAGCTGTCCTGCGCGTGTCCTACTCCGGGTGCCCGGTCCAGGGGGTGTGTGCGCAGCAATCAAGCCGCGTCCCTCCTGGTTGCAGCGCTCTTCCTCAGTTCTCCCCTTTTTTACATTATTAAGAGCATTCGCTTGTATTCCATGGGAGTCCTCAGGACCATCAGGTAGGGGGTGTGACGGCTCGATCTTCCGTACCCTGCCGCTCTCCGATCTTCCCTCCTCCTCTATAACGGTGTGCGAGGGTTCTTCGTCAACCACCCCCCGTGGTTTATCCTTATTAGAGCTAATCGCTCCGGCTGCATGAGGGGTTCTTCTCCTCCTTTCCGGATCAGCCGTGATGTTTCTTTTGATGTGTGGGCGGGCCGTTGCGTTTGGCGATTCATCCGCACTTCCACCTGCCGTATCTTCTCTCGTCTCCTCTTTGCTGCCAGGGGGCCGGATCCTGGTTCTTATCACCCCCCTAATCCTCTGGGATTGCAGTAGTCTCACGGGGGTGGTCGAAGTATCTCGCGATTGCTTTCCTTCCTCCAAATTGCACATGGTTTGTTGGATGGTTCGGGTGCTGCCCAAGTTGTTATTGGGCCATCGGGGGTGTTGCCGCTGGTTATTGGCACTCCATGATCTTAAGGCCAAATAGGACGGACATAGGTCAATATGCCTATTAATGGATTTGCTGTCCGAGAGCCATGCCTCTCTAAGAAGGCGGCCCCCTTTGGTACTATCATTTGCCAATACACTGACGCCACTAAAATTAAACCTGTGGCCCAGATCCACCGTGTGGGCCCATATTTGGGAGTGACAATCTCTCCTTCTCACTGCCAATTCGTGCTCATGGACCCTGGTCTTAATGCGTTTAGCAGTCTCCCCAATATAATTGCATTGGCAGTCCATACAGTCAATCCTATAGACGGCTGCCGATCTTTCGATGCTGGGGAGCGGGTCCTTAGGGCGCATTATTGCCGCCCGCAGTGTTTGGTTGGGTCTATGGGCCACCTGTATTTTATATGGTGCCAGGATCCTAGCTGTGGCTTCTGATACATTGTGGATATAGGGGAGGGCAATGCGTGTGGTGGCTTGAGGCATGGATTCTTGGGATACGGGGTTACCCCGGAGTCCAGGTGGTTTCCTGAACTGATTAATAAGTTTAACCGGGTAGCCGTTACGTCTACATATTTGGAAGAGGCGGTTTCTCTCTTCCTTTTTAGCTCTGACGGTGCTGCAATGTGTCTCCACTCGTTTGAATAGCGTCCTGACACAACTGGCTTTATGGGCCATCGGGTGATTGCTCCCAAAGTGGAGAATCCTGTCAGTACATGTTGGTTTTCGGTATACCCTGGTAGCTAGACATCCATCCACCTGGCGCTGCACAAATACATCCAAAAATGCCAAATTGCCCTGATCTTCCTCCTCCATGGTGAATTGGATGTCCGGGTATACCGAATTCAGGACGCCCATAAAGTCAGTTTTGTGTCGTTTCTTAATGACCGCAAACGTATCGTCCACATAGTGGGCCCAAAATTTTGGTCGATACTGGGCCATCGCTATGTGTTCTAGCTGTTGGAGTACTATCTCTGCAATCCCAGAGGATTAGGGGGGTGATAAGAACCAGGATCCGGCCCCCTGGCAGCAAAGAGGAGACGAGAGAAGATACGGCAGGTGGAAGTGCGGATGAATCGCCAAACGCAACGGCCCGCCCACACATCAAAAGAAACATCACGGCTGATCCGGAAAGGAGGAGAAGAACCCCTCATGCAGCCGGAGCGATTAGCTCTAACAAGGATAAACCACGGGGGGTGGTTGACGAAGAACCCTCGCACACCGTTATAGAGGAGGAGGGAAGATCGGAGAGCGGTAGGGTACGGAAGATCGAGCCGTCACACCCCCTACCTGATGGTCCTGAGGACTCCCATGGAATACAAGCGAATGCTCTTAATAATGTAAAAAAGGGGAGAACTGAGGAAGAGCGCTGCAACCAAGAGGGACGCGGCTTGATTGCTGCGCACACACCCCCTGGACCGGGCACCCGGAGTAGGACACGTGCAGGACAGCTGGGCATGACAACTAATAAGAGACGATCCCTCCACCTTGCGGAACACCCCCCCACGCTGCACCGGACCCGTAGCAACTTACGAGATCATCAGGATGACGGACACATTAAAAATGAAAGTATTGAGACCGGAAATGAATACGATCCTAAAAGTAACAACTGGACAAGATATGGTGGAGAAAGGAATGTGGAATGTGCACTACCACCTGAGCCTAAGGGGAGGTTAGAATATAAAGGCAACCGAAATAACTGCAATTGCCATCTAGCTAATCCGGAGTTGGGAGAATTGGAGACGGATGAGGATAAAAATGCAACCAAAAAGAGAAAAGAAGCACAGGTTAATTGCACACGGCTGAACCAATTAGGCCCGATAACAAGATCGAGGAGCCGGGCGCAGACCTCGACACGCCTATAAAAGACCTTCTCATTCTCTGGCGCGCCAGCCCTGAGGATGCCGGCAGGTGACGGCGAAAGCTTGGCGTTTTTTAAAACTTTTATAGTTTTAATTTATTAAAAACTTTTATAGTTTTTACTACCCTGGTGCTCATTTTATATTTTCATTATGAATATTCCCAGGGTTCATATTTTTAACCTTTTTAATCGCATATATAGTAGAGCAGCTTTGCTCAGAGCCAGAAAATGGGAAAGGATAGCACGGCGTGTCTCAACTAACTATTGTAAGCTGGCGTTCCTTCATCGCTGCATCAAGGAGAACTTAACACTGAACTCGTTAAGAAGAAAACCAACAGTGGATTCCTTGGAATGCTGGCAAGCCGTCCGTCAATTCCAACGACGCACATTATATGCGTTAATTAATGACCAACACAGAAGAATAGGCAACCTAAAGAGGTACATCCAAAGCTATCGAGACTCTTGCAGTATAGAACTAAACCACCAGCATTTTAGGATGCTCAACCAACATATCCGGCAAGTCATGGCCCGGGTGACTCAGCATATGACAAGAACGTTCCTGAAAAGGCTGAATTTATTACGTGAGTCTCGTAACAATAATTTACCGGGGGTGGTGCACAATCTATCCTCAAGGGTGTTAAGCCAGCCGCAATTATCCGTGTTGCAACGAGATACAGGACACAACCTTAATGATGCGGACACACTGGATTTTGTGGCAGCATTAGAGCCCGCTCTACATCACACTGGGACAGGAGAAGAAGCCAAGAATGTAATCAGGCAACAGGTCACGAGCCTAATCATGAGCCACAGACGCCAACAAATGTTATCGGCAGAGGAAAGGGTGGCTCTAAGCCAACTTAGAAAAGATGACACCATTGTCATCCTCCCAGCCGATAAGGGGAGGGCAACTGTTGTTTTAGACAAAGAGGCATATATAAGAAAGGCATTGGATTTACTCCAAGACGGTGCTGCCTATAGAGTGGTTAGTAAAGATCTCTCCACCACGTTGAGAAACCGTACTAACAAGCTCCTAGATGACCTAAAACGTAAGGGGAGGATGGGGGAAGAAGTGCTAAGAAAGATCCGCCCTGGTGACTCAGCACTCGCCAGATTTTATGGCTTACCTAAGATACATAAGCCCAATGTCCCCCTCCGCCCCATTGTAGCATTTAGGGGTACCCCCATCTCTGAACTTGCCAAGTGGCTGAGCGTACGCATTGGCCACTTGGCAAGTAACAGCGACACCACCGTAAGATCGGCAGAAGAATTCCTCAACAGAATTAAAACCCTGAAGGTAGAAGAGGATGAGCTCATGGTCTCCTTTGATGTAATTTCTCTATTCACTTCCATCCCGCAAGAACTTGCGGTTGCGGTCCTAAGAGACCGGCTTAATCAAGGAGACCATGGGCAGCATCAGGACTCCCTTCAAACGGAGGACCTGATAAAACTGATGGAAATATGCCTTAACACCTATTTCACCTTTCAGGGTGTTATATATGAGCAAATCAAAGGAACACCTATGGGGTCGCCGATCTCCAGTGTGGTTGCAGAGATGGTACTCCAACAGCTAGAACACATAGCGATGGCCCAGTATCGACCAAAATTTTGGGCCCGCTATGTGGACGATACGTTTGCGGTCATTAAGAAATGACACAAAACTGACTTTATGGGCGTCCTGAATTCGGTATACCCAGACATCCAATTCACCATGGAGGAGGAAGATCAGGGCAATTTGGCATTTTTGGATGTATTTGTGCAGCGCCAGGTGGATGGATGTCTAGCTACCAGGGTATACCGAAAACCAACATGTACTGACAGGATTCTCCACTTTGGGAGCAATCACCCGATGGCCCATAAAGCCAGTTGTGTCAGGACGCTATTCAAACGAGTGGAGACACATTGCAGCACCGTCAGAGCTAAAAAGGAAGAGAGAAACCGCCTCTTCCAAATATGTAGACGTAACGGCTACCCGGTTAAACTTATTAATCAGTTCAGGAAACCACCTGGACTCCGGGGTAACCCCGTATCCCAAGAATCCATGCCTCAAGCCACCACACGCATTGCCCTCCCCTATATCCACAATGTATCAGAAGCCACAGCTAGGATCCTGGCACCATATAAAATACAGGTGGCCCATAGACCCAACCAAACACTGCGGGCGGCAATAATGCGCCCTAAGGACCCGCTCCCCAGCATCGAAAGATCGGCAGCCGTCTATAGGATTGACTGTATGGACTGCCAATGCAATTATATTGGGGAGACTGCTAAACGCATTAAGACCAGGGTCCATGAGCACGAACTGGCAGTGAGAAGGAGAGATTGTCACTCCCAAATATGGGCCCACACGGTGGATCTGGGCCACAGGTTTAATTTTAGTGGCGTCAGTGTATTGGCAAATGATAGTACCAAAGGGGGCCGCCTTCTTAGAGAGGCATGGCTCTCGGACAGCAAATCCATTAATAGGCATATTGACCTATGTCCGTCCTATTTGGCCTTAAGATCATGGAGTGCCAATAACCAGCGGCAACACCCCCGATGGCCCAATAACAACTTGGGCAGCACCCGAACCATCCAACAAACCATGTGCAATTTGGAGGAAGGAAAGCAATCGCGAGATACTTCGACCACCCCCGTGAGACTACTGCAATCCCAGAGGATTAGGGGGGTGATAAGAACCAGGATCCGGCCCCCTGGCAGCAAAGAGGAGACGAGAGAAGATACGGCAGGTGGAAGTGCGGATGAATCGCCAAACGCAACGGCCCGCCCACACATCAAAAGAAACATCACGGCTGATCCGGAAAGGAGGAGAAGAACCCCTCATGCAGCCGGAGCGATTAGCTCTAACAAGGATAAACCACGGGGGGTGGTTGACGAAGAACCCTCGCACACCGTTATAGAGGAGGAGGGAAGATCGGAGAGCGGTAGGGTACGGAAGATCGAGCCGTCACACCCCCTACCTGATGGTCCTGAGGACTCCCATGGAATACAAGCGAATGCTCTTAATAATGTAAAAAAGGGGAGAACTGAGGAAGAGCGCTGCAACCAAGAGGGACGCGGCTTGATTGCTGCGCACACACCCCCTGGACCGGGCACCCGGAGTAGGACACGTGCAGGACAGCTGGGCATGACAACTAATAAGAGACGATCCCTCCACCTTGCGGAACACCCCCCCACGCTGCACCGGACCCGTAGCAACTTACGAGATCATCAGGATGACGGACACATTAAAAATGAAAGTATTGAGACCGGAAATGAATACGATCCTAAAAGTAACAACTGGACAAGATATGGTGGAGAAAGGAATGTGGAATGTGCACTACCACCTGAGCCTAAGGGGAGGTTAGAATATAAAGGCAACCGAAATAACTGCAATTGCCATCTAGCTAATCCGGAGTTGGGAGAATTGGAGACGGATGAGGATAAAAATGCAACCAAAAAGAGAAAAGAAGCACAGGTTAATTGCACACGGCTGAACCAATTAGGCCCGATAACAAGATCGAGGAGCCGGGCGCAGACCTCGACACGCCTATAAAAGACCTTCTCATTCTCTGGCGCGCCAGCCCTGAGGATGCCGGCAGGTGACGGCGAAAGCTTGGCGTTTTTTAAAACTTTTATAGTTTTAATTTATTAAAAACTTTTATAGTTTTTACTACCCTGGTGCTCATTTTATATTTTCATTATGAATATTCCCAGGGTTCATATTTTTAACCTTTTTAATCGCATATATATATATATATATATATATATATATATATATATATATATATATATATATATATTTCATGACATACTGTAGGATTGGGTCCTCAGACATTGCAGTACCATGACCCCAAGGTCATTAATGAATTTATATGATCTGCAACCCCAGGTGTATCTGACCTAAGAAAAGTGGCAGGGTTATGTTCAGGAAAGCAAAATGAGGAACAAAGCCCAGAGTAAATTTTGAGGGCCTTCCAATTTTTGCTGCGCTACTCTGGACAAGGTTAAAAGGAAATTGTGACCCCTGTCTAGGTTGCTGGGTTTTTTTTTTTCCTAAGTTCCATATGAGATCCATGGCAGTGAGTTTGAATGATTCTTAACACAGGGCCATATAAAATTATGAATACTCATAATTTAGCAAGTCAGGATTTCACTGGATGATCATCCTATCACCAATTGCACTCCTTATTTGAGAAAGGTTTCTGTCAGCTTTATTTTTGGCTTCTATTTCATTGTTAAGTGAAGCTGAATATCAGTAGATAATTTATGCTTCCAGGAGTAAGCCATGCATTTTACTGCATTTTGCTGTTTACAGTACAGAGTACAGGAAACCATGGGGTTACTTATGTCTGTATATGGTAGCAAGATGTCATAAAAGAAGTGATGTGCACAGAATGCTGGGGAGCAAAAATTCTTGGCTGCTGTGTCTCTACTTGCTTTTTTCTCAGCTGTTCAGGGAAGCCAGGAACAAAGAAAGCAAAATATAGGTTGAAAAACATATCCAGTTGCCTGAGACAAGGGCCAAATGTATTGCAAAAATTGCTTTGCCTATTCGGAGAAGAATAGTTCAAAATCAGAAAAGCATTTGACTCAACTGAAGAAGTGCAAGCAGCAGTAGAATAAGAAAGACTACATAAGCACCACATTCTGCTAGATATAACAGAGGTATTTTGCTTATATTATATAAATTTGGTAAAGACTCCTAATTTCCAATACTGCTTAAGCCTGACGTTTAAGTACAGTGCAGATGGCTACTGGATTTAGACATGGTGGGTCCCTCAGATATGGGAAGCTGTAGAGCAGTGGTTCTCAACCTTTTTAATGCCGCGCCCCCCAACCGGTCGTAAGTTGAGGACTACCCAACCGATCGTAAGTCGAGGACTTTCCCTGCCCGGGAGCACCGCGCATACGTGGTGCCGCCCCTGTGCCGGCCGAGGTGTAGCTGGCAAGTGGCAGAGACGGCGCAGGCCGACCACCGGCTGGGCCACCAGCTGGCCCAGCCCAAGGGAGGTAAGGCACCGGCCGGGCCCCACACACACCAGCAACCCTCCCTGCACCCGCCGGCCTCCCACCTCCCACCCCTGGCCCTCTTTTACTTACATTTTTAGTAGTTGCTCAGCAGGAGGGGTGGAAACTTCCAGACAGCTCGCCTTCGCTGCAGACAACTTGCAGCACCGTTTGCAGAATGGGACTTTTGGTGGGCTCAGCAGGGCAGAGACAGCCTAGACAATTCCTATTGGCTTTTGAAAGCCAATAGAATAAAAGGGAGTAGCACAGCTAAAGAAAAGGGGGGGGGGGAAATGGCAGACTGCGTTGTTTGGCGACCCCCGTGAAATGGTCGTTCGACCCCAAATGGGGTCCTGACCCACAGGTTGAGAGCCACTGCTGTAGAGGCTCTCTTTGGCAAGGGTTATCGGAGCAAAAGATTGTGTAGCAATTGAATTTGGGAAGAATGCTGCCAAGATACAAATCTTTACAGAATAACAGAGTTGGAAGAGACCTTGGAGATCTTCTAATCCAATCCATTCCAGGCAAGTGGCTGTGCAGTCTCTTCTTAAAAGCCTCCAGTGATGGAGCACCCACAACCTCTGGAGGCAAGCAGCTCCACTGTTCTCGCTGTAAGGGAATTTCTCCTTAGGCCCTAAGTTGTGATGTCGGTGAAGTTAGTGATGGGGTGGGAAAAAGCATCCTTTAAACAGCTTTGAATGCATGCCGATCCAAAGCAAATCTAAAAATCTAAATCTATCTTTATTAAAGTTTTAAAGGAGCAAGATAAAAACTAACTGCGACTAATAAAGTAAAAAAGAGGGGGGGAGCCAAAGTCAAAAGTGCAGAAAAAAGAGAAAATATATATATAAAGAAGTGATTTCCAATTTTCTTTTGCATTGTTTTTCTAAATAATAAAAAACGTAAATTAAGATCTTACTCAATGTTCACAGCATTACTTACATTTTTTCTATAATCTATTTTTTCTAATCTTCAAAACTGTATATTATAATTACATTTTTTTTCATGCAAAAAATACTTTTAGTCAGTATTAAACTTAGATGATCTCTTTTCTCTAATTAAGGCTGTCCATTTGACCATCTCAGTATATTCCATCATTTTTGCCATCCACTTCTCCACTGTGGGTAAGCTCAATATTTCCACCTTTGTGCATATAATAATCGTGCTGCAGTTATCATATACGGGTAATTGTCGACTTATAACCAAATGTTACCAAATGAGTTTTCCTCCATTTTGCTCCATTTTACAACACATTCTTGCCAGAGTTGTTAAGTGAATCATTGCAGGCGTTAAATTAATAACACGGTTGTTAAGTGAATCTGGTTTCTCCATTGACTTGACTTATCAGAAGGTTACAAAAGCTGGTCACATGACCCCAGAACACTGCAACTGTCGTAAATATGGAGCAGTTAGAAGCATCTGAATTTTGATCACGTGACCATGTGGATGCTTCAACAGTCGTAAGTTTAAAAAAGGGCCATAAGTCACTTTTTTTCAGTGCCATTGCAACTTTGAATGGTCACTAAATGAACTGTTGAGGACTATGTCAAAATAAAATTCCATGGTTTATTTTCAACTGTTTATCCATCAGTTGCAAAAGAAAAATCTTTGATGTCATGTGTATATTAATCTTGAACATCTTCTGCATTAATATGTAATTGAGTCCTCTAGGAAGCATATAAAATGAAAGCAGCATTAATTCTACAATATAAACCACAATATCCGAAGTTTAAATAATCCCGTTTTTTTTAAAAAAAAACAATTTGACATAGCATTTACCTAAACGGAGTTCCTTTTGTTTAGTGCCAAGTCCTAAAAAGTCCTAAAATAGCATATTTGATTATTTTCCTACATATAATAGTGCAGTGTTTTATTGTTGATTTAATCCTTGTCAAGGCTATAAATCAGAGTTCTTCAGCCTTACAAATATTGTAGTATATATATATATATGCTAATTCCATTTTAGGAAAGTGAAGTTTATAAACTTATATAGATTTACATAGTGTTGAGCTTTTTATCTTGGAAGGAGACAAATAGCATTCTTTAGCACAACATCTATTTTAAAATGTACACAGGGTGATTTTCTATCAACACAAAACCCCAGTTTAATAATAGTGCTGTGATGGGAAATAGTATCCAACTCACTGTTGCAAAGATCAGCATGTGTTGGGGGAGAGGGTAAATCTTAATATCAACCTGCATAGGGCTGTATTACTATTATCCTTCTCATCTTTCCCATTATCTTCTCCTATTGGTATCTTATGATTATATCATTTTGTTATTTATACGTACTGTACACTGAGAGCATATGGACCAGAGACAAATTCCTTTTGTGTCCAATCACACTTGGCCAATAAAGAATATTCAATATTCAATTCAATTCTATCTCCTAGACCTAGATCCTGCTATCAGATCAAAACACAAATGAGCCTCGTTTCTGTATTAATCTATATATTTGTTATGTGCAATGGTCTATGAGAACACATATAAGAAACAGACTTGGGTGAAATTAAACCAAGTCCTCCCTGTTCATGGCCTCCTAGGGCCAGTCTAGCTCTCATTTCTCAGCTATCATGTGGGGTCTTCTTAGGGCAGTGCCATCTAGATCCACGGATATTCAAGGTTGCACTGTTAGAAACAATTCTGGAAGACAGTTTTCAATAAAGGAGAATATTTGTAACTCAGAGTTGAAATGAGGGGTCTTTGGTGCTTGTTTTCTTGCAGATGTTTCATTACCCAAATTAGGTAACATCATCAGTGTTAGTAAGGAGTGGAGTTTGCTGTCAGTTTATATTCTAGTGGCTTACCCCGTGAGTGTTGGTGGGGGTGGTCTTAGATATTCTTTGGTTGGGCTATTGGCTTCACTGGCAATTTCTTGATTTGGGTATTGTTTACTTGATTATTGGTCTGAAGTTAATCTTGGAGTTATAATCTATGCTGATCTGGGTGCTGATTGCTGACGGAGAGGTGCTCGGGTGTTTTTGTTCCCTTTTGGGCTAGTTGATTGTCTCTTTTGCATAGTCTATAGATGTTGTTAATGTCTTTGTGTCTATTGATGGCTGATTTGCCAGAGTGCCAGGCTTCTAGGAATTCCCTGGTGGTTTTGGACTTGGCTTGGTTTAGGATGGTCACATTTTCCCATTTGAAACTATGGTTAAGTCTGTCTATATGTTGTGAAATTAAAGAATTTTTATCATATCTTCTGACTGCTAATTGGAGTTTATGGATGTGTTCTGCCATTCTTCTGCCTGTTTGCCATACATAGTGGTTGTTGCAGTCCTTATATTGTATGTTGTAGGTGACTCCTGTTTTTTCTTCTGGAGTTGCTGGGTCTTTTGGTTTACTTAAGATGTTTTGAAGGGCTTTATTAGTTTTATCAATTTTCACCCCATAATACTAAGATACCTTGATGCTTATGAATGTTTATTAGTTTGATTCCTCTTTTTATTCCTCTCTATGTCCAGCATTAAAGATCCCTCCAGAAGATGCTGCAGCTACTCGTTGCCCCATGAATAACTGCATAGAAAAAAGCACAGTCTTAAGATGAATATCAATTTCCGACAACAACCTGAGCTTCTTATGAACAAAGGAAATGCCGGGAAAAGGTCAAATGAGCCCGTGCAAAGAGCAGGAACTTATTTTGTTTGTAGACACTCTCCACATCCCAAAAATGTATGTCACATTAAAGGTAAGGCTCCTTTGTGCCCCACATCCCATATGGCTAATTAATATCACAATTCCATTCTCATTTATGTTTTCTTGAATAGAAACATTGTCTGAGCTTATTTGTCAAATTATTTGTTAATTTTATATGGCCGCCAATCTCACAATAAAGTGACTGTGTGGCATACAACAAGATGGAAAAAAGTGACTATATAAAAGAAAATTATTTTTTTAAAAACAAAAACTCACAAGCCTAAGAAAGCATAGCATATGCTAATAACAATGGAGCTTCATATTGTATTTTTTTTAATTGAAAATTTTAAGTTTTACAAAACAATTCCCTTCCCCAAACCCTCCCAACCCTCCCATACCCTCCCCCGACCTTCCCAGAGCTGAATACAGCCTTAATTAAAAAAAATTAAAAAAATCTTAAAATACATATAAACCATAAGCAAATCTAAATACATTAATTAAACAAATTATAAAATAGTTAACAACAATATATATATAAAAAAAATACAAGAAGGAAGGAAAAAAGAAACAGAAAGAGAAAAAATCAAATAAAAAAATAAAAAGAAATAAAAAGAAAATTAAAAAAAATGTCTATAAAATATCTTAAATTTTAAATATAGATTATTCAAAAACTAAATAATATTTTTTTATATCCAACTTATATTGTATGAAATCCATCCATTTTTTCCATACCAGGAAATACTTCTCTTGCGGTTGATCTTTCAAGAAAGCCGAAATCTTTGCCATTTCCGCCAAATAAGAAACTTTAAGAAACCACTCTTGCAAAGTAGGCAAAGATTCCTTCTTCCAACATTGCCCTACTAACAACCTGGCCGCTGTAATTAAATTTAACATCAATATAGTCTCTTTACTATCACAATCAGAAACAATACCTAACAAAAACAGTTGTGGGGTAAATTTTACCCTTCTTCTGAAAATTCTTTGGATATTCCACCATATCTTAATCCAAAAAGCTTTTATATTTTTACATTACCACCAGATATGATAATAAGTAGCACCCAAACATCCACATCTCCAACATTTAGGCTGCAAGTCAGGATATATACGAGACATTTTTTGTGGATCAAGGTGCCATCTATAAAACATTTTATAAAAATTTTCCCTTAAATTTTGGGCTTGTGTAAATTTAACATTCCTCACCCAGATAATCTCCCAGGTATCTAATGGAACCGGTTCATCAAAATTTTGTGCCCATTTAACCATACATTCTTTAACTAATTCTGCTTCTGAATCCAATTCTACTAACACCCCATAAATTCTCTTAATATGAATTCGTCTTTGATCTTTTATTTGTTTTAATAAATTCTCATCTTCTCTAAGCAAACCCACGTTACAATCTATCTTCCACCTCTCCACTATTTGTCTATAATGGAACCATGAATAAATAATATTTTCTTGTGTTAAATCTTCCAAAGATTTTAATTGCCAGTTTTTAACCATCCAATCTAAGTAATTGTGCATAAGAAACGCTATCCATCTTGACTCTTCTCCTTATCCCTTCTATCGCATGCCCCGGTATAGCCCATAGTGGAATTTTAAAATCACTTCTATAATATTTCTTCCAAACCCGAAGTAAAGAAATCCTTATGAGATTTAAAAACCCTATCAACCTTTTTATTAAAAATTAAATAGGCATGCCATCCAAAAAGTAAATCCCAACCCTCCAAGAGGAGTATTTCTACATTTGTTAAGTTAACCCAATCACTAATTAATGTTAAAACCACAGCATCATAATACAATTTCAAATTTGGTACCTTGAGTCCACCTCTCTCACGAATATCTTGTATAATTTTAAGTTTTACTCTTGGTTTTTTCCCTGCCCAGATAAATTTAGTGATACCTTTCTGCCATTCATTTAAATTAACCTCATTCTTTAAAATGGGTATCATTTGAAATAAGAAAAGAAACTTTGGCAGAACATTCATTTTAATCGCCGCAATTCTTCCCAAAAGAGATAATTGCAGCTTCTCCCAATTTTCCAAATCTCTTTGTATTTTGACCCACAGCCTTTCATAATTATTTTTATACAATTTTGCATTAGAAACAGATAAAATAACCTTCATATTGTATTAAACTATGGTTTGTTTTAAGCATGGTTTTTTGCATTAACTGTTCTGGGATCATCTGTACTCCAAACCATAAGCTATGATTTACAAATCATAATGTGTAAGTTTATATAATTGGCTTTGATCCCTAAATTGAGAAATATTTGATATCTCAGGTTCATTAGCAATAAGTAACTAATAAGCTCTGGAATGAAAATTAAGTTGTTTGGATAAAATTATGACTACCAGAAAAGATGTTATATGTGAATGTTATAACTATATAAGTAGTATAGTATTTTTATAATATATGAAATATGAAAATATGTATGTGAATGAAAAGTTTGGATATTTAAAGGTAATCAATTCTGAGAAAATTATGACTGATAAAAATAGTTTGAATACTGAGAAATTAAGCTTAAATAAAAATTTTGAAAACAGGACACCTAATGACTTAATAAAATGACTTTTACAAATATAACTGAAACAAAAGATGTTATATGTTATTGTTATTTGTACAAACACAAAAAATGTTTATATTCAACCTTAAATGTATCAAAAATATTAAGAATTATATTTGTTTAATGTTGACAAAGGAGAATACTATTAGAAGTATATTATTGGAAGAAGAGAAGATCAAGGAAATATAATAATAATAATAATTAATAATAATTAATAATCATAATAATAATAAAGTTGGAAGGGACCTTGGAGGTCATCAAGTCCAACCCCCTGCTCAGGCAGGTAACCCTATACCATTCTGGACAAATGGCTGTCCAGTTTTTTCTTAAAAACTTCCAGTGTTGGAGCATTCACCGCTTCGGGAGGCAGGTTGTTCTACTGGTTAATTGTTCTAACTGTCAGGAAATTTCTCCTTAGTTCAAAGTTGCTTCTCTCCTTGATTAGTTTCCATCCATTGCTTCTTGTCCTGCCTTCAGGCGCTTTGGAAAATAGCTTGACTCCCTCTTCTCTGTGGCAGCCCCTGAGACATTGGAACACTGCTATCATGTCCCCCCTCGTCCTTCTCTTTGTTAAACTAGACATACCCAATTCCAACAGCCTTTCCTTATATGTTTTAGCCTCCAGTCCCCTAATCATCTTTGTTGCTCTTCTCTGTACTCTTTCTACAGTCTCAACATCTTTTATACATCGTGGTGACCAAAACTGGATGCAGTATTCCAAGTGTGGCCTTACCAAGGCATTGTAAAGTGGTATTAATACTTCACGTGATCTTGATTCTATCACTTTGTTAATGCAGCCTAGCACTATGTTGGCTTTTTTGGCAGTTGCAGCATACTGCTGGCTCATATTTAAATGATTGTCACTAGGACTCTGAGATCCTTCTCACAGTTACTATTATTGAACAAGGTACTCCCTATACTATACCTATACATTTTGTTTTTCTTGCCTAAATGTAGAACCTTACTTTTTTCACCATTGAATTTCATTTTGTTAGATAATGCCCAGTCTGTGTTCAAGTCTGTCCAGATCCTCCTGTATTCTAAGCCTGTCTTCAGGAGTGTTGGCTATTCCTGCCAGCTTGGTGTCGTCTACAAATTTGATGAGTTCCCCATCTATCCCCTCGTCCAAATCATTGATGAAGATGTTGAAGAGCACTGGGCCCAGAACAGAGCCCTGGAGCACCCCACTACACACTTCCCTCCATGTAGATGTGGTTCCATTGAGGACCACATGCTGAGTACTGCCGGTCAGCCAGCTATGGATCCATCTGGTGGTGATGCTGTCTAACCTGCATTTTTCTATCTTATCAAGTAGTAGGTTGTGATCTACTTTGTCAAATGCCTTACTGAAGTCCAAGTAAATTATATCCACAGCATTCCTCTGGTCCACTAATTTTGTCACTTGGTCAAAGAATGCAATAAGGTTTGTCTGGCATGATCTGTTTTTGACAAACCCGTGTTGGCTTTTAGTAATGACTTGGTTTGCCTGTAGGTGTTCGCTGATTTGTTGTTTGATTATCTTTTCCAGAATTTTCCCAGGTATTGAGGTCAGGCTGATAGGTCTGTAATTTTCTGGATCCATTTTTTCCCTTTTTTGAATACATTGATTATGGAATTATGGGAATTAATCACTATTGATTGTTTTTAAATATATAAACCCAGACAACACATTGTTTACTAAGCACTAAAGATTGTTATTGTAAAAATCCAATAAAATATATTTTAAAAAACCAATATGAATTGAAAATAGACTTTACTGTAACTATAGATTTGCAAAACAGGGTGCAACTTTCCAAATTTGCCTTCATTGACACCGCTAAGCTTCCTATATCTCTCAGATGCATTGTTAGAAAATGAAAATGGATAATAGCTCTTTTGCCTTGTTTTTCTGTAACTTTTATTTGTAGAGTTTTGTTGTTGTTTTTCCTCCAGGAAAATGGTAGTCAAGTTAGAACAGTAAAATGATCTTGGCAGAGGCAGGTAGAGATGGCAGGGGGCAACCTCATTAGTTTGCATTCTAGTAATTTAATGTTTCTATCATGACTATTAAGCATCTATGAAGGGTCTAGGAAAACATGCCATGGTCAACTTGCCACAAGACAATTATATTAATATCAAAGAAATGGTGGAATAGAATCATTAAAGAAAGGATACAAAAAGGACAAAATGAAATGTGAATGACAAAAAATAAATATATTTTTTAAATTATTTTAAATAATTAATTGTCCTGAATTGTCCAGCTGCTTGACTGTGGTGAGTTGGTCCATTCCGTCCATGATACCATGAAAACAACCACAGCATATTCTTAAAATTCCTAATATACTCAATGGTCCCAAAAGATTGCCTGTTCATTATGCCAAATTCAATTATGCACCTGAGAAAATATTAAAGGCTCATTTTCTTACTCAGGATTAAATGATGTGCCTGTCTGCTTTGTACGAGACCGAGGATATAATGAAGGACATTTCACCATGCCAGGCCCAGCATACAGCCAGCCTTACAGGCCTGTTAGAACTCCAGCAGATAAGATTTTTCCCAATAATGCTTTGCCAAGCCTGATACCAGAGGGAGACGGAGCAAATCTTCCACGTAAGTAATGTGCATGACTGCAAAGTTATTGAGCTTTGAATCCATCCATACAAGATTAAAATTGAGTTTTTCCTATTTCATCTTGCATTTTGACACACTTTCAGTAGAAATGAAGGGCTGAAGAGTACCTAGATAAGGACTAGTTGGAATGAGGTCTCTGGCACTCCTTGGTGATCTGGTAACTGGAGATCCGAAGAATGTAAGAGACAAAGAAGCAACTAAAAGGCCAACTTGAGATGCAGCTTAAAAACAGGAGCTGCCTACCATCTTTTACTTTGTGTTCAACCAGTTTATGTTGTGAATTACAGCAGAGAACTGTGAATGGTTTGCAAAAAGGTGTATTCACTAGCGTATATGTTACTATTACTACAATATTGCCCATTTGAATTTGGGCATCTATTTCGCTATCCCCAATTAATAAAAACATTACACATTGTTGAATTTTTCTAATAGAAGTGTAATTATCTGTCCAGCCTTCTAAATTTCAACTTCAACTTTATTATTCCAGATCTTACTAAGGATGAATTTGCAGAGCTAAAAAATCAAGCAGGAAACACTCCTCTCTTAAAGAGAAAGGTGAGGAGTCCTCTGCCCCCATTATAATGGCTTACCAGGAAACTGTTTGCCAGTAATTTGGTTTCATTATAATTAATAATCAGGACTTCTTGTCTTGGGTTGCATATAATCATTAGTGCCTCATGATCAGGCCACCCAAATAGCCTAATTTCAGCAATGCTTCTATGTTATAGAAAAGACTGGGGAAAGAGATGTAGTAATTGTGGGAGAGCCAGTTTGAGGTAATGGTTAAGGGATCAGACTAGAAACTTAGAGACCATGAGTTATAATCCCACTTTAGGAATGAAACCAGCTGGGCAACCTTGGGACAGTTACTCTCTCTCTCAGCTATAGAAAGTAAACAATGGCAAACTACGTCTGAAATTTTTCTAAAAAAACTGAAGGGTCCAGGCATTCACCAAGTGTTCACACTAACTCAAAAGCATGGAAGCAAACACACACACAGAGAGAGACACAGACACACACACACAAACATACACAGAGTAGCTGTGGAGATTGTATAATTGTAGAAATGAGGGTTTTCTTATAGACTTCTCAAGTAACTGTGTTTAGCAGACTAATTTCACCAAGGAGCATAAAGGGAATTTCTTGGTCTCCAAGACAAAGCTGTCAGGTAGCTCAGGAATTGAGGCCACATCTTACCAGGATGGAAGAAAGGGAACAAGAGGGTCAAATAGCCAGTTCTTCTCCAATTTGACTGCTGGCTTGAACTCTGGTAAGATCTCCCCTCAGATGTTCCTGTTTTCCCATACAATACCACATCAGAACAAAGCATAGCAAATTCACAGATGCATTTTTGCTGTCAACTATATTTGCTGTCTCTCTTTGTATAATGTTTTATCATCAGGATGAACCTCTGACGAAATACTTAGGAGACCATCCACAAAGTAGGACTTCTCGGGACCTCCATCTTTTCCCTCTCCCGAGAATGCATCATAAAGAAAACTTCAGGGAAAATATTAATTATGTTCCAAGCTATCTGGATCAAGAAATAAAAGTAAGATTCGATCAGTAAGTGGTTCTTCTATATACTATATGTTAAGATAAGTTAAAATATGTTGGGCAAAGAGGAATGATGTTTAAAAGATAGGTTGAAGGAATATTCCTGTGAAACAGTGGATTATACAATAATTTCCCTCTTCACATACCAGGATGTATTCTGCGATAACCTTATTTTTCTTTGAATTGCATTGTCACTTAACTGAAACTACTAGTAAAAATATGCAGATGGTCGATGAAATTATTGGGTACTGAATGTAGATAAATGTTGAAATTTCTTTAAAACCCATAAATTTCTCAAGACAGCTGTCCCCAACCATGGTGTCCTCCATTTACATAGATTTAAACTGCCAAAACTCATCAGTGGTCATGCTAGAAGAATTTAACTCCACATGAATAAAGGATGCTCATCCCAGGGAAGGCTGAAACAGAACCCTAGAAAGTGCTGCTGGTGGAACCAAAGGTGTATACAAAACCCAACTAAGATTTGTTTATTGGTTTGTTTTATTAGCTTCTCATCTTAGGGTATCTCTGGGCATATTACAACAATAAAAGATATAAATATATTAAAAGAAAGAAGTTACCGGTAATCCTTCCTTAACAACTGGAATTGGGTCTGGACATAAAGTGTGATGTCCAATGACATGACTGTCAAACTGGATTGCGTCATGTGACATATCGCAATGTTTTTTGCCTTTGTGGAACTGGGGTAGGCGTGGCCTGTGCGGGATGCATCTGGCCTGCGGGCCACCAGTTTGACAGCCCTGCCCTATGACCCTATCAATTAGTGATGGTAGTTCTGGCAGTCCCCAATTACTGTTTTCATTAAGTTAATCTATGCAGGTCATTAAGCAAGGATTTCACATGAAATATAACTCTTGATTTCCTGCTGCCTTACCCACTGGCCTTGATTGTGGAAAGCCAGCAAGGAAAGTTGTATTGAGAGACATTCTGACAGTTGATTTAAAGACATTCTGACAGTCAGAAAACTGGGTCAGTTGCTGAGCGCTCAGATTACAATCATGTAATTGCCAAGGTATTGTGATGGCTGGAACTTTAAGGATCAGTTGTAAGTACCACTTGTTGAGTACTGTCACAAGTTCAAACTGTCATTGAAAGAATGATTGTTAAACAAGAACCACCTGTATTAATATTATATTATTATTGATCATCACACAGTCAGCCAGATGTTCAGACTGGATTTGGCATTTTTGTCTATCTATCGAGTCCTTACCAAGGACCTGGGATAGGAAGATGTGAGTGTTTGATGGTATTACAGATATCGTCGCAGGATGGAAACAGTTCCTAGTAAGGCCGCCTTTTGCAATTGACTAATGGCAAATTTGTCAATGCCAATGGTGTTCAAGTGGTGCTCCAGTTGTTTTGGGATTGCATCTAAGGCACCTATTACTATAGGTACTATCCTTGCTTGCCTTTGCCACAGTCTTTCTATTTCTATTCATAGGTATTTGTATTTTGTTATCTTCTCCAGTTCTTTCTCGTCTATTCTGCTGTCTCCACACACTGCCATGTCCACTATCCAGACTTTTTTGTCTTTCTTATCGACAATTGTTAAGTCCGGGGTGTTATATTGCAGGTGCTTGTCTGTTTGAATTCTGAAGTCCCAGTTGATGATAATGATGATGATATTATTGTTGTTGTTGTTATTATTATTATTTTCAAAAATGGTTGGCTAGATATTTTCAGACTGGCCCTATTCTTTCCATCAGACTCTACATACGTTTTTAAAAATTCAGAATCCACTAGCAACTACCTTTTGCAATTTTGCCCAGGTGCATGAAAATGTTGTATTGTCTTTGCCAAAGTCAAAAGTATTGTATTCCCTATTCACTGTGACAACATAGTTTGTTTAAGGTTCTATATAAAAATAAATTGGATTTTTATTGTTATGTCTTTCTCCAAAATACCTGCCCTTTTCTACCAGTTTAGGAATCTGAACTCTTAGAAAACTGAAGTATTGCAAGCATGGTGTTAGGTGTTACACATTATGAAGGTTAAATTATTTTACATTTTACATACAGCATTTGTATATAATTTGAATTAATGTTTGGCTCAGTATAAACCCAGTCAGGGATAAAATCAATAGTATTCTAAAAAAAAATATTGATATCTTTTTGGCAATACTTTCAGACATTGAACTGGAACATTAAAAAGATAAATAGAGTTGTACATAAGACAATTAAAACTTCCACTTAATATGACCATCTTGATTCTAGGTCCTGGAAAAACTCTGTGACATTTTACAGACAGATACCCTTGGAGGGATCCAAAAGTGGTTATTAAAGGCAAGTGTGAAAGGTAAAAAAAAATACATGTTATAGTTGCAAAACATGTATTTTGTTTTTCTTATTGTATCAATAATCAAGTTTTTTTAAAGTGCACAATACACTTCGAAAATTATTTGAAAGGCCCGGTTTTGAACTCTTTGCTATCAGCTGCTACTGCTGTTTTAATGAGTCAACTCATTAAAATTAATGTGACTATTAAAGCAGTCGTTTCTTTTATTTTCAGTCTACTATATGGGAAGAATCAGCATATCTTATTTCATTTAGAGAGAAGGATGAATATTACTCTTACATCCTTTCAAGTCATATCAACTAGATATAGAAACAGATCTGATGTAATAGACAAACTGCATATTGAAGCATGTGTGTGGAATATTCTCTAATTCTGAAAGAAAATGAAAGAAGCATTCTTCAGCTACAGAGAGAGGGAAAAACAGAGTTTGCTACACTGGCTATGGCTCTTGATCAACCCTTTTCATGTACCCACACTCTCAGTCAGAAAGCATACATGAGTGAAATTTAAACATAAGCAGATTGCTCACTATCGAACCAAAAGGTAATTTGTAAAGCTTACCTTTTAAAGTGCCCCTATATCTTTCCTATTTCAGAGAAAGAGTTTGTATCCAATTTCATACGCTCAGATATGACCGGCCGTGATCTGTTGAATTATATGCCAACAGGCCAGATTGAAAGTGAAGTTCCAAACATTCAGGCTTTGCTGAGAGGGCAAAAAGGAACACCTAATGAAGGTAGCCGTATCAGGTAAACTCACCAAAAGTGCACAAGGAATGGAGTTTGCACCATGGAAGCACCTACTGTAACCTGTTTATCTAAAGCTTCTCAGAGCTCCTGCAAATATAATTTAACAGCTGATCATCTTTATAGGTTCTTGATTTTAAGAGAAAGGCAAGAACCAATGGAATGGGAAGGTCCAAATCCCAATCTTCCCTTAGGCTGAACCTGGTTGGGTGACTTTGGGCCAGTTATTCTCTCTCAAGAATGACTTGAGAGTTTCAAGTCTTTTCCCTAGAATGGAAAGTCAAAAACCATCTATTAGCCTGCACTGGATGAATGTGCTAGATCAGTGATGGCGAACCTTTTAGAGACCAAGTGCCCAAAAACCACCCCGCCCCTGCTCTGCCCACCTGCTCTGCCCCTTCTACCGCCATCGCCCACCCGCAGGGCCATCCACCATCTCCATGGCCTGCCGCAGATCGCCCAGGTGGCCCTGCAGCGCCATGGCAGTCATGTCCTCCACCCGTGCCCAACAGTATCATCTGTGTGTGATGGGGTGCAAGGATGGAATCTTGCCCGTTGCCCGGCTGCCATGTGTTTGGCTGCGCTGCTCTGTGCGGGCTGCGCCGGGGGTCGAATCTCCTCTGGGGAGGCTGCTGGTGAGGGGGCTGTGGGGGAAGGCGGGGCCGGGGTGTCAGCGTGCCTGCCCACAGAGAGGGCTCTGAGTGCCACCTCTGGCATGCGTGCCATAGGTTCACCATCACTATGCTAGATCATAGTCCTTAACCTTCAATGAAAAGTCCTTCATCTTACAATGGATTGATTTGGGTTAGGATTAGAATTAGGCAAGTAATTTTGACATCATCAGTGGTATTACTGCAATCTTACAACTGGACCTACTATGTGGGTAAACTCATGATTCATTCTGCAAGAAGTGTGCACAAACAAAAAGAAACTATATTGTGACTTTTCCAAATGTGTACGATCATCATTTGAATGATGCCACCTTGCTGCACTCCACGTTCTGCCCTTTTGATAATCTATTTTGATGTCACATGTATGTCCCAAACAGGCTGAGCTTGCAATGTGATGCTGTTTTTGTCATTTTGTCATTCGAAAAGCAGCTGGAACTGGATTGCCCACAAAAATGTAAATAATATTCTGTTAGTAGTGTAATAGTGTTTTTATTTAGTATGCATTTAATATTCAAGTTTAATACAACTATTTTTCAGGATGAGAGTTATATAATTTACAGTATGTGGGTCAACTCATCATGTAGATATTATCACCTATACCCATGGTGGCGAACCTATGGCATGTGTATCACAGGCGGCACACAGAGCCATCTCTGGTGGCACGCGAGCCATTCTGGGCCGAGCTGTTCCCTCCTCCTCTCCATGCATGCTCAGCTCTCCGTGCATGCGCAGTCTGGGAATAGGCGAGAGGCTATAAAAGGAGCAACTTTCGGCGGAAGCAGCATTTGCTGCAGACAGCGAGCGAGTGAGCACAAGTTGGAGCGAACAGCGAGCGAGCACGAGTCGACAGCTCGGTGGCCACGCCCATTCAGTGGCTACGCCCACCTGGCACCCGGCGATGCATAAGTGGGTTTTGGGTTGCAGTTTGGTCTCTAAACTGTTTGCCGCCACTGACCTATACATACCTACAATTGCTTTCGAGTGACTGTGGCTTCTCTATATATTTTAAATAAAGCATTGCAATGCAAGTAGTCCTTGACTTATAACCACAATAGAGTCCAGCATTTCTGCTGCTAAGTGAAACATTTGTTAAGTGAGTTTTGCTCCATTTTATGACTTTTCTTGTCACAGTTAAGTGAACCACTGCAGTTGCTAATTTAGTAACATGGTTGTTAAGTGAATCTAGTTTCCCTATTGACTTTGCTTGTCAGAAGGTTGCAAAAGGTGATCACATGAACCTGGGGCATTGCAACCATCATAAATATGAGACAGTTGCCAAGCATTTGAATTTTGATCATATGATCACAGGGATGCTGCAATGGTTGTAAAAATGTTGTAAGTCAAGGACTCCCTGTATTATTAATTTGGTGATATAGTTCAATGGGAAGGGGCACCTCATTTATATTAGTAGGAAATACTATTTGGGAATTTTTTGTAGGTGTGATGAGATGGATTAAAAGGCACCAAAATCCAGTCTGCTGGTAAAGCCAGTTTCTGAAATCAAATAGTAAATGGGGAAATTATCAAGGGGACAATCTCGTCAGTGAGTATCTAAGACAGTGGTTCTCAACCTGTGGGTCGGGACCCCATTTGGGGTTGAATGACCATTTCACGGGGGTCGCCAAACAATGCAGTCTGCTATTTTTTTCCCTTTTCCTTAGCTGTGCTACTCCCTTTTATTCTATTGGCTTTTGAAAGCCAATAGAATAGACTCTCTTGAATAGAGTCTAATTCTATTGGCTTTCAAAAGCCAATAGGAATTGTCCAGGCTGTCTCTGCCCTGCTGAGCCTGCCAAAAGTCCCATTCTGCAAACGGTGCTGCACCAGTTGAGTAGTCCTCGACTTACGACCGGTTGAGTAGTCCTCGATTTACGACCGGTTGGGGGGTCGCGGCATTAAAAAGGTTGAGAACCACTGATCTAAGAGAAGACTACTTTACACATTAAAGGAATACAGTTCTTTCTGCTCAATTTCCATCTATCTATTTATTTATATTCTTTTCCTAGAATCTTTTTTTACTAAAGTCACACAAAATTTAATGTTAGATTTGTACAGAATGGTTAAACAATCTTACTTTCATTTAGGACTTCAAGCCAAGGATCACTAGCCAGTAAAGGATCAAGACCAGGTAGGTATATATTTTGGTCCTAAAAAAAAAAAAAAAGCTCATATTTTAAATTAGGAATAATTAGGAAAACAACAATAGGCTGCTATTTGGAGTCTGCATAACTACATATGTATAACTGCTTACACATTGCACATCCATTATGCTCGCCTTTTCATTAGATGTGTAGATAAGAATACCCGAGTTCTTAAACTAGTGTTTTCTAAAAATTTCTTTCAGATACAGAAAAAAGTAATTTATTTGCAAAGAGAGGGAAAATAGAAGACAATGCACCACTAGAGGATCTTCCCAGCAGTTCTGCAAAACACTCAAGTGGCCCTCAGTCTCCTTTTTTGACCCAAAACAGCACCCAGTTTTTATACCGCAAGGCTCGCTTTAGAAAAACTTAATTCAGGAAGAATTCTTCACACCTCTTTCCTTTCCTGAGAGTCTCTGAAAACGAAAAGGGCATTTTCTTAGAGGGCTGTGTGTAGTAAATCTCTGATGGTGACATCCTGATCTAAGTCCAAATCTAATCTAAGCCCAAATAATACAGTGAACAAATAATGAAAATGCTAAATACATTTTATTTGTCTTTGTAAGAGTTCACAGCTGATGTTTAAAATTTGTACCAGACGTAACTGACATTTCCATTATGTCAGAATACAAATAATGAAGTAATTTATTTACTTATAACTTTCAGAATTTTAAATGCACTTTTCATTGAGAATTAACTCCAAGAAAGATATTAGTCTGGATTTAACCACGTAAATTATCCTGTTTTGACCATTTAAAATTGATTATTTTGTTTTCTGCTAATCCAAGAAACCTTTTGCTTCATCTAAAGATGTTGTTTTAACTGTTAGATTTTATATTTTCAACAACAGAAAGTCAACAATTGCATGCTTATTCATTTCTCCTTTCCAGCATTTCATGGAAGAATATTGGTTCTACTGTAAAGCTATCTTAATAAGTGATAGTTTTCGATGTGCCCATAATAGTATCTCATCAGTCCCAAAATGGGATGTGCAGACATGGCCTGAACATTTCTACTTTTTTTCTGGAGTGGCTCAGTGGATTTCAAGAGGCACCACTTAATGATACATCAATTTTGATGTATGCTGTGTACATCTTTAGGAGATGAAAGGCAGCTTAGGGAAGAGAATGAAAATAGTAGTACTCTTTGGACAGAAAGAATTTTAACAGTCTTCTTACTAAATCAGATTGTATGTTTGTGGAGAAGTCCAAATCAACAAGCTTCCTACTCAAGAGAATTATGGCTTCTGCAAAAGCATACCATAGCACAGGGAAAGTAATTGGTAGTTTCAAATTCTAGCTAAGCTCCTCATATCCCAGAGCTTCACTGTGAATCCTTATTTCTTTAAGAAGAGTATCACTGCAATGGAATATACCAGTGATGGCGAATCTTTTAGAGACTCAGTGCCCAAACTGCAACACAAAACCCACTTATTTATCACCAGGTGCCAGGTGAGCATGGCCACGGTGATCATGGCAGATTGGGTGGGCAGGGCCAGGGTGGTGGGGGCCAGTCCCTCTCTATCTCCGGGGCACAGCACGTGTGCCCACAGAGAGGGCTCTGAGTGCCACCTCTGGCACACGAGCCATAGGTTCGCCACCACTGGAATATACAATAAGCTTTATGCAGTCAATAATAACTTGAAACTGATTTTGACACATGGTCTTCAGGGACTCATCCATGTAGCTTGCTTGGCAGTAATGCAGAATGCATGTACAATCATATGAAAAAGTAAGCCTGGTCAGCTTCTATCATAAAATGCACTATGAATTCTCCATTGTACCAGAGAGTACTTGAAAATAGTATGAGACCATGTGAGAAGACTGAAGCTCAACCAAAACTGGACCTTGCAATATAACAATGACCCTAAAATGTTTCAATATATCCACCAAGAAATAGCTGGGGGGAAAAGTAGAAGAAATGGAATGGCCAAATCAAAAGCATCACTGAAAAAAATCTGCATGGAGGAATGCAAAAATATTTTCCCAGTTGACGTGAAAGATCTCTGACCTCTTTCCCAAGTAATGCACAGTAATTTATCAATTCTAGCCTAATGCTGCATGAGAAAAATAGTACCTCTGTCCTCCAGTTCCCCCTCCACCCAATATGCATGCACACCTGTTCCTTTGCTTACTTTAGTTCTCCACCAAAAGTAGCAGAACCAAAACAAGCTGTGAGAAACAAGAAGAGAGCTATACCCATGTCTATTCTAGTGTGGTGGTTATGTTTCACTGTACTATAATAAATGATTCTCCTCCAAGTTTCCCCAGACATTAACAGCTGAGTCTGCAGTCTTCAGGATCCTGTATGTCTCGGTCTACTGAAACAAGTCAAATAGGCTACTTTAAACAGTCATATATCCATGTCAAACACCTCATAAAAGTCTTCAGACAGCAACCAAACATTCTTAGGCATGTATTTATACAATTTATTCTAGGGAATTACTAATAATGTCACTGAAGATTAGTTGGTGCAAAAGACAGCGAACCCTCACAGTATTATGGGAGAAATACATGATAAAGTTGTTTCTGAAAAAAATATTATTCCCAAAATAAAAACTGAAAGTGACTCTATAGTATCTTAATCTAATGACAACCATTAATGGCTACCCCTAATAAAGGCAAATTTAAAACAGAAAACTACAGAACACAACACCTGAGAGACAAAATTGGAAAATGTCTTATTTTGCCAATTCTTTAGAGCACCAAAATAAATTTATTGGCAATACTTTCAGCACTATTTTTGGTTTAGAAAGGAAGATGTCCAATCATTCTTGTTTTTCCAGAAAAACTCCAACTTGTGCTGTCCAAAATATCTGATTTTATCTATTTCCCACTTTTATTAGTTTTATAAATAACTTAAGATAGTGAACATACCTAATACGCCTTCCACTATTTTTTCACAACCCTGTGACATGGGTTGGGCTGAGAAAGAGTGATTGCCTCAAGGTCACATAGCTGCCTTTCATGCTAAGTAAGACAGGACTATATCCCAGTTTCTAGTTTATTGAGATTGGAACCTTCCCGTATGATTGGAAAAATAGCAGTAACCTTCTGATAGTTAATTTAAATAGCTTTTTCCAAGGTTTAAAAAGAGCATCCAAGTAGTTTTTGCATACCTTATTTCCATTCCCCTTTGTTACCTCCTTATTGCTTATAGAGGAAAGCCAATTGGTTTTAGATTTGCTTATACTGTATATACCAAGCTGCATTTGAGTTAAATAAATAAAAATGCTGAAGGAATCACTATAACATGTAACATTTTTGTGCTAAAATCTATTATTCAAACAGCACATTTTGTTTTATAAACCTCTAGTCATTTCACTTCAGTAAAATAACTTTTTTTTTTTAAAAAAAGACTAAAATATGTAGAAATAGTTCAACTGCATGGCAGAATTATTTCAACAGATTAAACAACTTTGATTAACTTTGAATACTGTTTTATTTACTGGCGATCTCTCTCTATGTATGTTTGTGTATGTATAGGGAGGGAGGGAGAACATTTGTTATTTTAAATTTCACGTACAATTGAATGAGAATCAACAAAACTTAATTCTAGCTAGCTTCTCATTTTGATATTTGTTTAACTCAGTGGTTCTCAACCTTTCTAATGCTGCGACCCCATAATACAGTTCCCCATGTTGTGGTGACCCCCAACCACTTATACATCACCGGGTGCCAGGGGCGTGGCCAAAGGGGGAAAAATGGCGGACAGCCTTGTTTGGCGACCCCTGTGAAATGGTCATTCGACCCCAAATGGGGTCCAGACCCACAGGTTGAGAACCACTGGTTTAACTTCTTCAATCATATTAAAGTTCCTTGTCTTAAAACTTTCAAGCTTTTGGAATATAACTGAATCTCATAGTGATTTTGAACTTCTGAAAACTAAGTAACTTTGAAGAAGCAGGCTTATTTTTTCAGCATGCCATATAGCAGGGCTTTTCAACCAATGGTACGGGTACCACCTGTGGTACATTGGCACCTGGCAGGTGGTACGCGACCATCTTAGAAAAGTGGTAGCGGGGGAGGGGAATGACCTGAACCGGTGGCACCACATAAGCCTGAGCGAGAGATAGCTGGAGCTGCAGGGCTGTCAGGGCTCAGCAGAAGCACCAGGATCAGTACCGCTTTCCAGCTGATCGGCGCTTCTTTGGGGCTGTCAGGGCTCAGTGGAAGCACCAGGATCAGCACCAGACTTCAGCTGGAGCTCAGTGCTGATCCTGGCGCTTCTGCTGAGCCCAGAAGTGCCGATCAGCTGGAATGTTACAGCATCTCCAGGGTCTTGTGATTTACATTCAGATGGTTGGGAACTAATTCATATTTATGACAGTCAGTGTCCCAGAGTCATGTGAAGTGACCAAAACCTGCTGCAACCACCCAGCAGATGGGGGGAATAAAAACCAAACACCCCCCCCCACCCCACTTCCGCTGCCAATCCTCAACAGAAATGCTCACAACAATGAAAACCTCAGACAGGAGGAAGAGCGCTACTGGGTGGGCAGGCAGGTATCTTGCTCGGCTGTGGCTTGGGACACACTTTTTTCAGTGCCATTGTAACTTCAAACAGTCACTAAGCGAAATGTTGTAAGTCGAGGACTACCTATACTTTATCACTTTTTTCCTTTTTTTTTTGGTCAAGTTTTTGACACCTTGCTAGGCGACTGGTGGCACTCGGATATTGGCATATCCTAAAAGTGGTACAATGGGTGAAAAGGTTGAAAAGCTCTGCCATATAGCACATAGGAAATATACCTTTCTGGACATTCAACAATTTTAATATTGTCAATGAAGAATTGTAACTATTAAAATAAATCTTTCAGTGAAACTGGAGTGGAGCCTCTTCTTGTGTTCATTTGCAAAACAGAAGTTGTGAAAGCACAGCTTCTTCACACCTGAGCCTTGGGGGGGAGAAACATATATAATGGTAACTTCTTACACTTAGACAATGTCAATATACTGTAACAGGAAGCTGCTGGTAGGTTATGCTTCTGATGATGCACCTTCATTTTCATTCTTACTGCAGAAATTACTAAGTGTGCCCATGATGTAAACTGTAGTTGAATTACATCAGAAAAGTTGAAATGTAAAACAAATTTCTGTCCTGTTTCTGCATAGGAATCCACAGGATTTAGATTGAAACAAAGTCTTAATGAAATACAAAATTACTCATCATCTTAATCTACAATTTTAGTTGCAGTTGCATCTTATCATGTCTTGCTTTTACTAAAGAAAGATCTCAAATATTATAAACAGAAAATTATAGTCAAGAAAACATTATACTTAACAGGAGTTCCAATACAGATTTCAGCCAAATGAATGTTTACTGTATTATCATTAAAATTCTGTTGTGAAGTTCAGAATAAATCAAATATTACAAACATGAAGAAAAAAAAAAAACAAGAAAACATTACACTTGATATGAGTTTCAGTATAATTTCAATCAAGTGAATGTTCACTGCATTATAATTACATTTTATTGTGAGGTACAGAATAAAAAACAAATAGTCTCCAGCAAATATTAAATAAAAGATTAAGAAGGAAAATAAATATTGGCATCCTTGAAAATCTAAGCTCCTTCAACAGGTTTTTTTTGCATATTTAAATGCTATTAAATATTTTATGAGTAAATATGCAGCTTAAATTTGGTAATAAAAATCTGGTGCTTGAAACCAGGAGATGAGGTATAGCATCATCCCATAAATTCCAAAGTTGGAAGCTTTCTATCTCGTGTCATGAGTAGTATTTTCACTGACATTTAGCTGCTTTCAGAGACTTCATCTTGAATAATTTCTGATTCTTGCTGCTTGCATGGGGAGGCAACGGTCACCTCGGTTGCCCCGTGCAGCAGTTTGGCCCCTTTTCGCTGTGGCAAGATAGTAAAAAAGGCTTCTTCCCAGTTCTTCTTTTCCAGATATGCCAAGATGATTTCAAATACTATGAGAAAAAGAAAACCAGTTTTTTTTAAATAAATAAATAAATGAAAATGTTTGATAAGAAAATTAGATAATAAAGGAAATAAAACTAAGTTTAATTATAAGCTTCTGCAGTAACCATAAAATAATCTTATTTTGTACATTGTATTTGATTTATATATTGTTATTAAATAGAAGGCAGCATGCAATTGTTCTTAAGTGAGAAGTAACTCCATTACTTCATTTTTTTTCTCCCTAAATTCTGTAATATGACAAACATTGTAAATCACACATCCATAAGGGACTGGTTTGGACAAAACTCAGCAGCACTTTTTCGTGCGGCTGCTGATAAAAACAGGATTGCCAACATGATCACCAATGTCCGATAACGGATATGGCACAAGAAGAAGAATAAGTATAATCAATTGATGTTTAAAAGCATATAAAAACATAGTTCTAAAAGGGATATATTGCAATTAATCTAGGCTGTAAATAAGAAAAAAGAAATTGATTCAGCAAAATCAATTTCGTTTTTTAATATCTAACTGCACTTGTAGCTTGTGCATTACGGAAATTCAGAAAAAAGGTTACCCTGGAAATCTATTTGCAATAAGCTAATAGCTAATGGATAGCTGAGGGCAGGGTGGAACCCCTTCCACTGAACTATTTCTGTGAGTATGTAAATAAAAATAAGATAACTGCTTCATGTATACCCAAGCATTTTCCTGATTTCTACTTTGACAGTGGAATATCTGTAGCAACAAAACTTTCCTCCGCTATATTGTACTGCTTTTATTTCTGGTTGAACATTACTTCTGCAGCTTCCTCATCTCAATTATCTTTACTGGGATTTGAATTATTTACTAACAGTTACACTAAACAATAAGATGTAGCAACTAGGAAAATATTATTCTTACCATGATTGACTGCCAGAACTTTCCTGCTGTTCATTTTCACAAAGTTTCCTAGGGGGAGCTGTGCATGGCTTATACCTTGTTCTTTTGCTCTTTTGTATGTAATTCCCTATAGGCAAAATAAAGAAAATGACCTTTTGTTATTAAATTACATTGCCTGAGATTATTTGCACGGAACTGATTTTATGTTTGTATAGTAAAATATATGCATCACACAGCCTTCTAGCATGATTTAAATATGTTTCATATTATAGACCACTGGTTTATAAAAGATATCAATTATTAATCTATTATCTATAATCTAAAATGCTGAGAAACCACTTTTATTTTCATGTCTTATATACAAAGACAACCAATTAACTGATTATGTATTAACCAAGTAAACAGTTTCTATGAACTGAACCAGTTATCGGAGCTGATATGGAGAGAAACAGCTCAAAGGATTAATTAAAATAGGTGCTTATTTCTTAAATTGTGCACAAATTTATTGTGTTTATCAAATCCACCTTATGCTGTCATATTAGACTCACATTTTCAATAATGTCCCAAAACTATCCAAATTAACAAATAACAGCTGGTGGAAGCTAAAGAAATGTAATCCCTAGACTGTGACTTGAAGGCATATGATCAGAAACCCGTAAAAATTATACTAGCTTTTTAAAGAAATAGTAAGATGATGACAAATGATAATAAACATACCAACCATTCAATACCTTGCTGTATTTCTGTTCTGCAGTTCTGCAGATTTTCCTGTAAACTTATGTCTATGAATGCTATACACAGTTTTATTAGACACTTTTATTAGACACTAAATTCCTTTTGCATTTATTTTTAATGCTAGCAATACAATAAACATGATTAAAATAACAGAATATGCGCTGGATGAAACACTAACCGCACAAGTACACTGCTGGTATGCTGTATCTGTTACAGAGCATAGATGTATTGTGACAATATGCTATCCTGTGACCATAATAAAGACTCGATTTGTAGTGTGACAGTATCTACAGAATTTTCATTTACATATGGGATGGGATGGAGCCTCTTACTTAGTTCCTGCTGATCTTGGAGTGCAGATGGCTCAGGGCTCAGCAGACTCCTCCATATTACTTAAAGGTGCATGAAACACTAGAGATCATTCAGAAGTTCAGGCTGAGTTTACTGTGACTTCAGGCTTTAGCTTTAGGATAAATAGGAGGAAACTATGGCCAGAAAGCCTCCATCCAGCCCTTGATGATAGCAACCCATACTCTGATTTGGTCGGTCTATTGCAATGCACAACTTGAGATTGTCTTTGAAAGCTATCGAGAAACTATAGCTAGCATATAATGTAGTGGCTCCTAACAGGTTTGGATAACATCCATTTTGAACTCATACTGGTTATTAGGAGGTTTTCAGGCCCAATTCAAAGTGCTTTTAAAGCTCTTTATAATGCTGCTCCAGGATATATCAAGCATGTAACAGAATTGAGTCCATCTATTTTGCACTAATCAAGAGAAGGCCTACAGCTTATTAGGTGTGCATGGGACATATTCAAGACAACAGGCCTCCTCGACGGTAACCTTCAGTTTATTCTTCCCCAGAAGCTAATGGCCCTGACTCTGCTGGCATAATGTGAATAAATTAGTTTAATCCTAATGATGGTGAGCCCTTAGATCAGTTCCAAAAACACCTATGAGATTTATTGACAGCTGTCCAACATATAACATAAAAGTCCAATTTATCCAATTATGTTTGTTTTTGATTTTTACCTTTGACTTTGCTGTACCCTAACTATGGTGCAGGGTGTAAGTATAGAAAAATACTGTACATCCCAATGACTCTCACCATGATCAGTACTGAGGGATGTTGTAAGCTGTAAATCAACATGCGGGAAGTCACAAATTCTCCAAACTGAACATAAAACTACATTAATAAAAATCCCATTTCTTTTTTCATTAATTTTTAGTTCATTAAGATTTTTTTAAAATATGCATGCACAACATTATAATTAGTCATCTACCTTGTGATGATTGTGATCAACCAAGCCTCCAATTACATAGGCTTTTGATTCATCTAATTCATTCAAGACATCTGGAGAATCTGAGGTAAGGTAAACAAGATCTTCCTTTTTCACCAATTCATTATAATGAGCTGATTTAATATGAATATCCTTCAAGACACAAACACAAGTCCAAATGTAAATTATTTTAAAACTAATTTTTTTACTATCTTGAGTATATATATTCTATGCCTGCACTAGGAGTATTGTATGTAACTATCAGTAAAGGATTAACAATGCAATGAAACAGTATTACAGCATTATCATTTATTTCGAAGGAATATCTATACTATATATAGTATATTGGAAAGATTATAGCTAAAATGAAGAAGGCACTTATTTGTAAGTCACTCAGTGATCACAAAATATAGGCAATCCTTGACTCATGACCATACTTAAGCCCAAAATTTCTGTTGCTAAGCAACAAGTACTTTTTGCTCCATTTTATGACCTTTCCAGCCACCATTGTTGTGAATCACTGCAGTTATTGAGTTAGTAACATGGTTGTTAAACGAATCCAATTTCCGCATTGACTCTGTCTGTCAGAAAGTCTCAAAAGGTGATGATGTGACTTTGGGACACAGCAAGCTCATAAATACCTGCCGGTTGCTAAGCGTTTGAATTTTGATCAGATGATCATAGGGATGCTGAATTGGTCGTAAATGTGAAGAACAGTCATAAGTAACTATTTTCAGTGCCGTTATAACTTCAAATGTTCACTAAGTGAACTGTTGTAAATCGAGGACTACCTGTATCTGTAGTTTCATTTCACTGAAGGCAAAGTTCATAGTACAGCAATCTGACAATGGATAATGTTGAGATAACTCCTGTCAAATTCATGCATTTCTAAGAAATTGATTCAAATTTTTTTGGGCGAATATCTATAGCTCGGGTATAGGACGAAGGTGAAGGTCTGTTTTCCAAAAACACACAAGCTCAGAGAACAAACTTTCACCCTCAATTTTTTTTAAATGTAAACAATTAAAAATTATATACTTAAAATTGCTAGCACCTTCCAATTTATCCATCCCTTGTCTGTTTCATTCATGTTGTCCTTCAGCTGGCCTCCATGACTGGTCAAGTAAAACTGGAAAATAAAAATGCATGCAACATTCATTGATAATTTTTAAGATTATACAACAAATACTCTTTTCCACCATTTCACATTTTACACATTTTAGTTCACCTCAAACAGGATAATAACTTAGACTTGGAAGTTCAGAAGGATTTTTTTGTACACACTTTAGGTGATTCTGTGGTGTTACATAAAGACCCCAAATATGTGTGGTAAAAGTTAGATATACTATAGATGAAATAAAAATCATGGAACCATACAAACATTTGGTCAACAGGGAAAAGAGAAATGATGTTATAGTAAACATGCTATATCTGTAAGGGATCCCCAAGAAAGAGGAGCTGAAAGCCAGTGCAAATAGTACAAACTTCATTAAACTTTATTACTCTGTTAAACTTACTGTGTTTATCTAAAATAAGACTGGTCTTATTATTTTTTTGGGCTCCAAAAGACGCATCATGGCTTATTTTCAGGGAAACACAGTATCAGGGTGATCAGCCCGGCCAGGTGTTTCCCCGGTGCACGCACAAGAGGTGACAAGCACGCAGGGGCCGATGGTGTCCGGCAGCCTGCCAACCCCTTGGCCAGTGCACTCTGCAGCTGCACAGCCTGTGCAGTGCAGATGAGTTGATTATCTGTCCAAGCAGTAGGCAGAGGTAGATGCGTGAGGGGAGAGGCAAGTGATCTGGATGTGCTGCGCGGCCGTGGGCAACCCAAGAGACGGTGGGACAGAAAGGGCAGCATGTCAGGATTATCTGCCTCTCCTGTGCCTCTGCCTGCTGCTGGCACGTGAGCCTTCTGTGAGCCAGGTTGCCGCACGGCGTGTTCAGATCACCTACCTCCCCACCTCCACACTTGGACTTACCTGTGCTGCGCAGGCTGCAGCTGCTGCTGGACACCATTGGTCCACGCGTGCTGGCCAGACCGAACTCCCCCAGGCTTATTTTTGGGATAGGGCTTATATTAGGAACATGCTAAAAAAATCAGGCTATGACTTATTTTCTGTGAAACATGGCAGCATACATGCAATTTTATGACAACAGATTATGGATTTTGCCATAGCACATCCCTACCAATAATTAGTTTATAAAGTTTTTATAACTATCATTGCATTCACTAATCTCATATGCAAAACAAGTTATCAGATGTAACTTATGAAAAAAATCCCAAGTTTCTCAACGGAATGCTCTTTCCATGAAATCTGCAATGTCTGTATGAGGTGTTATGTCATTTATGTGCCTATATGGTCTGTGCCTTACTGCACAGTTATGTTTATATTAAAGTTTATGCAGTGATTAAATATGGTGTTAGCCTGGTTTAGTGTATACATGAAGAAGTTTTGTCATAAAGAGAGAATGAATAAAGATGGAATCTCAAAACAAATATATGAAGGAAGAATGAATAGCCTGAAAGAAGACAAAGTGGTAGCAGGATGCAGCTGACAAGGACCTCAGAGAGATGTTTAAAGAACAAAAGCCAATGTTTGAGTTGGTGTAAGGAGGTGGTGGATAGTTTGCAAGAATAACTTGCAAGCAGTAGAAAGATAGTAGAGATATATTGAATGGATTGCCGTAAACTACCTTTAGGCACACTTTATATTCTTTTTCTTATCTCCAGGCATTAACCTCTTTTCCTTACCATTTCGAACTCCTTTTCTATGTGTGCATTGTTACCCAGGATATTTTGTAGCAGAAAAAAATACATGGCAATCAGTACTTTAAATTTTCTATAGCAGTGGTTCTCAACCTGTGGGTTGGGACCCCATTTGGGGTCAAACGACCATTTCACGGGGGTCGCCAAACAACGCAGTCCGCCATTTTTTTCCCCTTTTCCTTAGCTGTGCTACTCCCTTTTATTCTATTGGTTTTTGAAAGCTAATAGAATAGACTCTCTTGAATAGAGTCTAATTCTATTGGCTTTCAAAAGCCAATAGGAATCGTCCAAGCTGTCTCTGCCCTGCTGAGCCCGCCAAAAGTCCCATTCTGCAAACGGTGCTGCATCAGTTGAGTAGTCCTTGACTTATGACCGGTTGAGCAGTCCTCGACTTACGACCGGTTGGGGGTCACGGCATTAAAAAGGTTGAGAACCACTGATCTATAGCATGCGTAAACTCAGTATAGGTATGACAACTATATTTAGACACATTTGGACATTAGTATTGTCACATTTCTAGACCAATATCTAAAAATCTTTAAATTATTTTTGTATATGCTAAAATGCAAGTATAATAAGCATTATGTTATGTTTAAAAATCATCTTTCATATATATTGCATAACACTCAGAAAGTCATCAAAGAAGGAGATTACTTGGATTGACATACCTGAACAGGATGAAGTGCTTTACGATTTTCTGCATAACACCTCTGAATTTGCTTGTGAAGTTTCTTGACATCCTGTATACAATACAATTTGTTTTTATACTGTCCTTCAGAGAAAGCACCACAAAATGCTTTAACCAAGAGATTCAGAGAGACGCTAAAGAGAAAGAAAGGAAGCTTTTAACCAACAGAAATTACTTCTAAAACATGTACCTGAAGAAAGCATGCTAAAAGTATAGAGGTTTTCTGAGCTCTCACTTATTACTAGCTCATCACTCTAAAAATAATCCAGATGATGCTAACAATCTGATTAAAGATAATATCTGGGCAGCAATGCTGTGTACATGAGCTTCTGGGACTTGTCTTATTTTAAATTCTACTTATTAGTAAAATATTAGTAAAATGTAATAAAATTATGCAATTAAAAATGACAAATAATTTTCCTAAAATTAAATTATACAAGCAATTTACAAAAGCGTGACACCAATTTTTCTAAACCTATTGGGAATATTGGTAATGTTTGTCAAGTAAGGCTAACCTATGAGGGTCAGTCTGGAGACATGATTAAGGCATCAGGCTAGAAAGCAGAAGATCGTGGGTTCTAATTGGGCAAGGGCAATCTATTTCCAAAAATCTTCTTAAGGCAAACTGCAGGGACTAGTCCAGGCAGTTGTGACAAGTCGATGCTGACTCAAAGGCATACACACAAAAATGTACCATATTTTTGTACTAGGTTAAATCTTACTTCTTCGGTCCTTCATTAATTCTACATTAATTTCTCAAGTCTCAACATTTTCCAAAAAATCTTTTGAATAAATTCAGTTCAGATATTAATTTCCATTGCTAAGCAATGTAGTCGCAAAGTGCAATATCACATGACTTCATCTCTTAGTGACAGCAATCCTAACAGTTGTTGCTACCATTGTTATAAGGGTCATGAATCATTAAATGAGAACCTCACGACTACAACGTGAGACTGTGCGAGCCTCTCCCAAAGTCAATGAAGAAGCTGGCAAAAAGTCTCAAGTCCTCAGTGGCTTGTGCGGGGTAAATATTAGAGAGAGGCAAGGTGGAAGGGTACTGAAATAAGTGCTTATGGCATGGGGTGTTGCTGCGAAGTGCAAGCCAGCTGGGGATAGGATGCTTCTATGAGGCATGAGAGTACATGGGCTTGGGACAGGCTGCTGTAGCAAGACACGAGTGCACGTAGGTTGAGGAAGAGAGCTGCTGTGACTGCATGCAAGGTGGGAAGGATGTGCTGTTGCAAGGTGCGAGTGTATGGGGGCTGGGGAGAGGTTGATGATGCAAAGCACAGATGTGTGTGAGCTGGAGAGAGGAGATGGTGCAAGGCACAAGTGTGGTTGGGTGAAGGGGGGGGGGGGTTGAGGCCTGACTTCACACTAAAGAATATGAGTTCTGTAGCAGAGTTACTCAGGAAAAAAAATGGTGGGAACAATTTACAAGCTTCCCTGCTATCTTAAAATGTCATTGTAACTCCAAACAGTCACTGAATGAGTCATTGATAACTGAAGGTTACCTATATCTTGGGAATCTAGAGAATTACAAAATCTACATGATTGCAACAAGTTGACAATGACTTGATGACATAATCTTTCAATCAATCCAGGGGTCTTCAAACCTGGCCCTTTTATGACTTGTGGACTTCAACTCCCAAAATTCCTCAGCCAGGCATGCTGGCTGAGGAATTCTGGGAGTTGAAGTCCACAAGTCATAAAAGGGCCAAGTTTGAAGACTCCTGAATCAATCCATTAAGAAACTTATTAAATATTATTTCTATTTACCTTTAACTCCATTAAATTGTCAAAACTGCAGTCTATTATAATCCGAAGTGCACTAGGAACAATATCCCTACGCATACGTTTCCTGACATTTCCTTCACTGTTTGATTCCAGCTGAGATTGGCGCTCCGTTTTTCTCTTCAAGCGTTTTTCTTTACGCTTTTGCCTGAAATGTTGGAAACAAAAACATCACTATATTATTCAGTGGCACAATATAGGTTATTATATTCTTCCATATTGTTTTAAAGATAAGAGATAACTGTTGGTTATCTGCTAAGGCATGTACTTTTAAATGTTGGATGCTGGCATATAATACTCAAGCAGAATACATGTTTAAAGGATAATGAATAACAAGTCATGAAGATAAAAAGTATATTTGAAATGTGGAAAGGAAGGCCAGAAGAAAACAAAAAGATGTTTAGATATTTACTGTATATATAACCTATTATTTCATTTGTCCAATAAGATACCATTTATACAGTGTGAAATCAGATAGGTTATAAGAGTTTTCTAGAAGTCTTTCATCACGCAGGAGGGGAGAGATTACACATTTGTTCAGTCCTCTCCAGTATAAAGGAAACAGAAAAGGATGAGCTCATATAATCCTCAGGCTTAGTTCTGAACTTTTTCATGGAAGAAACTGGGTAGCAATAAAACAAATCCGCTCAGAAGTGCTTAATCACAAAATCCTTTCATAAGAAACAAACCGTACTTGCGCAAGGCTCTTTGTTCTTCCCATTGTTTCTGCTTTATTAGCTTCTTTCTTTGTCTTTTTGACATAGTTTCAATATTCTCCATCTTTTCCAGTGGCAATTCTTTAATGTCTACCTTATCAACATTGCACTTCACCTTCTCCTCTGTATCAGTACCACTGGGTGTTTTAAAGTTTTCTGGTGGCATTCCTGAAGACATGAGCTTCAAAAAAAAAATAAAAATTGATTATTAGAAAACTTAATCCAAACAGAATATATATATTTAAAGCTCTTGCCTAAGACAGTTGAATATAAAGCATTCTCTGCCTATCATACAAATTATGATGAAAAAAATCATTTCATTATTTGTACTAAAATGCATACACAAACACATAAAATGCCAATCAACAATAGTACAAATTCAAGACATTTGTGATTGAAATAGATGGCCCAAAGCTGGTACAATATTGGGAGGTGAGGGAGAGAAACTGTAATAAAAGAGAACATTCACAGATATCAGTTACCTTATATTATCATACATTCTATTTTGCAACCATATAATAGCCATTGTATTATTTTCAGTTTAAAAATTATCTGGATTATGTCCACATTTTATTACATTTACTAGAGGGATCAGCAATCCATTTGATTTAAATATCAGTAAAGAAAATAATCGTGGAGAATTCATAAGGCTGCTAAATTCAAAAGCCTTGAAGTTTTATGAAAGTCAATGAAATGAAAAATATCCCCAAATCTAAAAAAAATAAAAATATGTACAAGCCTTAGAAAAAGGTACTTGGCAGCATTCAAAAGCACAAAAGAATTACCTCTCCTTGATGGCCACACAAGCATGTAGACAACCAGGGGCAGCTTTCAAAGAGGTTATGCAAGCCTGTGCTGCATTCTGCAAAGAACCTCTTTCAAATGCTTTGCACCAAACTGGCAACAATACAATGTAAAACATCCATATAGTTTATTCTATTTTCTTGAAACAATTTAAATTGCAAGAAACCATGACTTGCACTTTTTTTCCAGCAGTGTCTTGGAATCAAACTTGTAGGTCTAAGAAGCACCAAGCTCCACCCTTCTGCGTGAGGGAGGGGGACAGGGAGAGACCTGTAGTAAAATACTACTTATGTCATTTTAACAAAAGCAAGAGCAGCCTAAAGAAGCTCACAATTTTATCCTTTTTTTTTTTTTTTTACTAGGAAGCCTGGGTCTTCTAATTCTCACATATTGGAGCCGTTTCCTTGGGGAAGCATAGATTACTTTCGCTCCGTTCAGTTCAAGCTTTCTCGGACCTGAGCGCGCACATTTTGCGCCAGAGAGCCTCGTCACACCACAGAAGGGCCCATTTCCGTGGTGCCAGAAGGCGCTTATTTTGCGCCGCAATTAACTCGAGTGGCTTTTCCCTTCTTTTAGGTCATTCGTAAGAGGCTCAAAGCATTTCTAAAGGACTTGGCCCGAAACGGACCGGCCTTGAGTCGCCTCAGGGAGGAGCCGAGAGCCAGGGCTGGACTACAACTCCCGTCGTGCCCCCGCCAACATGGCTGCCAGCTAGCGCTATGCTGGGCAAAATCGGGCTCGACTGGTGAAACCGTTGGGCAGGAAGACTGAGGAGAAACGTGACTTCCCGCCCACCAAACTAGAAGGAAGGGCTCGCGCTCGCTCGCTTACCTCGCACCCCAGCGCACGAACCAGGAGCAACGGCCACCGCCGAAAGACCAGCAACCCGGCCTAGCCCTTCCCTCTGCACGCGCCGCTGACGCCCAAGACCGCAGTGGCACCACTCGACGCGGACTAATGACGCAATATCTCAGTCTCGTGACTTAGTAGGCGGGGTTGTAGTGAAAAAACTCCTCCCCGACTTGCGTTTATAATACTGAATTTTGTCTTTTGAGAGGCTGTTAAATCATTTTTATTTTTTTTAAAAGACCATAGTGCCTTTCAAATGTATTGGCCTACAAACGTTTGTCCGCGGGAGCTGAAGAAGTATTTAGCATCTGATTCAATAATCCAAATGTGATTTAGTTCACGTGCCTTTGATCAGACACTAATGGACAATAAATAGTTCAGCGGATTTCAGAAGTGCCCGCTGGCTTTTGAATCTGCACTTTAATGTTTTATTAGCTAGTCTACGTTACACAAGATATCTTTCCCATTCAAGTATTTTCAATGAAGAGTAGCTTCATAGGTTGCAGAAGCAGATAGAAAACGAAAATTAATATAGAGTATACCTTCATAGAAAATATTGCTACATAGCGAGCTGATATATGGATAAGTTTCTTGCAGAACTCAGCATGACATATCACTTTTTTTATCATTGGATCTTTGGGGATTGATACATATATTATTGTAAAAAGATAAATTGAAATTGCCAGATTACTACAAGTGGAAAATGACAGTTTACTGATCATTGCAATCAAAGGGATGCATCTTAAATTAGATTAATCAGTGGCCTGTGGCTATGCAGAGGCCTCAGTTCCAAAAAAATGTGATCTGTGGAGCTGTGACTTTTAGTGGGTGACTGATGAGAATGATAATGCTATTTATAGTAGGAAATTAACTTGGGTTTCTGCCAACTGACAGCACTGGTTGGCAGAGGGTCACTGGGACAGAAGCAAAAGGGCAAAGAAGAGAAATGTGTAAGTGTATATTTGAAAAGGTCTATGCCAGTTTGCATGTCCATAGTGATATGTTCCTGACAAAAAAATTACCTCCACACATTAGTGTAATGCATAGAGATTTTCTCTTCTGCACTAGCTTTTTCTTGCTCGGCTGGAAAGTAATTGCCAAATTGTTTTGTATTGGTGGTAGTACATACGGGACGAGTTTATAAATGACATTTCCCCTACTAAGCATTCAAATGAGGCTTGTGAGAAAAGCAGAATAAGACTTTTTTTTTTTTAATCAGTTTGGTCAAAGAAACCATAATTATCTTCATTACATGATAATGGAAAGACTTTTATGGCTTGAACTCTGGAAATTTATGATGGCAATAGGACTTTAACCCTGGAATGCTGGCCAGCAAGACTAAAATGAAGTGTATTGAAAAGAAATGTTCGTTTAGATCAAAGAGAACAGTACCATTTGTATGAATAGCAATCCTGGAAATAGAAATCTGTCTGTTCTCAAAAGGCACTTTGATGTTCCCTGGAATAATGCATTCTAATTTACCATTGGAGCAATATCTTCAACTCAGAACTAAATTAGATGTGTCCTAGAAAATCTAAAAATGGCATTTGTTATGCCTTTGGATATGAGTTATTGGAAACAATAGAATGGAGAAAACCATTTCCCCACCCCCACCCCCAGTGCTTTTTTTGTAAAAAAAAAAAAAAAAAAAAGGTGCCGGAACTCACAGATGTCATACAATCCATCTTGCCTACCCTACAAGGTTCCATCCAAAAAAAGTGCCGGAATTCCATTCTGGGAGTTCTATGACAAAAAAAGCCCTGCTACCCCCTATATCATATTTTGAATTTTCTTCTCTCTATTTAATCAATGTGGAATAGATGATTGTGGACGAGAAAGGGGTTTGGCTTGAGTAATGCTGGATCAGACCAGAGGCTTTTCAACTTCAGCAGGCAGCTTTACTTGGAACAGCTTAAATTAGGTGACAATACCCCTAACATCATAATACATCAACAGCTGCCTATCCCAGGTCCTTGGGAAGGACTCAATAAAAATGGATGGTGGATAAAAATGTCAGAGCCAGTCTGAACATCTGGCTGACTGCGATGAACCATAATACAGCTAGTCCTTGACTTGCAACCATTTGTTTAATGATCAGAGTTACAAAAGTGACTTATACATGTTTTTCATACTTAAGATCATTGCAGCATCCCCATGATCATGTGATTAAAATTAAGATTCTTGGCAACTTATTCATATTTATGACAGTTGCATTGTCCTGGGGTCATTTTTGCAAACTTCTGCAAGCAAAATCACTGGGGAGGCCAGATTCACTTTAGTAACTTAACAATTGCAGTGATTCACTTAACAATTGTGGCAAGAAAGGTTGTAAAATGGGGCAAAACTCACTTAACAACCGTCTTGCTGAGCAATAGAAATTTAGGGCTCAAATGTGATCGTAAGTCAAGGACTACCTGTAATCCTAAATTCTTGGGAAGAACTCAGTGCCAACACCATCTAAAAAATTGGCAGCTGTGACTTCACATTATTGTGAACAAATAATAAGGCGATTTTACTTGGAACAGCTTACATCCTGCTGGAAAACTTTTAACACCACCAAATAACATCTGCCTATCCAAGGTCCTTGGGAAAGACTTGATAGGTGGATAAAAATGCCAATCCAGTCTAAACATCTGGCTGCTTATGTGATCAATCACAATGATAAAATGCTTAAGCTTTCTGACTCATAGCAACTCTGTGCAGTTATTAGAATTAAACAGAGATTGTAGTCTGACTATAATTTGGTTCCAGGAAAGCTGCAAACAGGTGAAAACAGTTTTTCAAAGCATCTGTTTTCTCTTAAAAATTAGAAGTAAGGGAGAGGCATAATAAAAACATTTAGGGCAAAAACATAGGAAGGACAAAGTATGTTTTGAAAGTTCTTAAAGACATAGTGCAAAGATTTAAAAGAGTAATTTTTCATGACATTTATCAGTCATATGTCTTCTGCAATAATTCCCATTGCATTTATGAAGTTTAAAGAGAGTTGGGCAAATGTATATGTAATACACTGGCTAATATTAGTACGTCTTTTAGCATGAAGTAATGAAAGCTTAAGAAAAGAATAAAATATTTAAACACAAATTACCTCCGTTTTCAATAATTAACTAGAAAGACCTTTAATGAACTTAGTACCCAAGTGTGGAATTTGGAATCTGACTCTTACTACATCTAGATAAACACCATTGTGGCAGATAGAAGACTTCTTTGTAGATTTCATTTCAATCAGAACAGTTCACTTCACAATTGCCTTACGTTATTTCCAATATGATAATTTGTAGCTTATGTGAGCCAGCTATGGTTCTTCTTACTGTGCTTTTCCCATGCATCATTTCCACATATTCCGCATCAGTCAAAGGTAAGTTGCTTTAAACTTTTAACTTGCACTCATATATTTAAACCTTTGACTTGCATTAGCAGGTGTGTATCTGCCTTTTAATGAGAGAAATGAAGGTACAATGTAGATTTTATTTATGTGGATCTTTTATAGATCATTTTGAATTAATTGGGAGGTGGGGGAGATTTTGTTACATGGATTGCTTTATGAGCTATCTGTGGTTTGGAGCAAGTTAGGTCTTTCTTCTTAGGGAGACTGGATTTGTGGTTTAACACTAAAACTATTCACAGGAATCTAATTGAAAACAGGTTTAAGAAAACAGTTTTCTTAAACTGTTGACACATATTTGCTTTTCGGGGCATCAAATATTTGTTGGTTTTTCAAAGATAGGTTGAAGGGTGCCATTATCTAAATAAAGAACTTAATTCCCACTAGTATGCACTTTGTGTGAATTAACTATGTGTACATTTGCCTATGCACATTTAAACAAATACAATATATCTCATCAAAGTCGTCACCTGCTATCCAGCAAATCTTTTCAATCTATTCTCCTCCTGATTTCTCTTCTTATATTTTTTCATATTAGGCTGAACTAATTCCAAATTAGAATATAGTGCCAAGGCAGTTTTTCATTAGAGATTTGTTTGATCTAAGGTATGACAACTATGTACAGCAACATAGTTGTTAAGCAAAGTGCACTGCACTATCTTCTTTAACGCTCCATGCTTTTAAGTATCTTGGAATGTCCTGTTAAAACAATGACAGATAATCTGTTTGTAAAATGTGAATGATAAACCAGTAAACTAGATACTGGGCCTATCAATAAGAAAGAAAGGTAACTAGTTAAATTTGGAAGGAAGGGGTAGGTCAAGCCCATCAGTCTACATGATTATAAGATAAACAGCTGCATAATGTAAGAGATTAAGATTGAATTTCTAGGTCTCAAGACCTAGAATGTCTTTATAAACAGAATATGTTCCTCTGACTTTGGAAGTAGGATATTAGAAGCAATTAACTACAAATTTCCCAAGAGATTTAAGAATATATGCTATGGGAAGCCAATTAATAGGACTACTTCTGTTCAGTGATCAGATTGAAAATGAACTTGGGTGATAATTTAAATAGCAGAATGGAAGAAGTGATTAAATATTTTATCCCAGCTATTATATTACAATCTATATGACAAGAGGTGATGCAGCAGGTTTTATTCCTGTCATGCCATCGTCGGAGTCTGAGTCTGCGGAGGAAAATGAGCTGGAACAGGACCCTATGGAGGTCAAGGGAGAGGTGTTTATGGTTTCAGAGGACTGTGGGGGCTGTCCTCTGTAGTTTCAGAGGACTTCAGGAGTGGGATAGGAGGAACAGAAGAGACAGAGTTCAGGCAATGAGCAAGGGCCACCCCTACCTGATCCTAGAGCACAGAGAGTGGAGAAAAGGAGGGAACAGCGCAGGCAGGCTCAACTACTCGGGAGGGGAGTATCCCGCCTCTCCACAAGACACACCTGGAGACTGAGATTTAAGAAGACGCTGTGGGGAGAGGCATTTGTCGGGAACAAATGCTGATTCCTTGGAGTTTTGTGTGTGTTGTTGCTGATCTCTTATTCTGTGACTTCTGCTTGGAAACCCGGAAACGCTGACCATTGGCCTGGCTGACAACGTTGCTTGGATGTTCCAAGATCTTGGACTGTATTTTAGCTTCCCTTTTGAAACTGCTTAGGCAAGCGTGTATTCACACAGATTCGTTAGGTTTATGATGTATGTGTCATTCCTTGTTATCTCCGTGGCCTTGAGTAAATTCCTCTCCTAATCAGACTGTATGTGAAACTACTTGCAGCCAGAGGTGGCTGAAGGTGTGTGTGTCTTCCTGTGTTTGGAGGCTTGCCAGAAACGTGGGAGCATTTGGGGAAAATTTGGAGCAATTAAAGGGCGGTTTGAATTGCCAGCTGACTGCATTGCCTCTATGCTGTGCCCTGGGTAATCACATTTCCACTGAAATGCAAATACAGAAGAAATCATCAGCAAGAAATCATTAGCTTACACTGTGCAAGGACTGTAGCAAGGAACTATATCCTTACAGTTTTATTTGGTAGAGATTTTCCACATTTTTTTTCAAAGTCACTTAACAAAAATATAATGGAATATCTTGCTGTACACTGGGCCACATTTTCAAGAGGTTTCAAAGACAAGATTTTTCATAATTACTGGGTATTACAATGAAAGTCAATTTAAAAATCCAGAGCACTCTATATTCTTATTTTTATATTTTATTTAATTACATTGTCATCTAATTAAATTTTAAGACTAATGATGTGAACAAGAAGGTATGTCATTAAGCACAATGGCTCTTTGCTTACTACACCCAGCAAGGAATAATAGGTGGAGTCTTGCAGAAGATATAGTCCTCATTGATAAAGAGGTAGCTCCAGTCCATTAAAAGATAAGGAAGGAATATTGAACTATGTTCTGAGCAAGGAGGTCAGGTAAGTTGGCTGCTAGCCAAGTGTGGGTACTCTCAGGTGAAATGCATTTTCTAGATCACCTTCAAATGGAGTTTGGCACTTGCTTGCAGGGAGACTTGCAGGGAGAGAGATAAGAAAGTACCTTGACATCCTCATTGTCTTTTAAGAAACTTTTAGGTCCAAATGAAGATGCTGGCGTAGTATGATTTCAGGGAACAAATGGAAACAGTGGGAAAATATATTTGGGAAGTTGAGTGCCCCATCTTTAAATTACAGTATGGTTAGCTTACTTGCTTCAAGATGTGATCAGCAAGCCCTGTTGTGTGTGGTGTCCATCCTTTTCACTCAACTGAATGACAACTGAGCTTTCTGCCTGAGTCTTATAGTTCAGCCCTTTCAAAACCTTTCATAGTGTGAGGATTTACTGAAGAATTGCTTCTGGATACACTCGCCTACTCAAATGCTGGCATAATCTTCCATTGACCTTTTCTGAGTGTCTCTGTTGAGTGATAGCAAGGTGAGGGGCTCCCTGCTATGGCTGTCCTCTCCAAAAACATCCTAATCATTTTTTAAAAAATTTCTTAAAGCCAATTTATCTTGGACCTTGTTTCAATTGCATGCCTAGTTGTCTGTGTTTTAAACGTGGTTGCTTCTCTCTTATTTGTCTTCTGTAATGGTTATTTTGATATAAGGTTATATTTTTGGATGTGGTTGCATTTTAATGTCCTTTCATTGCAACATGTTTTTTTTTTATTCTATCCTACACATTTCTGGCTGAACGTATTTCAGTGGGTAGTTAGAAATCATCGGAATAATTTAAAAAATTAGGAGGGAAATGCAATTTTTATAATTTCACTGAGGAATGGCTAGTGGCTCCTAGAGGGGTGGCAAATTAAAAAAAAAAATTAAGATTGTGTCTATGGCACACTGAAAAGGTTGGGGATTCATTCGTGCCCTCTTAACTGCCATATGCCCTTGGAAATGAATTAATAGACTAAATTCCTATTGAAGACAGTTTTGAAATGTGTTGCATTTCATTCATGCTAGTAAAAAAAAGGATTATGAATACACTGAAAACACTCCCACTTTTTTTTTTTTTTTTGAGTTTCTGTTGGAGCCATTCATTGGTTATTGTGGGAGGAAAAAAGTAAGCTATCATATTCTAAGGAACGTATTCCTTAGTTTGCTGCCCCAGATGAAAAGTGTAGGATGGTATTTTGTTTTTCCAAGAAGTACCTCATTGTCAGTGTGTTTTTCTTCAGTTGGAGGCAGCCCAATTTAAACTTAAAGAGATACAGTACAAGCAATGAGGCTGAAATAGAAGCCAGTGTCTCGAGAACAAATTGTCTAGTCACAGATTACCCCATAGTGATGAAATGCTATTATTGTGCTTTTAGATCTAGGATGGACAACTTTGGGTGGCTAAGATCTGCATCTTTAAGAAAAATAATGTCTCCACTGAGTGAAACTAGTTGTGATATGAGGTTTTCAATGCTTTATTTGGCTTTTCTGCTTTTAAGCAAAATGCAGGTAGTCCTCAACTTACAATAGTTCATTTAGTGACTGTTCAAAGTTACAATGGCACTGAAAACAATGACAGGACCATTTTTCACAGTTACGATCTTTCCAGCATCCCCATGATCATGTGATCAAAATTCAGATGAATTCAGATGCTTGGCAACTGGTTCATATTTATGACGGTTGCAGTGTCCCAAGGTCATAAGACTGCCTTTTGCGACCTTCTGACAAGGAAAGTCAATGGGGAAGCCAGGTTCACTTAACAACCACATTATCAACTGCAGTGATTCACTTAACAATGAAGGCAAGAAAGGTTGTAAAATGGGGCAAAGTTAACAAATGTCTCACTTAACAACAAACATTTTGGGCTCAATTGTGGTCGTAAGTCAAGGACTACATGTAAAGTGCTTTCATTAGATGCACTGAAATATTCAATGATTTAACACACCTACTTTCTTTAGTTTTTGACCAAAAGCGGACAGGAAAGTATGTGAGATACATACACATATATTTCTGATATACTTTCCTGTGCATGTGTATTATATGTGTAATATATATATATACCCGTGTAAAATTGGAAGTGTTTCGATGAAGTCCCATTCTGGCAGTTAACTGGCAGTTAAAAGGAAGAAACAGCTAAGACCACACATTGCTCCTCGAAGCACGAAGCTGAAAACACCAGCCTGAAGATGACGAATGGGACTTCATCGAAACGTCGCCAAGATACTTCCAATTTTACACGGGAGAAAACCCGAATAACCAAAGACCTACATATATATGTATATGTATATGTATATGTGTATATATATATGTTTTATATATATATTTGTTTTCTGAGGTTTTCGCGTGTGTTTGTATGTAGGTCTTTGGTATTTGGGTTTTCTCCCGCGTTAAATTGGAAGTGTCTTGGTGACCTTTCGACGAAGTCCCATTCGTCATCTTCAGGCCGGTGTTTTCGGCTTCTTGCCTCCAGGAGCAAGAAGCCGAAAACACCAGTCTGAAGATGATGAATGGGACTTCGTCGAAACGTCACCAAGACACTTCCAATTTAACGCGGGAGAAAACCCGAATAACCAAAGACCTACATACTGTGTGTGTTTGTGTGTGTGTGTGTGTATGTAGGTCTTTGGTTATTCGGGTTTTCTCCCATGTAAAATTGGAAGTGTGTTGGCGACGTTTCGACGAAGTCTCATTCGTCATCTTCAGGCTGATGCTTTCGGCTTCGTGCTTCTAGGAGCAAGGACATTGCTCCTAGAAGCACGAAGCCAAAAGCACCAGCCTGAAGATGACAAATGAGACTTCGTCGAAACGTCGCCAAGACACTTCCAATTTTACGTGGGAGAAAACCCGAATAACCAAAGACCTACATACAAACACCCGCGAAAACCTCAGAATGAATATATATATATATATATATATATATATATATATATATATATATATATATAACAGAAATCACTAATATCCTATCCTGCTATTTATGGTAATTTGTACATTAGCCAAGGGGAAGTGCAGAAAAGCTAAAGGGCAAATAGCAGCTGGGAAAGTGGATTTGGAGTGGCAAACTGATGTGGGCTCTGATCCAAAGGTGGGCTCTGATCTGGATTACAGCAGCAGATTGGGGTTCTAAACAGCCGCTTTGCTTTTTAAAGAACAGTAGCAGTGTTAAGCATTTTCAAAAATGTCATAAGTATAATGTTTAATGTTTAATTTAGCAATATGCAATTATATGGAAACATGAAGAAGTCTCCAATTTTTTTCTATTAATCTGCATTGAAAGGTATTCCCTCAGTTATATTTGTATTATCTCTGCAAATTGCAACCTTTAGACTATAGCAGGACTTAAAGTATGTTTCTATGGAAGATTTCTTAAAGACTCTGTGATCTGATAATGATAAATGTAGAACACTAAGTTAGCCTGAGTATATAGATATGTAATGTTGCCTTCATTCCATTTTAGCAATTTATTATAAAAGAATATGTTTGTGCATTAGAATGATCAGGTAACTGGGCAAAAGTGAACCCAAATTTATCATGGCTACCTGGTGTTATAAGATGGAATGCTTTCTTTGACAATATTGTCATTATGTTGAATTTATAGTCTTAGTTTATTTCATATAAAAAGGCCTTCATCCTGCAGTGAATAGATGATGGCTAAAATGACGATGATATATACACAGTATGTGTGTGTGTGTGTGTGTGTGTGTGTTAATTTAACGTTTTGAATACATTTTAGTTATTGTAATGTGCTATACTATATGTTGATACTTTGCAACTTAGAATCACAACTAAAACAACACGGATGCTTTTGAAATAAATGGACTTTGATTATCATATTTTGATTGTTTATGTATGTAAACTATTTCTAAGTATTATACTTTTCAGATGGATTCAGTGAGATTACAGTGTCTGTAATATTATAGCTTAATATTTTCTCTGAACTGCTTGCTGTTTTTTGGTATAAATAGCGAATTAATGCTGTAAGACACAGCAAGGGTAAACTTAGAGCCAGCTAATGGTTAAAACTGCATGTGTTGTCTATGCCAGGAGTACTAATAAAAGGTACAGTCTCTGACAGCTGTCTCAGCTCAAGCAGCATAGCTTTCTCTATTATACAGAACCATGAGTTAATTATAGAAAGTTGTAATGACAGATACTAAAATAGTTATTCAAGTTGCCATGTACTCATTTCTCTCTGCAACATGCTTAGATAACAGAGGCACTCTCTGCCTTACGTGAGAATCTCAACATACTGCATTAAAATGTACATCTAGTAGTATTTAGGGAAATCTACATTTATATGAATAAGCTCTGCAAATGTATCAGAAGGAGAATAATATTCAGTGGAAAGCAATGTAAATTAAAGTTGTGCAGATGAAAATAGATACATATTAATTAAACAGTCATGTATTAGTATTAAAACCATTATTTGTCACAGTTTATAATCGGGTAAAATACTGTATAGCAAATTTTTGTAAGCTATTCTAAGTCAGTACATCAGTCATAGCAAATTCTAAAAAAAGATAAATCAAATTAAAAATTAAACCAATAGGCTAAACATATTAATTTTTTTCTAACGCAATCTGGGTTGTTCCCTAGGATGTATTAAGTTTTTTTTCAGTTTGTGTTTTATTTATTATTTCTGTGATCTTAATGCATTGCCTCTGCCAAAATACTCAAGGTACTTTCAAATTTAGAATACTATCATATAATTTAATACATGGATAAGAAAATAAAAAAGCATGGGAACAGAGAGAAAAATAAGCACATTTAGATGTACGCATATATTTCTAACAAATGAAATACATTTGATCTTAGCCAAAAGGCTGGGAAGCTATTAAGAAGAGGCATCTTAATGCAAACTTTCCAGGAAATGAGTGAAAAAATGAAGGTCAAATTGAATGGTAAACCCAGTTCAGGAATGCAGTTTAGTACTTTGCTGGTACACCATTCATCCTAATAGCCAACAATCTCAGCCAATAGTCTTACTAGGTCTAATAGTAGGGATGGCCTTGAAATTGATACAGGAGCATATTACTTCGCTTATAAACTCTGCCCTGCAAGTCATCTATTGAAAATTTTGTTGAAATAATAATATCAAAATATTATTTACAGCACATCAGGTTAATATAGAATGCTACCAGTGGGAAAGATTCCTTTCCTAAATAGAGAAACAGAATGACCACGGGCAGGCAAACAATTAATGGGAGGAGGAACGATTTCTGACTTCTTAACTTCCCCATTGAATTTCCTTGTAGGAAGCTGGCAATGATTTCAGAAATCTTCCTTCCTTCCTTCCTTCCTTCCTTCCTTCCTCCCTCCCCCCCCTCCCTCCCTCCCTTCCTTCCTTCCTTCCTTCCTTCCTCAATATATATATATATACAATATATATATCCTAAATTTTTTGGATTGCTAACAAAGAATAAAGGGAGAACTGGAATAGCTATTTCGAGCTTCTTAACTCTCTTCAGCCAGACATACCCTTCTGAGATTTGAACCTGGGCTGAGATTCGAACCTTCAGCCAGACATACCAGAAGGGTATGTCTGGCTGAAGAGAGTTAAGAAGCTCGAAATAGCTATTCCAGTTCTCCATTTATTCTTTGTTAGCAATCCCAAAAATTTAGGAAACACAAGTGATGTCGCAGTAGCGACTCCTGCCTGTGGATGGTTCTAGATTGAGCTGATACAGGCAAAAGATTTCTTCCTCCCATATTTGGGCTGACAGGGTGCATCAAAAAAACACTCAAGGTATATATATATATAAAAATTACATTAAAAATTGAAGAATAGCGATTCCTGGGTACATACATTTCAGTAAAAAAGGAAGCGATCACCAGGAAATAAAACACCAAGGTTTTAATAAATAAAATCAAGCTTTCGATGGCTAACATCTGCCATCATCGTCAGGATACAAGCCAGCTAGTGAGGAAACCTGCTTATAAGCATAGCCACACCTAAACTCTACGCATGGACCTTGTAACAGGTCCAAGCCAACTAATCCTTACTTCACTTACAGCCTTCAGTGATTCTTTCTTTTAGCTCTTACTTACATCCACCTAGCTTTCAATGGCTAGCACCTGCCATCATTGTCAGAATACAAGCTAGCTAGTGAGGAAACCTGCTTATAAGCATAGCCACGCCTAAACTCTACGCATGGACCTTGTAACAGGTCCAGGCCGACTAATCCTTGCTTCACTTACAGCCTTCAGTGATTCTTTCTTATAGCTCTTACTTACATCCACACAACCACCCACTTCCTCCCTCCCTTTAGTTCCTGAGTCATATAGGCAACATGTGTTTCTCAAAATTAAAGGGTCCTCTGCACTATTGAGTTGATTCTTCTTCCTGTGTTCCTTGGGACGTTTCTCTCCTCCACTCCTCCGGCACGCATCGCACTCATTTGCATTCTTCAATCCTGTCACTCCTTCAATCCCCCCACAATCCTTGTCACCAATCTCATCCACACTTTTATTTCCCCCCACTGTTGCCAGCATATCGCATCCTCCGTGCTCCTCCTTCGTGCCACCCGGTGCAACTCTCAATCCGGTTGCCTCTCTTTCAGTCTTCCGTAACGCCGCTCTCCGGGAGCGTGTGACCACCCCCATAATGGGGCGGCTGTAAGTATTGATCTTCTGTACATCCATTGAAGGCATGTCTCTGTCTCGGTGGCTCTGATCGGTGTGGCCGCATAGCAAAGGTGTTATTCTGCCATCGCTCATAGTAGGTGTTGCCTTTTTTGAATTCCTATCCATTTCCAAGGCACCGGCGACCAGGTGCGTTGTAGCAGGGGCACCATTGGGGACAGTGGAGCCGATATAGTCACTGGGGTAGCGAGTTTGTTTTGTGTTAATTGGGACACTTGTTGTTCTTATTCTTGAGTATTGGGTACAGTGCAAGGAGGTGTCTGGGGCATCCGAGGACACCTCCTTGCATTGTACCCAATACTCAAGAATAAGTATGTACCCAGGAATCGCTATTCTTCAATTTTTAATGTAATTTTTATATATATATATATATATATATATATATATATATATATATATATATATATATATATATATATATATATATATATATATATATACCTTGAGTGTTTTTTTGATGCACCCTGTCAGCCCAAATATGGGAGGAAGAAATCTTTTGCCTGTATCAGCTCAATCTAGAACCATCCACAGGCAGGAGTCGCTACTGCGACATCACTTGTGTTTCCTAAATAACCGAAGACCTACATACAAATACCCGCAAAAACCTCAGAAAACACAAACACACACAGACACACACATATATATATGTGTGTGTGTATGTGTGTGTGTGTGTGTGTGCTTTCTGAGGTTTTTGCGGGTATTTGTATGTAGGTCTTCGGTTATTCAGGTATAAACAAACAGAACACTCTCCCAGCCAATCAGAGCACAGCCAACCCCCCAGCCAATCAGAGCACAGCCAAGCCCCTAACCAATCAGAACACACCTCCACCCAATCAGAACACAGCCAAGCTCCCACCCAATCAGTTCATACCCCCACTGGCAGTTAAAAGGAAGAAACAGCTAAGACCACACATTGCTCCTCAAAGCACGAAGCTGAAAACACCAGCCTGAAGATGACGAATGGGACTTCATCGAAACGTCGCCAAGACACTTCCAATTTTACGTGGGAGAAAACCCGAATAACCAAAGACATATATATATATATATATATATATATATATATATATATATATATATATATATATAATTTATTTTTATTTATATATTTTCCTATATGCTTTCCTATATAAGACTGTTCCTGTTTTTAATCCTGGAATGTTGGTTTGGGTATGCTACTCCACTACTCTTTCATTAAAGGCAACTATTTTTAAATAGAGTTTAGTACAAATATGATTCACAAAAGTTTATGAAAAAGCATCTAGAAAGACCCTTAATGTTCAGTATTAGGAACCTTGGTGGTGAATCTGATCAGAAATAAGTTTAAGAGTTGTCTTAAATCTCTCATATTTAAACCATGCTTTGGAGATAAGAATAAAAAATATGGTGGGCTCCTTGTACTTTAGCTTATCACTGATGCAACACTTTCCACAATTATTTCTTTCTTCATATAGGCCACAATACAGGTCCTCGAATAAACAATGACAAATTATACAAATTTGCATATTCCACCCAAGTTCTTATTGACAGAGTGAAAGGTTTACCCCATGAGAGTGTGGGCTATCAAATTTCATCTGGAGTGGATGTCAACTTAGTATGGAGGAATCCCAATAATGATGATGACCAACTGCTCAAAATTGCGGTAGGCAATTATTGTAACATGATGTTATCAAGGCATTTTCTGATGATTTGGGTAATGAAAGTTTAGTTAATGTAAGTCAAGGTGTAAAATGTGATTAAATTCTATTTATAGAAAATATAGGATGCGTTTTAAAATTGAAGGCATTTAATATTGCGAACGTTGTCCATGGGGTCGCGATGGGTCGGACACGACTTCGCAATTAACAACAACAACAACAATATTGCGATGTTTACTTAGAAAGTATAGACCACAATGTTCAATGATACATGCTGGGATACAGATTTCAACATAGAGAGCTATCAGGATCAAAGTTAGCAACTTTAGCAAATTTAGGCAAGAAAAAACAAATGCATAGGTACAATATAGGTGGTACCTTGATCAACAGTAGTAACTGTGAGAGGAATCCTGAAGTCCTAGTGGACAATCACTTAAAGTCAAGCTATTTTCCAAGGCGCCTGAAGGCAGGACAAGAAGCAATGGGTGGAAATTAGCAAGGAGAGAAGCAACCTAGAAACTAAGGAGAAACTTCCTGACAGTTAGAACAATTAACCAGTGGAACAACCTGCCTCCGGAAGCGGTGAATGCTCCAACACTGGAAGTTTTTAAGAAGAGACTGGACAGCCATTTGTCCGAAATGGTATAGGGATTCCTGCCTGAGCAGGGGGTTGGAATAGATGAGCTCCAAGGTCCCTTCCAACTTTACTACTACTACTACTACTACTACTACTACTACTACTACTACTATTATTATTATTATTATTATTATTATTATTATTATTATTAATATGAGCCAGCAGTGTGCTGCAACTGCCAAAAAAGCCAACACAGTGCTAGGCTGCATTAACAGAGGGATAGAATCAAGATCACGTGAAGTGTTAATACCACTTTACAATGCCTTAGAAAGGCCACACTTGGAATACTGCATCCAGTTTTGGCCACCATGATGTAAAAAAGATGTTGAGTGCAGAAAAGAGCAACAAAGATGATTAGGTGATTGGAGGCTAAAATATGTAAAGAATGGTTGCTGGACTTGGGTGAGTCTAATTTAAAGATGAGAAGGACTAGGGGTAACATGACAGCAGTGTTCCAATATCTCAGGGGTTGCCACAAAGAAGAGGGAGTCAAGCTATTCTCCAAAGCAGGACAAAAAGCAATGGATGGAAACTAATCAAGGAGAGAAGCAACCTAGAACTAAGAAATTTCCTGACAGTTAGAAGAATTAATCAGTGGAACAATTTGCCTCCAGATGTTGTGAATGCTCCAACACTGGAAGTTTTTAAGAAAAGACTGGACAACCATTTGTCTGAAATGGTATAGGGCAGGGGTGTCAAACTTGCAATGTCACGTGACATGTTGCTACATATTGCGGCTTTTTTTCCATTGCCGGCAGTGGGGTGGGCGGGGTTTCACTATGATGCATCCGGCCCGTGGACCGGCAGTTTGACACCCCTGGTATAGGGTTTCCTGCATGAGCAGGGGGTTGGACTAGAAGAACTCCAAGGTCTGTTATTCTATTCTATTCAGATGGGCTGAAATTTCAGAGACATTATTTATATATACTATGCTTCTGTCAAATGCTTTGTTGCTTTATGTCTTATATAACTTAGTGAAGCCAAATGAGAAATGTAGATTTTCTATTTAGAGGTTTCCAATATTTAAGGCTCATTGGTGAAGACCTATCAGTTATATAGAGTTTAATCATTTCAGGATGCTTATGTAAATTCTCATTTAATAGAGCAAAGCCAGATTTGTCAAATCACATCATAGTAAATCAAAAACAAATAAGTCACATTATAGGTTAGTGTGCTATGTGAATTGTCTTTGACCAATCTGTATAAGACTGGTTTGCAATAATCACAATAGAAATCACAGGTTACCCATTGGTTTTGAAAAGCTACTTTGAAGTATACAACCAGTACACAGATAAAATACAAATTATATTTTGAAAAATATAGTGTTCAAAGGAGAAATTAAGTGTGAGGAAATAAACTCCCACTGCAAATTAGTTGATTTTGTCCTAATTTTATTTTATTGGGTTTTTTGTCTTTTCAGATTACAGATGTATCATTTGAAAATGTGAACGAGCGTCCTGTAACAAAAGACATTTTTCAGCAAAAAAACACAGATAAACTATATGAAGAAGAGTATCTTGCTGCTTTAAAAAGGCCTGTATTTCTGCACTGGATTCGTGGAAAGGTAAGAGAATAAGTAGAAATCACACTGTGATTAAGAACTTTCAATTGCATTGAGTGTCAGGGGGAGGGCAAAGAGCACAAAAAGGTTGCACAATCAAAGTTCAGTTATTTTTTTCTGCATGCCATGACACATGTAGAAAAGTGTTAAAAGTTCAGTTGAGTGTTAATGGCCGCCATCCATACTTTTTTCAGCCCCTCCCTCACCAGTGGTTGCCCTTGAAGACACGCATGTAGCAACTGTGGGGAACATTATACAACCAATGTGTCTTTTCCAGGATTGTGTATCAGCTGCAGCTGCTTTAAGGTGATCCTAACAAATGTTACATGCACACACACATGTTCTCTGAATCACTTGAAATCCAGTTCTTGGTACAGCCCTAATAAAATGTACATGGCCAATATACTAAATGCCAGCATTAAAAACAAAAACAAAAAACCAATACATCATCATGACTGCTTTGAGGATATTGTGCAAGTTTTGGAGTGGACAAATTTGACTTTTGTCTTCACTCTCTGCCAGAGCAATCAAAATAAAATGTCAGGGTGGGCAGTGTTTTTGGGTGGAGAAGCTGCATTAGATCACATGAAACTGTACAAGGATTTCATGAGTGGAACTAGCTTGTGGATAATCCATTCCCACACTTCCAATCATGTCTTGGATTCTCCATTCCAGTCTAATGCCAGGGAGAGTCATAGAATACATCATAGAAAAGCAATTTCAATTGTGTGGGCTACACTAAACGCCCTGGACCTTTTTTGTATTTAACAAAGAGCACAGGATCAAAGGCTGGTGAGCCCACTCTATATCAGATCCCATGCTATGATCCCACTGGTGAAAGCTTTATAATCTGAAGATGGAGAAGGACTTCAAATGATTCACCTACGTGGCTTGAAAATGTTTTGCCCATCATGGAAATAAAATACTTCTCTCAAAGGGATGCCAAAATGTATCAATGGAGTGCTATTAAGAGATAATGTGTTTATTGTAACCCTTATAAAGTGCAGAATGGAAGTTATAACTGCTCAAGTGCTAGTTGAAAGGACAAAGTCTTGTGGTTTAAATTCAGATGCAGCAGCCAGTGCAAAGATCACTCTGCATCTGACACGTCCTTGTGTTATTAATTTCACTACAGTTCATTTCTGACTGATTACATAGCTTAGATTAAGGGCCAAGATATATGTTATCTCAACATTTCTGCTGGGGTGGCAAAAGAGGAGTTATTAGGAAAGGTGAACATATTAAGTATCCTGCAGACTAATCAGTGTACATGACTATTATTATGGTTTGATAGAACTAATATTAGTAGTTTCCTCCTGCCATTCCAGAGACAGCCTTATTTATTTTCACTTTATTAGAGGAGGCAATCATTTGGGGACACTTTTTCCCGGTTTCTGAAAATACATGGTGGCATTAGGATTGGTCCCAGTGCATGACACCAACACCATCAGGATTATTGAGCAAGCATCTTGTACAATCTCCATGGCAAAAATTGTATTAAAAGAAATAGTAAATACTACTTTAAGACTGCTATGGGCTGGCGATGATAAAGAAAATATCATCAGTACATCCTCATCATCATTATCATCACTGCTATACACTGCTGGATGAAGGCTTAAAAATATTTATTCTATGCTTAGAGGGATACGAAAAAAAATCCATAAATTATTTAGATTATGAGTTTCCAAAAAACACATCATGCAAATTTAATATTCTCTCCATCTCTCCCAAAGATGCTTTCCCAAAAAGCTTCTTCATTTCTTCTTGGGTGAGAAGCAAAATGTTTTCAAGGAAAAAAAAAAACATGCAAGTCCAGTTGCCTTTTGGAAAAAGCATTTTTGGGATAACCATGTCCTGGATGACTGAGAATCTCCATAGACATCTCTCCATCTCTCCCAATATTTTATTGTGTTGTTGCCCAATTTCAACAAAGGATGAACTACAGGTATTTTAATAGGATAGAATGTAATGTTTAGCTACCAGTGATCTAGTCTGGTAGTGGTTCCCTGGGGTTTTGAGTAGCTAGGGTTTTACCTTCTCATCTTTTTTAAAAATTGAAGATGCCAGGATCTCACTTTAGGATATGCAGATATGAGGAATTCTTGAAATTGATTTATAATAATCTGGAGGTCACCAAGTTGTGAAAAGTTGGATAAAGTCTTCTGCATTTAAAGTAAGTGTTCTATATCAGAGCTGGAAAAGGGTGCAGTAGGTCAGTGATTAAAGATGCTGGGCTTGTCAGCTGGAAACTGACAACCCGTGTTCAAGACCTGAGTGCCGTATGAAGAGGTGAGCTCCCATTAGTTGCCCTGGTTTCTGCCAACCTAGCAATTCAATAGCATGCAAGTACATAAATAGGTACCACTTCAGTGGGAAGATAACAGTGTTCTGTGTGCCTTGGCATATAGTCTTGCTGGCCACATGACCTTGGAAGCGTCTTCGGATAACATAGGATTCCTCTCTAAGAAATGGAAATGAGGACTGCCCCCCAGAGTTGGATAACACTGGACAGGGAAAACCTTTACTAAAGCTGGATACTCACCCCAAGAAAATAAAAGAGTTATTTGCAAACAAACATCACCTCAAATATTCTTTTTTGTATTAAGTATTCTAAGTCATTTGGCATTTTAAGTAGCCATCGGATGGTAATAGTATTTATTCAGGGCAGCTTGAGAAAAAATTATTGCATCTGATTCTGGGTCAAATATTTTGACATTAGGTTTAGGTTTTCACGACACTGCTAATTTTGCATGAATTAAAAGTGTTATGATGTTTCTATTAGTGAACTAAAGTGTTGCATAATAAGATCATTCTATGCTTGGAAATAAATTATAATAGATTGTGTTTTGTCTTGCTGATTTGACACAGATTTCTGTTGTTGTACTGCTGCTTTTCATTGGACCTGCTTTGGGACGTACCTGTGTAGAACAGAATACTGATTCAGCTTCTGATATTAATAACTGTGAAAATAAATTAATGATAAATAATGACTAGAATTTCTGGAGGATAGTTTTCAAATTAAAATTTATTCTTATTACAAATTCTCTCTTTCTCTCTCCCTCCACCACACCTTCTAGATTAAAAATTTCTACAGCTATGAAGATGAACCTTCTATTATCAAGAATCTCAAGAGAGGCCTGGCTAGCTTGTTTCAAATACAACTGAATTCTGGAGCTGCCAGTGAGGTACACTATTCTGTCATGCGTGCTAAATGTATTGATTTTAACAGGAGAATATTTAACGTATTAAATTGACTTAATTTAGGCACAGTGCAATTCCAAATTGACGCTGGGTGGTATATCTCTTAATCAAACAACATAGAAAAATATAATAAAATTATAAAAATGAAGGAATAAAGAGAACAAAGAACAGGAACAGATGGCATATTACTCTAGAAGAGGAGATACATCATTAAAATAGAAGAGAAACGGGGATATGGATTTTTGTAAAAAATTATACAGGCCTTTTCTAGGTATAAGTTCACATTTGGGCAGAAATTAATGCAGAGAGTATCACCCTCTTACAATGTGGAGGACAAAGTTTTAAAGAGCAAAATATAATGCAAATATCTTATGCATGTTATATAAAAAGCTTGTTATTTAATTAACACACCACCATAACGAGAGAGATTTATAAACTCTGCTGAAGAACCAGCTCATTATTGCCCTCAAAGAAAGGGTTAAGGGCAAGATCAAATGAAGTCACAATCATGAAGTGCTATGTTAACGGTATAAACATAAACACATTACATTATATTCTATTACGTTAATTTATATAAATGTAAGTATCAAATTAAGAGCCTAAAGACCTGGCTCTGCCTGTTGGCCTGAGAATCAAATGTTGGGCTTCCATCCTAGAGGTGGCAATTAGATTGATGGCAAACTCCACCCACCCACCCTCCTTGCACTCTCCTCTCCACCATTCATCTTTTTGGTTATCATACTGATGTATTCTCATTGTGTTCTTTTTCATTGTTTATTCTATTCTATTATTTTACTTCTGTTTACACTTTTTTCATTTTCTTCTTTTTATTATTGTAAGCTGCCTAGAGTAGCCTAAAGTTTAACAAACAAACAAATAAATAAAATAAAAATAAAAAATGATTGCTACAGAAAATGAATGTATTTGCTGCACATGTATTCTATGTTGAAAACATTCAGTCAATTTGTGAAATGCTCATTCCTTTTTGCTAAGCCCTTTGTTTCAACATGTTTGCCACCGTCTCTCATCTTAGACTATTCTAAATTCATCTGAAGAAAACTGGGGGATCTAAGATAGGAATATAGTTTTGTTTTGTTCTACTTAACTATAATTTATATGATGAAACCATAGTTGACAAACCATAGCTTGTAGGGATGCAAATACAGCTAATAGTTGCTTGATTTGTAGAGTTTTTACACAAATGTCAGTTGTAAATTAAACAGAACATTCTGATTCACTTTAGGGTTTAAATAGGGCCTATTGATTGCTAGGTACCTGAAACAGCCCAATGTCAAAATATATGTATTGATGTCATTAGGTCCAATGCCATTGTGTCCAGTGACATCATTTGCCCTGCCTCTCTTCCTTGTGCAGACATCCTTGCTACAATCTATTTGGAAATCTAGACTAAAGGTTAGACTGACAGTATAACAATAAAAGACTTATAGAGAAAATTTGGACCTATTCCTGTCTCCTCTTTGATGTCAGAAAGAAACATAAATAGTCAAATCCTGAGCAAATATTTACAGTTGTAGTGTTAGCATGAAGAACGTTGACACAAATTAGTCAGTTTTGTTTTTCATAAACGAGTTGAGTGGATCCACTCTGTGTGGTTTCTGAGCCATGGTTCGTGGTATATGAACACAGCCAATTGTGGCTTAATCAACAGATCATAATTAAGCAAATAATGCCTTAATGTAATAAATGAACTAGGGTTTAATTAATATTAAACATTTCTTTGAAATTATCCTACAGATTTTAAAAATGTAAACAGTATCACTCTAATGGGAGTTAGAACTATTAGGACTGCAGATCTTTCTTTCACCAGCTATAGTCTTAAAAAAAAATTCCTTCACTGAGGTGAAATTTTCCTTGGGTAGAAACCCAGTTGGAATCTACATCTCTAAAATGGTCAGATATGATGGCAATAAGATTTTGGATCCTTAAAACTGGCTTGCTCACTAAGACTTTTAAATTGTATCTCTACTACTGTGCTTTATTGCTTCAGTTGCATGGTTTTATTAGTGCGCTATTATTTTATAATATTTATAATGAAAAGCAGAGACTATGTTTCATAAAAAAAGTGTCAGCAAGTCTTTGATACACCAACATGTTTATTTCAACTGTTCTCTAGACTGATATCTGTGGAAAATGCAATGTGACTTATCAGGCTCGGCAGAATCAGATCACTAAAGTGAAAGCCTTGAACTCTTGCAATTTAGAACACCCAAGTGTAACCAACCATAATCAGGTACAGTAGGGTGCACATCTTTTCTACAACTTGGTTCATTCTTAGGTTTTAATCTTATGCTCCCAATCCTGGATTGTTTTCTTCAGCAAAACTATGGTCAGTTGGATATCTGCAAAACTATGACAATTAAAATTACATTTTTTGCATCAGACAAGAAAAAAAAGGTTTGAAAAATACTGAATAAAGAAAACATGAATTTGGGGACAACAAAAGCTAGTTTTAAAAAAAGGTAAAGGAGTCCCTGCAGATTTTACTCCACTAATAGTTGCCATATGAAAGTTAATATGGCTCAATAAATATTTTTTCCAATTTCTTAATGATTTATTGATGTAAAAAATCATATAAACCAGGGATTGTCATCCTAAACTGTGGCAATTTATTCTACTTGATTCACTTTCTTTTATCATAAAACTATAGTTAATTGACCTGATTCCATGTTATAACTTAGAACAAGATAAATTCAAGTAATTTTATATCTGGCAAACAGTACTGGAAAAGAGGGTTGATGTAATTTGGAGAATTAGTTTCTGATTTTATGTATTTTTTTATTTATATAAAATCATTTTTCAGCTCTTTGAAGTGAAGAAAAAATCCATTTCAGCTGTAATTTATGTACTGGAGGACACCTTTATTCAATCTGTGCGGGCTGAAGAAAATCATATTTTTAATTTGAAATCTCTGCAACTTATTGATACAAAAGTCATTTCAAAGTAAGGCAGTTTAATTTTATTTTTCAGAAAATTTCCACTGGTCAAATCCAATTAATAATGCTTTTAATCTTTACTTTTATTGATATCTCACATTATTGTTATAATTTAAAGCAAGAGGAAAACATTTTGAAAAGAATATATTTTTGTATATAATTTAAGAAGCTTAACATATTCATTATTGTTTTCATTGTTTTGTATTAATTGGATTGTCTACTACAGCAGTGCAAGGTGTTTTGAAGAAGTGCTTTGAAAGCATATAAGCAAAACATATCTTCTCAACACATTAAAACAGCTGCATCATTGAAAATCTGGTTATCTGGAAATTTCTCCCTGATTGGGGCGAATGCATGTAGAGATAGCACTTTAGCCCAATCCACTCCTGCTGCTTTGAAAGCCAGGAACAACTTTCAAAGTTGCCAGCCAAATTGTGCAAACGATGCAGATGCTTTAATAATGTGAAGAGAGGTGCTTTGTCATTCTCAGTTGCAAGGCTCTTCGTCTCAATACCTATATATATATATTCAGTTGCAAGGCTCTTCGTCTCAATACCTATATTCGACGAAGTCTCATTCGTCATCTTCAGGCTGGTGCTTTTGACTTCGTGCTTCTAGGAGCAATGTGTGATTGTAGCTGTTTCCTCCTTTTAACTGCCAGTGGGGATATGAACTGATTGGATGAGAGCTCGGCTGTGTTCTGATTGGATGGAGGTGTGTTCTGATTGGTTAGGAGCTTGGCTGTGCTCTGATTGGCTGGGGGGTTGGCTGTGCTCTGATTGGCTGGGGGTTTGGCTGTCCTCTTGCTTCTCCGTCCTGTCGCTCCTGCGCATGTGTGGGTATTCATGGGCCAGCCTATCAAGCAGGTCCGGGTGTTCGTCCAGGAAGCCTCCGGTGAGTGTGTCTCCGTGTCTGCTCCTCTGTTTGGGAGCGCTATCCCTTTTTGGGAATGCACCCGGGTGTGTTGGGGATCTCCTTCCAGCCTCTCACTCTCGTCCTCCTTCCTCTTTCCCACCACTAGCGATCCTCGCGCCTCCATCGCCAGGTTGTCTGCAAGGCGCGCATTTAATTCTGCTCCACCGTTTGACAACTCTCTTGCCTTTCTTGCTCGCGTGCAAGCTCCCAAGGGGTGGTCTTCTATCAATCGCTCACGGGCACCCGTTGCGAGGTCGCCAATAGGGTGTGGCATCGCTTCTATCTCGCTTTCTCCTATCGTTGTGAGGTGGATTGGGGTGCATGTACTTAGGGCATTTGGGGGGTGCGTTTCTTGTCCCCCTTCTTCTGTTCTACCTATGGGGTGTGTTGTCAATCTGTTGTTTCGTCAGCAAGTTGTTCTCTCCATCGTTCCATCTCTCTGACCTTGCGACGGGTGGGTAAATTGCCTTTGTTGGGAATTGTGATGTTGTCTTTCCCATGCTTTCAGCGTTTGGTATGCTGGGCAGAGCTCTATGTGGCGGTTTATGGAGTTCCCGTTGGAAAGCCAGGCCTCTTTGAGTAGGCAGCCTCCCTTGGTGGTATCCCTAGACATAGTTTGTGTGTCAGCACTTGTATTAAACAGTTTTTAGTTTGATATTATCCTGGTGTTCGAATTTATTTATTTTCATTGCATGGCTCTACCCAGGATTCATATTTTTAATATAATTAGAGACCTATCTATCTATCTATCTATCTATCTATCTATCTATCTATCTATCTATCTATCTATCAGAATATAGATGTCTTGTGGCCCTTGTTACTGATATGAATCAACACATACAGTCATTTTAAACCATTTGTGTTAGAGGAGGCATGTTTGTTGAACTGCTTCCTTATATCTATACACAGGCAGAAACTAGAACTGAAGTCCACTGAAGCTGGTCCAAGAATGAAGGCTGGGAAGCATGTTGCCAGCATTATAAAAACTCTGGATTCAAATTATGTGGCAATTTCTTTGATGGCAGAACCTGTCTCTCATGAATGCAAAAGCTGTCCATCAGTAAGTAATAACAAAATAAATAAAAAATATAAAAGTTCATGTACTATTGAAATGACATTAGCTGAAAAGGTACAAGAAAGAATTTGAGTACTTGAGATTTCATTATTTGAGGAATATATTTACTGCTAGTTATACTTCTGAGCCTAATTCCAAGATTTTGAACTATATGTGAGCAGTTTTCAAGGCCTTATCCTATGGCACCCTATTCTTCTCCAGCAATTGAACAACTGAGAATTCTATCCTTATGCAGAATTTGGGACTATCCAAAAATGCTTTGGCGAAATGCTCAAATTCTAGATATGTTCTGACATAATGCACATAAAGACAATGAAAAGATGCCCTGTTAAAGAACTTCTATTTTCCGTTTGCTTTTCGTGAATTTCCATTAGGGTGCTTCCTCTGAATGGCATGCCTAGAAGTGATTTCTGGTAACTCAATGAAACAAGTCATTTTCAGAGCTTCCCACACAAAAACCTTTGGATGCCATATTTTCAGCATAGAACATGCTAATAATTATTGAACAAGTCATTAAAATGTTCTATGCTGAAAATATGGCATCCAAAGGTTTTTGTGTTGGAAGCCCTGAAAACTGCAAACCAATCACAAATCTATGATCCTGATCAACAGAGCCAAATAAATCTTATTGAAATCAAGATAAAGATAATCCAGGAGTTAAAACAGATTGAGATTAAAAAGCAAGGCATGCTTTTTAGAGAAAGTCAGGCTTTCACTTGAAGCTAGTATGGAGAGCAAAGGCAAAAACCATAGAATAGGCATCTGTAAAATGGGCAAAGCTGTGAGGATGTGCACAGCTTATTAAGCCACACAGTCTTGCCCATTTTACAGATGCCTATTCTATGGTTTTTGCCTTTGGTCTCTAAAGAGAAAAGACAAGGAGAGGAGCATCTCTTGCTGATAAATTAGAATGGGCAGAACACAAGAGAGAAAATATCTGCTAAACTCACAAACTCTTGAAATCTCAGTAATTTCTGATCAGACTTGTTGCTATTATATAAAAATTAAGAAAGCTTGAAATCTTCACACTATTTCAAAACAAGGACAGTTAGTTTTTTTCAAAGAAAGTGTTGACAAGTGCAAAAAGTAGGCATGGCCAAGGTTAAAACTCCAAAATTCAATCTTTCCCACTCAAAGACATTCGTATTTAATTCTAATACATTCAAAGTACTATGCTTGATAAAACAACTGCAGCCAACCACATTTCACAGGTAACTTATATAGCTAAATTTCAGGCAAACATAAGCAAGTCATTTTTTGCTTTGGCAACAACTATACAGTATGTAGATTAGCTTTATTATTCTCATATAACAGAGAAAGGGCTCATTCAGCCAGGCATCACATTATTCAGGCCATCGCAGGGAATCTTCACCAACAGAAAGTTCATTTATTATTCATCTATCCTTCTTCAGTATAATTGTAGAGACTAAATGTCCATAAATCAGGAGGAGGCAACTTTTGGGGTTAAGGTCACAGTTGGCTTTTAAATAGCATTTTGGGGACAGACTCCAAAAAATTGGAGGTTAACACAAACATTTTAACTTTAATTTTAAATTTTAAAATGAAAATAATTAAATATATTTAATAATTAATATAATCACTCCTCGCATATTTATAATAGTTCTCCTTGTAAAATATTTCATTCAGCACAACTTTCAGAGGAGTTGTAAGGCTCATATACAAGATTTTGAAAATGATGAGGGCCACATACAATCCCAAGGCCTTGGGTCATACATTCTTGGCTATAAAGCAATATTTAGCATAGTATATATAGGGATGCTCAGCTGAAGGTTATAATCTCCAGCTGTGTTGGGAGCTATTAGTACTCCCTTGCCACTCATTAAAACTCCAGAAATAGCTTCTGTCTCACTCATCATTACTTCTGTATGTTTAATTACAATTCAGGTAAGGTAAAGTTGTACTGCTGAAATTATACTAGTGCTATTTGGAATTAGCATCTGTTCGTATTGCTTATTATCCCTGGCCCAATAAGAGAAAGGATATTTTAGCAAAGGCTGAGCTGAGCTCCTAATTTCCTAGTTAGGGGAGCTGCAATAAACATTACTGGAAGGAACAGCTGAGCTTTCTCTAAAGAATGCCAGAGATAATACTGGATAACAGAAGTGACTGTATATGGTAACACTGGTCAAAATATTCACTCAGCTCTCTACAGGAAGTTGTTTGAACATTCACCTTTTAAAAAAGAGATTTCAAGGATAAAAATCAGACTTTTCAAATTAGACATCTGAAGATTTAAAATAATACTCAGCACCAGTATTGTAGGCCTATGTGTATTTACAGTATTCAAAAGAAGATTTTACGGAATGTTATGGGATTTATTCTTAGTGAAGTGTATAGTATTCATTTTTTATTAGTATTCATTTTTTATCCAGAAGAGTGTGAATAAGTAACGTGTTTGATAATCAAATGGTGTCAAGTGGAAAGATGGTTCCTCAAACCAAGAGTTGTTTTATGGCCTCCCTCAGGGTTTCATTCTGTCTTCAATATGGATATATGTGCTCAATACCTATATGAAATAAATGGGGCTATTCATCACAGGATTTTGAGCAGGGTGCTATCAGTCTATATTTATATGAAGGTGTTGCACTAATATAATATTGGGTTGGATGAGCTACAGTAAATTGAAGCTGAATCCAGATGAGGCAGATGTATTTGTGGAATGGGAAGAGGAGCGTCACACTTGAAAGTTTGGAAGTGATTTTGAATCTTCCATGATTGATTACCCTGAGATAGCAGAGAGGAGCTCTTTTATTAGCTTTAGCTAATATGCAAACTAGAATTCAAAATCTCCAAAAGACCAATGATGTATCTGATACTAATATTACTGTCAGCTCTTGAGGAAAGCCAAGTCAAGAGACTGGCTCCATATGAAATATTGAAACTCTACTTTGTTTATATACGCTGTAATAACTCAGTCTTCAAAGACTAACAATATTTCCCTTTCATTTGCTCCTATACCAAAGAAAGTCAAAGCAAGAATCAACTTTAAGATTCTTTCTCATGCTACCTTGTCTTCCTGAGCTTAATCCACATTTGGTTAACAACCTTGGCATTTGCAGGGTCAACTCTGTGGTTGTTAATTGCACTGGGTTTCTTTTTGGATGAAATATCAAGTACTGATTATTACTTTTAAAATTCCGTAAAGGTATGATCTAGGACTAGGTTATCCTGCCTGACTTGAGCAGATCTGAGGAAGCTCAATTACAATTGCTATGGGTTTGCCTCATAGTGACCCAGGACTGTTCTAGTGCTTCCCAACAGGCTTTGGAACATGAATAGAAATATGGACATGGCACTTGTGTGCAATACTTTAAAGCTGGGTTCCTTTTTAAAGTTTGCATGTCTGTTCTGTGTCACTGCTCTTGGTCCCACCAAAAGGTACAATTGTTTTTAGGCATAGCAGAAAGGTGCCATATTTATTTTCCTTAATATTTCATAGTCCCTTTGGAAGATCAGATATAAAATGCTGCACTTTCCAGTAGCCACTTCATTTCTTTGTTATTAAGGGCATTAATTTTTCTTCTAATATTAAATTTTAATTCATTTTAATACCTTTTGCTTCAACTCCCTCCTGCCTTCTTATTCAAAACTTGAGAGACTTCAGGAGACAACAGTATGTGCAATATAATGCCTGCATGCATAGCATGGATGTTGTCTATACATGCAACAGTTAATAAGAAGCCAAAAGCTTGCTGAGGCAACTGATAGATTTGATTGTTTTCTGAAAGGCAAAATAAGATGCACCCAAGACTGTCTGGTATTTTGAAATTTGACCAAATATTATCAGGATAGCAAAAGTCATACTCTTCGTGCTTAGATTGGATAGCTTTCTTGTGATAAGATGGATACTAATCCATCATTTATCCCTCTCCATTCAGCAAAAGTTCTCTAATTCTTCATGAGAATATTTTTTTCCAAATCACTGGCTATTTTATAAAATCTGCTGGTCAACACAACACAAAAACACAAATGTTTTTCTGATCACTTACTTTCTCATTCTGTCCTTCTGATTTCTCTGAAAGAAATGAAAAAAATCTGATGGGATCAAAAGATCAGATCCTTTTTTTAGAAAAACCAGGCTAAAACTAGAGAAACTTTGGCCTTTCAGTTCTTATCAGAAAAGATTAGGATATATACCAGGCCAGTTAGAAGCAATATACAGAGGACAAACCTTTTTAGGGGCAAAAGTTCAAATTGCGTATCTTTTTGGCAGCTGTTTCAGCAGTGGATGGTCATCCGAAAACAGCTTGAACCAGATAACCTTTCAAAAGCTGATGCCGCAAAAGGATTTTTGCCATTTATCGAGAGCCTGAAGAAAGCAACAAAAGAAGAAATCTTACAGCTACTGAGAAATGAAAATAATACAGAAATACTGTGAGTTGCTAGCAACGGGTTTTACTCTTTCTGCAATAACACGTCCATTTTAAATTTCAGTAAGCTTTGGAGAAAGATTTATTGAATTTTGTAAAGTTATATAAGATTAGACCTATTATGGTCAACATGAATAAAATACCAAAGCACTGTTGTGGTTGTTGCTTGTTAGCACAATATGCACTGTTTCAAGCCACTTTAAGCTAGATCAGAGGTCCTTATGTTTTTTCCAGGATAAGCCATAAACAAATCACTAGTAAGCCAGCTAATATTATTATTAAACAATTGCCTTGTTAGTCAGGCCTTATTACCCTGGTTTCAGATCTAACTTTAGGTTTGAGTAGTTTTGAATTGCAAAAAATATGCAAAATCAGTAGATGGCAGAAAAGAGACATAGACCAATGCTAACTTTTTGCTGCCAGCTAGCGCTGTATGGAATTTTTTTATGGAAGCTAGTGTTGCACAAATCTGTTGTGTAGCTGCTCAAATTGACTGGTAGAAACATGAAACACTCTCCAGGTAGTCCTGGCATAAAAATGGCAATTGGGACTGACAACTCTATCACTTAGTTATGTAGATGTCACACAATCACTATTTGCAACTCCTGTCAGCTTTCCCATTGACTTTGCTTGTCGGAAGCCGACGGGAAGATTACAAATGAAAATTGTGACAGTGGGATGCAGCAACCATTGTAATTATGAGATAGTTGCCAATAGTGATCACATAATGGTGGGGATGCTGCAACAGGCATGCACAACCTCAAGGACCAGCCAAAAATCTCCTTATTCAGTGCTATCATAACTTTGTTCAGTAAGCAAGGACTAGCTGTAATCCAATAAAGTTATCAAAAATGCAGGAAGACACAGCAATAGCAATGTATTTTAAAATAAATAATTATTAACTTTTTATTTCTCTGCTTGGCCTCCATACAGTCCCCAGCTAGTTGATACTGTGGCCTCCACACATACCTCAGCCTCTCTGGATGCGATGTTAGATTTTCTGGATTTCAAGAACAAGAGTGGATCTCTCCTTCAGGAACGATTCCTCTATGCTTCTGGTTTCACTTCTCATCCCAGTGAGATATTACTCAGATCTTTAATTGTAAGTTACCCATGGCAGTCAAGGAAACGTGACTATAGCACGGTTTTTAAGAATATATTTTTTTTCTGAGAAACACTCTTTTCTGGAGAGCTGAACGTAAGCTTTTGGAAGTCACCTCCTTGAATCAAATGAGATTAGCCTTTGACACACTGGTTGGTTTGGGTTGCACTTAGTACCATCAGCAACATGGTAAAAATAATAATTAAAGTAAAAACAAAAACCTTACGAATAAGGATAAATAAGTGTGTTTGGAATTCAAAGAAATCAGTGCCATTAGTGAAAATGCACATAACAATGTGACTAAAATTCCTCTTCCTCCTAGTATGCAATTAGCACTAAGAAAAATGTTTGAAGGTGCTATTTAATGGGATTTTTCTTCACTCTACTGCTAATTTTAATGTGGAGAGAAAGAGATGCTTATTCAAGTTATGATTGGGACAGGTAAGTTTAAATTCCCCCACCTTTCATATTGCAATATGGATTATTTTTTCTCTCCTGATTCTTAATTAAAAACAACATTTTAAAATTGATAGCCAAAAGGTGCTCTATGGAGCAGCAGATCTGGTGGTTTCTTCCTGATGAGATGAATACCAATCCATCATTTATCCTTTCCCATTCAGCAGAAGTGCTCCAATTCTTCATGAAAATATTTTTTCCAACTCACTGGCTATTTTAGAAAATATTGTCTATAGCACAGCACATTGGTAGTTAGGCTGATCCTTCTTGAATAAGGAGTATTATTCCCTCCAGTCATAAAACAGGACTTGGAACATTTCCTCAAGGGGATTGATATCATTTATTTATTTTATCAATTTATTCAATTTATATGATCATCCATCTCAGATATTTATCTTGGTGGCTTCCAGGAAATCAAAACAAGATAAAAAGATAACAAAACAATGAATAAGAAATATAGCAACCTAGATAAATCCTAGCAAACAGCTCAATCAACCATCATATGGGCTCAACCACATACTCAGGCGTCAAGTTTGGCAACAGAACCAAGTCTCTAAAGCCTTAGAGAAAACCAGTAGGATTAAGTTATGCTAGCTTTGTGTAAGCTTTGTGTAAGCTCAATTTTAAAAAAAAGGTTTGTGCCAAATTATCCAAAGGTATTGTAGGCATTTTTAAATATGAGATTTAAGGAGTCAATAATGACACTATTTACTTTTTTTTAATACAACAGAATAAATACAAGAGTCCAATTGGTAACAATGAAATCAGAGAAATGGTTATTATTATTTCTGGAGCACTCATCAAAAAACTGTGCAATGTTGGAGGCTGCAAACTGCCTGTAAGTATTTTCTGGTTTCCTACAAGAGTAGGAAATAATGCAATACAGGTAGTCCTCAATTTACACCAGTTTCTTAACAACCATTAGACGTTACAATGGATCTACCTGGGGGCTATTCATAATCCAGATTCAAAGTTCTGATGGACAACCCCCTGTGGTCACATGACTGAACTTCAAGAGCTTGGCAATCAGGCCACATTTATGGCCTATTTTGGCATCCCACAATCACAACTATTTTACAATGGTTTTGCTAAACACCAGCATTTGCTTCCGATATTTTGGCAAAAATATGCCCATAGCAAACCATTGGTTTGTTTAATGACTGCCACAAAAGAAGATAATAAAATTTTATGACTGTCATGACTGACAACCAAAATGAGCAGGCTCCATTACCGATGTAAGTTGAGAATTACCTGTATGCACTTAATGCAAATGTGAAATTTCATTTAAGTTCCTCTGACTATTACTGACTCCAGTTATTAAGTTTGCTTGAAAACAATCCTTCCTTTCTCTGTGCCATTGATATTCCATTGATATTGATATTGATATTGATATTCCATTGATGCCCCTCAAGAGCAATCTTCCAAATAAGTCTTATTTTGCTTTCCTCACTCCTTTATTATTTCTCATCCTTATTCTCTTCTCCTTGTGTCAGCCTCCTTCTGCTTTCTGTTTTCTTTGCTTGGTTACTGCTGTAATGTTATCTATCCAGGAAAGACTAGCATGATCACTGGGTGAGGGTGCGTGTCACTTCCATATACTGCAGAGTACAATGGTATGCTATCTGGGCTATATATAAAAGGCCCAGAGTAGCAGCCACAATTGTATTTTGCTCTTAAAATAGCTCACAGATGCTTGTTTCATCTCCCCTACTCCCATCCCAAATTAGATATGGACAAACTGCAAGCCACATGTGGCTCTTGGACTAATTTCCAAAACTCTCTGCACAAGATCACTTCAACCTCTGCAAAGAGATTTTTCCCTTTTCCCATTGTTGGCTACTTGGGAAAGAGAAGGGGTTGTTAGATAATTAAAGGGAAAACAAAGCTCTTCCACTGTCTTCTAATGGCATTTCCACATACCATTATATCTTCCCATTATGTAAATCCTTTCCAAAGACTCCTGAGGAAATGCAGTCCTTGATGGAAAAAGCTTTGCCCTTAATGCCCTGAAGAATAGACCAATATGATTCTATCCAGTGATCTCTTGCCCAAAAGCTTAAATCATAATTAATGTCAAATTCATAATATTATGATCAAATACTTTATTAGATTCATCAAATTTAAGAAGAAAGCCCGATGGATGACTTGTAATAAAGTGCAATATAGGTTGTCCTTGACTTACAACTATTCCGTTAGTGACCATTCAAAGTTACAATAATACTGAAAAAAGTGACTTATAACTTCTTTTCACCCTTAAGATTGGTGCAGTCTCCCCATGGTCATGTGATCAAAATTCAGATGCTTGGCAATTGATATGTATATATGAGGATTCCATTGGCCCAGGATCATGTGACCATCTTTTGTGCCTTCTGACAAGCAAAATGGTTCACCTAAGAATAGTGGCAAGAAGGGTCATAAAATGGGGCAAAACTCACTTAAACTGTCTTGCTTAGCAACAGCTGTGGTCATAAGTGGTGGTTGTAAGTTGAAGATTACCAGTATACTGTTCTTGATTCATAGGGTTTTTTTATATTTGTTCCTCATTTTACTACAGTAGGTTCCCCTAGATCAGACATGTCAAACTCACGACATCACATGACGTCGCGCAACGTATCGGAGCTTTTTCGCCATTGCCGGCAATGGGGTGGGTGTGGTTTCCTGATGATGCATCCGGCCCATGGGCCGGCAGTTTAATACCCCTGCCTTAGTTTCTCTTTGGTGCACTATTAATATAATGGGGTTGATTCTTTCCAGGCTGTTGTGGAAGCCAAGAAACTGATATTGCAAGGCTTGAACAAAGCAGATAAAGTTGATGATGTGAAGATGTTCCTTTTGGCACTGAAAAATGCCATTTTGCCAGAAGCTGTCCCTGTGCTGCTGAAATTTGCTGAGTCAGGAGAAGGACCTATCAGCAACATTGCTGTTACTGCTCTACAGAGATATGATCAGTCATCCATAACTACTGAGGTAAATAAAAAGGGGTTTTTTTTAGGAGTATCATATTATTCCCTGTTATCTGATGGGACTTCATTTAGAGAGGAGTTGTAAATACATCTGTGCATTTTACCAAAGAACCCACAAAGATTATGGATTTCTCATGCAAAATCCAAGAGACTGCTGAGTTATACCTTTACATTTTTATATCAGCAACTATTTTAAACAACAGCTGTCATTCTGCCCTTCCAGAAAATTGCCCCAAATTTGGCTAGATCATCCAGTCTTAAAAATGTTGAAATCTTGAGCTATGAAACTTTATGGAATTTTGACGATCTCATGTATGACTTAAAAATTCTTGTAATTAAAAAGGTAATGTTAACATAACTTGAACAGTTTATATACACTGTCAGGAGTTATTGCAAGTCCCATATTGCCAACCCTTGTTTTAAAATTTTCTACATCCACACAGGGAAAAGCTGCAGGCAAGGTAATGCTTGGACAGCCTCCTTACTTTCAAATTTTCCTGCTTGCAATCTTGATGGAAACATTTTATTCAAAGAATAAGAATCAAAATCTCTGTTAATTCTCTCTATCAGAAGGAAAGTAACATTTATTAAACAAAAAGTAAAAGGTAAAATAAATATTAGAAGAAGAAAAAAAATCCATTGAGGATTATGAAAACCTATACATAGGCAAATTTAAATTCTTCTCCATTTCTGCATTTTCTTGTGAAAAGATATGGATGCCTCCCTCTTTTGTGACAAAAGAGTAGTTTCTATGTATTCACTGTTTTAAACTCACTTTTATGAGAAGTAACTCTCATTCTAAATTCTGTACATTCCATATATGTTGAACCACAAATTCCATTAGCTAGAAATAGTGGGAGTTGTTATCCACTATATCTTTAAGGTTAGAAAAGAGTGACTTGATTGCTCTGGTATGGACAGAAATATATTTAACATTTTGGGAGAAGAACCATGTTTTGGTCTTTCCATATATCTGTCATAAGAAATCTGAACATGTGATCCAGGGTGAAGTCCAATTTGCAGAAAGGTGAAAATGTAATGAGTTTTGGGATTCGTATTGCTAGGTTGTCTAGCAATTAACCCTACAGCTTTCAAGTGTGATGCATGACTATAATATCCTGTTATTTTCTACCACCACCAAATAAGGCACATGTTAACCAAAATTTACTATTTTTTTCACCAGTTTGAGAGAACTGGGGATGGGAGGTCAAATTCCTAGGTAGTTATTGATCCTGACACAGTCATTTGAATTTTGGTACCATCCCAGTATACAAGGTATAGCATCTGAAGTTAAATACCTATCTGGTATCCTTTATTGGGTGATAGACTTTCTTTCATTTCTTCTGTCTTCTATCAGCTATTCAGTAGGATTGACCAGATTATATCTCCACCAGGTGAAAAAAACCATGAACAGGATTTATCATCAGAATTATAAAGTTCATGAGAAGACTGTACGAACCACAGCTGCTGCTATTATCTTCAGCAGCAATCCATCCTTCATGGAAGTTAAGAACCTCCTCCTCTCCATTGGAGAGCTGCCACTGGAAATGAATAAGTACATGCTTTCACTCGTCCAGGACATACTACGTTTTGAAATGCCTGCCAGGTATATCAAGTATCATTGTTATTTGTGTAGCTATGCTGCAATATAACTGCCCCACAAATATTCCTCTTGTACACCACCTCCACCACATTTATATTGGCATAAAAAGCATAGTTCTTTTTTTAAGTTTTTTTTTTAAGTTCACAGTGAAAGCTTAAAACCTCACTGGCTAGCAGTTGTATGTATTTCCTGTTCGTTTCTTAACAGAATAACAGGGTTGGAAAGGACCCTAGAGATCTTTTGGTCCAATCCCTGCTTAAGCAGAAGATCCTTATCTTGGAACGATTTAACATTTTAAAAATTATTTTGATGATGAGGATGATGTAGTAGTAGGAGTGGGAGAAATATGACAGTACAAAAGTTAAGACAGCTTTACTCATCAGAAATCTTTTTTAAATCAAAGGACAAGACAGAAACGGACTATTTTGAAATCTGGGACAAATTTTATTGCTTGTACAAGTCAAGGAGAGAACTGTTCGTGTTTTAAGTTAGTGTTAAAGTTGTGGTATATAAAACTCTATGCTAGTATATAGAGAAACAAATTTGAGACTGTATTATATAGGAAAAATATGTATATATAGAGATTAGAAATTATATGTATGACAAGGAACAAATTGTTAGGATTATATATACTGGAATGACACGTTATGTCCTTTTTTGTTTTAACTGTTTTATTAATAAAAAACTTTTTTTTTAAAAAAAAAGAAACCTTTTTTAATCCATATCCACATTAAGGCTAGCAAAATGCTTACTCAGTTCTCTGATAGAATGACTGTCAGCACAATATGCTTAGTATGATAGGTTTAAAAAATTAACCAGTTTTGGGGGTTTACATGATAGTAACAAAGTTTGTGTTTCATTGTGAACACAGGTTATAAGTCATTTATGGTAACAGGGAAAACAGATTTACACTACAGAACAATTACTCAATGTAAGAACAATTCTCATATAGCCTGAACTATAGAATTTGAACCAACAATTGGTGCCATAATGATGTTTGTAACACTGAGATTATTTTACTGTATCTTTTAGCAAATAACCATACCCTTTTAATCAGATTAATTTCTTAAATAAATTAGTATCATCTCCAAGGAAGGTTCTTGGTATGGATTTCTGTATGAAGTGCTATTATTAAAATGTATCATTTTGGTATTTTATTGTAGAGAGAAATGTTTTCTTCTCCAATAGAAATAAAATGTTTATTTTTCAGCAAAATGATCCGTGAAGTTCTTAAGGACATATTGATTCATAATTATGACCGATTTTCAAAAATGGGTTCTTCTTCAGCTTTCTCTGGTTACTTAACACGTATGTGATGATCAAAATAAATATTAGATTATATTTAAATTTCTTGATTGTTTTGCCAAAATTGTAACTACAATATATAACTGTGTTTAATTAAGGTGGCCAAGTTCTATCATCTACATATAGCCTTGATATACTGTATTCTGGTTCAGGCATCTTAAGAAGAAGCAACATGAACACCTTTATTTTCAATAAATTTGTTCAACTTCATGCCAGCCAGGTATGTCTCATGCACTATTAAAATAAAAACATCAGAAAAGAGCCTAATCTGCAGCTTGAGTCATGTACAGCTTGATCATAGAAAACTGCCTTAAATCAGATCAAACTATTGTTTAGGACCATGCTTGTTGTGTAAATGATTCAGAATTTCTTTAAACCTTATGCACGCACAAGCATAATTTCTCTCTTCTAGTTATGAAAGGAGTTTGGAAGATGAACAGCTTACTATTGTCCCCTTAATTCATTATGATGATAAAGGTCCTGCTCATCATCCAGATGTTTGAGTGGTGATGTCTCATATTGAACCTGATCTTCTAAGCTTCCTTTGATGGCATGGTTTAGAGCAGTGGTTCTCAACCTTTCTAATGCCGTGACCCCATAATACAGTTCCCCATGTTGTGGTGACCCCCAACCACTTATACATCACCGGGTGCCAGGGGCGTGTCCAAAGAAAAGGGGAAAAAAATGGTGGACAGCCTTGTTTGGCGACCCCCATGAAATGGTCGTTCGACCCCAAATGGGGTCCCGACCCACAGGTTGAGAACCATTGGTTTAGAGTTTATTGTAACAGCAACTCCATCATTTTCTATTCCCTACCTTTTAAATTTAAAATACTGTTAATTGGACAGATGGGGAAAAAAATTCCATACCATTAATAATTATGAGAAATAGTTGCAGTTTTTATTACCCTGAATGCTCAGCTATGCCTATCGAACTTTGATAGAATCATAGGATGAGAAAGGATCTAGAAATCATTTATTCCCAACCCTTCTTATTAAAGACTCTGTAATACTTGATGCATGACTAAAGCAATCTGCATAAACCCCTCCAATGGATTTATAGGACAGCTAAGAAAGTCTAGTTCCTTGTCAAACAAGAACTTCCATAAGATTTCTGTACATTGATCAAAATCTGCCTTTCTGTAGCTTCCACCTATTTTTTTCCCCTCGTCCTGTCCTTTGATGGCAGTTGTCATGTCTCCTTTCCTTTTCAATCTAGCAGTTATCTAGAACAGTCTTGTGCTGCTTCTCAGTTGTAAGAAGGTATGGATAAGAGATGAATAATATAATAATCTTGCTGAATCTAAAACAAAATGTCTATTGCTGGTCTACGACCGTAATAAAGTTTATTATTATTATTATTAAAACAAAATGTCGCACACACCTGTTCATTTTCCCATCTGCTATGTGTTGTTGCTTCCTTTTAGGTGGTAATTGAAGCTCAAGGTCTGGAATCTATTATAGCTGCATCTGCAGATGAAGGTGAAGAAAATCTTGAATCCTTTGCTGGTTTGTCAGCAATCATGCTTGATGTTCAACTTCGGCCAGTTACTTTTTTCCAAGGATATAGCGATTTAATGTCTAAAATGTTCTCAGCCACTGGAGACCCCATGAATGTAGTGAAAGGGCTCGTCCTCCTGTTGGATTTCTCACAGGTATGTACTATGAAATGTATATACTGGAAACCTAATATTCTTGGGTATTTCAATGTATTTCTTGGGTGTACTTATATTGCTTAAGTGGGTTGAAAACAGGAGGAATTCTGAATAACTATGCACTAGCTGAATCCCTCTACAGAATTTCTGGAGAGTAAATTATTTTGAGTCCAGCAGGACAGACTTCTGAATAAATAAGCACCCACGTGAGCTGCATCATACTTTGTTTTATGTATTGTAGGAAGACTATAAACATATTTAATGTGATTTCTAAGCCATGTGAACCTTAAAATGTTGGCTGTCAGCTAGCCTGCAACTGAAAAGACTTGCTGTGACCCTGAATTGCTTTCGTTTTAAGTGTTCCCAGATGGACTCTGTGCAATGGATTCCCAATCCATTTGTAAGTTTTTGACAGCTGGGAGGGCCAGTCTTGGCAGGAAGCTACTTTATCCATAAAGCTATGTCTCTCATTGAATTACAGTATATGGGAAACTATTTGTCCCTTTATTCAACAGCTTTATTATACCATTACATCAAAAATGATCGAAAATCCTTTGGCTTATGTGGATGATATCTACTGATATTTACTGCATTACAAATTAAATCTGTGAAATTTTGAAATATTTATTATTTAAAATATTTATTTGACTTAGTGGACCTCCCGAAGACACTCTGAGAACCACTGGTCAAGACCAAAAATATCAATAAGAAACTTGCATGAATAGTGCTGAGGAGACAAATGTTTAGTTTCTGTGCAATATGAAGCAACTGTCTCAAGAACAGTTTTTGTTATTAAAAAATGTACTTTGGAATAGAATAGAATAAAAGAGTTGGAAGGGACCTTGGAGGTCTTCTAGTCCAACCCCTTGCTCAGGGAGGAAACCCTATATCATTTCAGACAAATGACTGTCCAATCTCTTCTTAAAAACTTCCAGTGTTGGAGCATTCACAACTTCTGGAGGCAAATTGTTCAACTGATTAATTCTTATAACTGTCAGGAAATTTCTCCTTAGTTCTAGGTTGCTTCTCTCCTTGATTAGTTCCCATCCATTACTTCTTGTCCTGCCCTCAAGCGCTTTGGAGAATAGCTTGATTCCCTCTTCTTTGTGGCAACCCCTGAGATATTGGAACACTGCTAGTCCTTCTCTTCATTAAACTAGACATACCCAATTCCAGCAACTATTCTTTATGTTTTAGCCTCCAGTCCCCTGATCATCTTTCTTGCTCTTCTATGCATTACTTTGAAATGTCTCTCTGTGTAGCTGCTCTACACTGTAAGCTTCATCCAGGGACCTTCTGTTCTCAGCAGGTTGAGTAGCTCAGTTTCATGGAATGGAGAGATTTTTATTTACACCAAAGGGAAAACTCAAAAAGGGCAACTGAGAAGTAGAAACAGAAAGTATTTGTGTCTTCCTAAAACATTACTAATCTGAACATATATTAGAGAAGCAAGAAATATTATATGTGTTCTTTTTTTGTTCTTAGGCTATCCAGCTGCAATCTGGGCTGATTTGCAATGCTGAATTCAAGGGAGGTCTGACTATTGATGTATCAGGAGGAATGGAGTTCAGCCTTTGGTACAGAGAATCCAAAACAAAAGTTAAAAATCGGTGAGACATCTAATTTGAAGGAGATATTAAATTTCATCATCAACATGAGGGATTTTAAATTTAGTTAGTGTATAAAATTTTTAAACATTTTAAAAATTTAGATCCTTGGTTGAAAGAGTAGTTGTATGAAAACATGTGGAAAAGAGAGAAAATGTAGCTTTACTATTTCTGCAAAGGATTCTTTTTCTATGTGAAAACCATAGCTGAAATATCTGGTACAAACTGTGATAGTGAAAACATGAAATATGTATTGCAGCAACATGACACAAACCCCGCATTGCATACTTGCATCCCAACATTAATTGCAAGCTGATAGTCATGTGAAAGTGAAATGAAACTTTCCTCCATTTGATTGTCAACTCGCAACTGATGTTTATATGGTTTGTATGGCAATATTTCATAATTTGGCCTCCATGGATCAGTTGAACCATGGAATAGTAAAAACTGTTACTTATATTTTTGGTAACTCAAAGCTTGTGTATTGTCTTTATCAGGTGTTGAGCAAAGCTTGTGTATTGCCTTTATCAGGTGTTGAGTAAAACTTGTGTATTGCTTTTATCAGCTTTGAGTAAAATAATTTGTGGAACAATACCTGAGAACTTCTGGGGTGAGCCCATATTTTTCCAGTTGTCAGATTACTATATTTAATGATCACAACCAGAGGGTTAGGGTGAGGAATGTTGCAATTTGTCATTCCGCAAAATGTAGGGAATCAAATTTATTATTCCAGTCCTGTCCAAGGTTTGAATTCCTGAAACATCAGGAATTAATGTTTGAACTGTATAGCCACTTTTCTTTTTCTCCTCCTATCCTTAGCAACATCAATGTTTGACTGCTAGGAGCAGTCAGTAATATAGAGGAAGCCAACGTGAAATGAGATTTTTTATATAGAACAGTTTGTCTAAAAGTTATCAGTTGGAGGAGATATTATTTCAATATAATATCATTCAATTTGTAACAACTTGTTTTGTTTTGTTTTTCATTCCTCTTTTGTTTCAGGGGAGCTGGGGCGATGATTGGTAACTTTGTGGTTGATGCTGTGTTTGTGAAGGCTGGCTTGGAAACCACTTCTGAAATCGAAGCAACGTTGGATTTTGTCACCACAGTGAAATTTTCACAATACCCATTTTTAGTCTGCATGCAGATGGATAGAACTGAAAGCCCATTTAGGTAGGAAGCAACTAGAAATGTTTATTGATCTGCCTAGCATTTTAATACAGCTTTCTACTGTCTGATTCTGGAGAAGATCATTATGTGTTAAGTAAATAAGAAATTATAGTAGTGTTACATGCAATTTGTATAGGAGGTTGGATGGCCCTTAAATTAGTCCCTAATCAGTAATTGTTGATTGCCCTAGTCCAGGGGTAGGCAACCTTGGCTCTTTTATGACTGGCTGGCTCAGGAATTTTGGGAGTTGAAGTCCACGAGTCATAAAAGAGCCAAGGTTGCCTACCCCTGATCTAGAGAGATTTTTGATCTCTAACAGGTATAGATTAGATAATCCAGGTCATCAGTTTCGTGGAAAAGACAGACTGGCTGAGGAAATTAGTTTAACTCTATGCAAAATGGAATGTATTTAAGACTAAATCTGACTACCCTGGAATTAGTTGACTGAATCAAATATTTTCTTTTTTATAATTCCAACACATTAACTCCTTCCTATAGATCTAGATCATTTGAGCTACTTTTCCTGTGGCCTTTTCCACAGAATATGTCAGTGATTTTTATTGTTCACCGCCCAGAGTCCCTCTCTGAGGAAAGATGGGCAGTTCTTAAATATGATAAATAAAGAAAGAAAGAACTGGAACTTTATATAAATGGATATACAGCATATATATATCAATATGTATATAGTATCAATGTACTATAGGATGCTAAAGGGCAATTGAACTTCAAAGATGTGTGACAGATACATATCAAGAAGATGAATACTGCAGGCTATACTAGAACCATCCATTTTCTGGCAGAAGCTAATGATAAACCTTAATTTGTAAGGAAGTAAAAAAGGAAATAGGAGTTAATTTCACTTAAGGAATTAATTTCAGGAGAACTGAATGGCTTCCCCATTGGCTTTGCTTGTTGGAAGCTGAAGAAGGCCACAATGCTAATCATGCATGCCTGGAGATTCTGCAATGGCCAGAACTATGAGGGCTAGTCATAAGAACCACTCATTCAGCGCCATTGCAAGTTTGAACTGCTACTGAACAAGTGGCCATTAAATGAGAAGCTTCTGTATCTGCAGAGCAGTGATCAGCAAATTATTCAGCTGCCATTGTAATGGTTTAAAGATTGCTTCCAAAGGACACTAAATTTCATGATCTCACATATTTATACACTTATTTTGAGAGGTATCTGAGATTTCATAGAATTTTCTCTACAGAAGAGATTTCATAATTCTCACAGAAGATTATCATAATCTTATAAAATTAAACAGTACATGCCTTCTGTAGGAACCATACTGCTACTCTCCATTGTTGAGGAAAGTTTTTGAGTAATTTTTTAGTTAGAGACACATTCCTCTGAGGTAGTAGTCAAAATGTACATAACACTCTCCAACCCTCATGCATTCATATGGAAGGTCTGAAAGATACCACTGTAGATATACAATCTCTTGAATGCAAGCATAGATTATTTTTAAACATCTCATCTTCACCAGTAATACTGCTCCTATTCCTCCTGACTTTAGCCTTGATTTATGCCAAGAAGTCTTCAGACTTGGCCCTTTTATGACTTGTGGACTTCAACCCCCAGAATTCCTCAGCCAGCATGCCTGGCTGAGGAATTCTGGGAGTTGAAGTCCACAAGTCATAAAAGGGCCAAGTTTGAAGACCCCTGATCTATGCAAAGAAGTTCTCAGTAATCAAGTTTTCCCCCAAATTGGCTCAGAACAGCATCTGACATTGTGTTCAAGGAAAAGTACATTGATGTCAAATTTGTGTATCGATACATCAGCCCAGGGCCCAGATTATTGATTCTCAAAGCCATAAGAAGTATATTTCATTCATTTTTATTCAATGTTGCTCTGGAAGATAAGGAAAACTTAAAACACAATCCCTTGCAATTGTGTGTGTCATTAAGAATTATTCCTAGGATTAAAACATGCTGTCCCTCTAGTAATACAGTATAATCATATCACTATTCTTTTTTTGCAGGCAATACCTAACAAAATATGAAAGTCTTCCTTCTGGAAAGCCATATGTCTCTCGGAAAAGAAAAGTGAGCTTGCTGGCAGGTTCTGAATATCCCCTTCATCAAGAAAACTCTCACATGTGCAGGGAAGTTTTCAGTGACCAAGGCGATTATTCTGAAACTTGGTTTTGAAATAGGCACCTGATCTTGCATTTCACCAAAAATGAAATGCTGATTCCGGCTTCACATTCTGCTACCTTCGTTTAGGGCCTAAGCCTATAATTTACAAGTCTGTGAGAACTTTGTTGAATCGAACTTTAAGAGGCCCAGGATTTAGTCTTGTGCACTGTGTTTACATATTTAAAAGATTTATTTTGGATTTTGTTTGTAACATGCTAGGAAAACAACTTATTTCAAATCCAGGTGTTCATTGAAGACTATTAGATGTGATAGGACGTAATTCTGCTGGATCTCTTAAGAACATTTTCTGTTGTTTAAGAAGAAAAATAACCTGGGGGTGAGATACTTGATGGAACTGAAGTTTTAATCAGTTCCTCACTGTCTTCTGTAATGTAAAATCACTCCCTACGCCCCTTTCAAAATTGTTAGCCTTGGACAGAAAAAAACAAATAATACTGTATGTCTTGTACCTCTCTGCACCTTACAGCAATTTCAACAGCCATTTCAGTGACTTAACAGCAGTAATTTTAGACCTCCAAGTGCAGTGATGGAGAACCTTTTAGAGACCAAACTGCAACCCAAAACCTACTTATGTATCGTTGGGTGCTGGGTGGGCGTGTCTCATTGGATGAGTGTGGCTGGGGTGGTAACGGCAGACTGGGTGAGACTAAAAAGTTCAATCAATCAATTCCAACTTTGCGAAATCTTTTTTTTTCCTGCGAGAAGTTGAAATTGATTTGATTGATTGAACTTTTTTTTTTTACACATGGCGGCGGAGGCCTAAAGCAAAAAGGTTTTATAAAACCCAGCTGAAGGCCTAGGACTGGGATGACGGCACGCGTGCCCACAGAGGGCTCTGAGTGCCACCTCTAGCACATGTGCCATAGGTTCGCCACCACTGTCCTAGTGTATTTTCCCTTAGGGTCACAGCAGGGTTCATGGAAGAGCTTGTATAATTCTTGACTGCAAACTTTTCTAGTTTTCCACACCAGGGAAAGTTGTTTGAGAATGCTATGCATCTTAGGCAAGATTGCAAAGAAATATGCCTGGAGAAATGTGCACTGCATTTCATTGTAAATACATACAAATTAAAATGCAAATTTTAAAAATAATTTTATCAACTTTCATAACAGAAACTGAGAAAATGTCAACAGATTTTTACAATGAGAAAAAAACTGAAGTTTGAAACAATTAAACACAAAAGAAAAAGCTGCAATAACTCCAGTCAGAAGTTTCCTTTTCTCATATTTATTTTCTTTAAGGATTAATATCATTTGGTGTTACAAGTCAAAACACAGCAAATACATATTGTTTCTTAAACCACACAAAATCTATGTTCATTATGGGAATTCTTGAAAATTACTCAATAAAACAAATACTATTTAAAATATATTCAGGTTGCCCTTCTCAGCTATTTTACACTCAGTGTTGAGAAATCATAACTTTAATGGAACCATTAAAAAGTGGCTGTTGATAAAATATAAGTTAAAATTTAAGTTAACTCATGTATTCATAATTTACCTTTATTTTTACTTTTACATGCATATGTTAGATCTATTTGAAAATAGGGTGGGAAGACAGAAGAATTGAGAACATTAATTTTCCTCCCTCTTTCAAAATCTGATTCCCATGTAAACAAACAGAGTCCAAGATGGTGCTTTGTCAAGATCTTATATGCTGTAAGTATCAACGTGATGTTCATTCATCACAAAACTGGAACAGAAACCAGATCAGAGATCAAGAACAGATTTTTTTTCTCTTTCTCAGTTTATTATGGCTTTATGGTAATCTTTTCCATATGCCAGGTTGGAAATTGATGCCTATATCACTGTATGATGTAAAAATTTGTAATTTTCTGACTTGATTGGAAAATGTCCCTTCCCTAATTTGAGAAGTACAAAATATAATTAGTTTTAAATTAATCCATTTATGTAATGGAAAAATAGTTGTGGCTTCCTTCCCCCATCCATTTTCTAATAAAAGTAAGATGTGGAATTGCCCTCAAATTCTCATTCAAAAATGATAATGAAATGAGTAAATAAAATCTCTGAACTGAGGAGTGCTTAGACATTCAGGAAGTTTCTAAAGATGACTCAGCACTACTAACAATGCAGTTTCCTCTCATCTGAGACTGTACAGTATATATATATTGTCTTAGTGCAGATTTTCTGTTTTATATTTTGGTTTGATTGTAACTAAAAAAATCTGTGATCCAGCACTGTTACTGTTTTTCTGCCAAAGTCTTGAATGGTTTTGGAGTTTTGTAACTGAGTTCATATAACAAGCTATGTTCTAGATCTAGATTAACAAAAAACAGTTTCCTAAATTAAATCATATTATGGCTTAATATGATGGTCCAGCTCATACAACATGTTCAGTCACTGCTGAGTTTCTTATAACATGCAGACCTAAAGCTATTACCCCTTTTTTAGTCTAAATTAGCATGCTGAACAAATCTACTAAACGTCCATTATAACAGGTGCAATCAAACTTTCATAGGTAGCAAAGGAGGGATTTTGACAAGACTGCAATGAGCAGAGAACATCATGTAAATCACTAGGGCTAGATTTTTAAGAGGGGAGAAAGGGTAGAATTTTTAATATTGTAGACTTTGCCACATAATAAGAGTCTTAAACTGTAAGAAGTAATTTTAGTCTGTTTCACACCTATACACAGAACTATGCCAGTTTCAGTTGGAAACTGCCAAATTTTGATCTCAGAGTTCAGGTGCTCAGAAAACAATGGTTCAGTGCTATGGACAGGATGTAGATCATACGTTGCTTCCTCCTACTGTACTTTAAATCCCCGTTCTTCTGTGAGAAGGTCAGTGTAAGTTGATGCTGAGGGCATGAGAAGTGGCCTCCCACAAATGTAGCAGCATAGTTAATAAGGCATAGTCATAACCACTATTGAGCATTTCTGTTCTGCTGAGTGTTTTTGCTTTTCTGTTGGCATACCTTACCAGAGTATCTGGCCTTTTCTTCCTACTGGGTCTGTTCCATTTTAGCCATTAAAACCATGTGATCAGTGTTGTAGTTACTGGAAAGATTCTATATAAACATTCTTAAGTGTACTGTTTATAGCCTCTTCTCTGCAGATGCTGTGTTTACCTATTTGGTAAACAGTAAGTAAAGAATATTGAAGTAATAGAAGCAGATCTACACTCTGTTTACATATACATCTGGTGGATTTAGTTAAAGTTGTAACACTGCATCTTACAACTTATCTTTTGAAAACAAATTTCTCACAAGTTCCTAACTAGCTATTAGGAAAGCTTAGAATGTATTCTTGGCAAACTTAGATAATTTGTTCCCACTTAATTATCAAACACTCCACTGGCCAAGAAGTGACTAAATGTTTTTATTGCTACAATGTAATAATAACAAATATATATCTGATCCACACAAAATATTGAAGCCCTTATTTAGTAAGTGTGATTTAATTTACATTATTTATATTTTCTATATATGTTGGCCACAAGATTTCAGATTATTTTTTAAAAAATAGCACTGGACTTTGATCAGTGAGAGGGGTTTGATCTCCATACAGTAATAAAGTTCACTAATATAGGATAATGTTATAGAGTTCTTATGATGATGTGGTCCATAGAAGACAGAGCAATAGTATTATGTATAAACTTTTTATTGGTTGCATAAGCAACACAATATCTTTTGACTGATCTTCTAATTATTATGATTTTAGAGGCATCAAACTGATGTTGATTTCCATTTCATGTTGTGCTTTACTGCATTTCCTTGAATATAAAGGAGCAAAAGAAATGAATGAAACCATTCTCAATGAATGGCTTAATGCTAAGACTGGCCAGCATGGAGCTGTTAAATTTGGGCATTGGCATTAATCATGCCTAAAGGTCAGTTCAATAGATTGATGATTTTATGCTTTTTGATATCTGTTTCAAGGTATTCTATTCATTTGGAACCTATAAAATAAATAGGAAAAATGTTACCCTTTTGTTTCTCATTATTTTGTGCAGGTTTTGTTTTGTGGTGTGTTTGTTTTTCATTAGGTACACTAGGAAAGGACAATGTGGAAATCAGAGTTGCCTTTACTGTCTACCATTTAAAAAGAAAGAAAGAAAACTTTGCAGCTAATTCACTGCTAGTGATGTAGAAATTGAATTTGACACCTCTAGTTTTGAGTGTGAAATGCCCATTTAATATGAAAAATACTTCTTTTAAATGCAAAATTGATTGTGAGGTATTTTGAAATTGTGAGGTATTTCCTTATTGGAAGAGTTACATTTGATCATCTTTCTTGAGTTCAAAGTACTTCAAGATGCTCAAAAGAGCCTATTCTAAATGTGAGGCAACTGTTTAATCTTTGCAGGTAGTTTTGTGCTCAACAGACAGCCATTGCAAATTTTTGCTTATTCATAACCCACTTCACCTTCTGCATTATTGCAACATATATCTTTCAAGGACCTATAAAAGTCCTTTGGAGGTTCAAGGGTTCTCCAGGTTCACCAGGCCAGTGTAGCTGCCCTTTGAAGGACAGCACAAGCATGGAACAACGATGTGTTCTTTTCATAAAACAGAGTAAATTATAATTCATAATTACACAATCCCTTCCTTGGCTCTCATTTCTCACTTTTGTGGTTTCTATATCTATTCTGCCTTCCTTAAAGACATGGCAGTATAAAACTTAGAGAATGGCATTGTATTAACACATAGTCGGTATTTTAAGAAGTGGAGAATAATGTTAGTGTCTTTTTAGTTCCCCTTGGTGAAAAGATGGTGAATGTTAATTTAATTTTATATGAGTCTATTCTTTATTTTACATAACAATATTTATGAGATAATTTTCCCCTGCATTATAGATTAATAGGTTTCTAATACAATATTTTTAAATAATAAAACGCAGAATACTGAGAGGTTGTTTATAATATCGTTTACTGAAAAATACATTTTATTTGTTATAACATTCAAAAAATATACAAATCCTTGCTTATTTGCTTAAAAAGTTTGCTTCTTAAAGGACTTAAACAGTTTATTATATATTCTTGCGATCCTTATACAATTATATCTTTGCTATGTGCAATACACATATAGTGCAATTCCCAGATTGTCTTAGCTAGTTTTGCTGTCTTTCAATTTCAAGCTCACAGCTGTCTGTAAGAGGATCACTTCAGATTTCAGCCAAGAACTTGCTATAGGGTCATCTATGTTGAAAGCAGCATAATCATTTTCTTCCAGTTAGTTTTCCTTAAGCATTTCACAAGTAGCACTATTTTATTAAAACAATCTTCAAATGCATTCTGCCCTTCACATTTTATTCAACTGCATCCATTTCAGACATTCAACCAACCATCTCTTTCATGATCATTGTTCTTTCTTTATCTTACCATTCTTAAATTCCTTTACCCCAATCCTCTTTTTATCCAGAAATAGGAGGAAAACCAGACGACCATCTTCATTTAGTTTGAAAAAGTATTTTAGAATTACTAAGTTCTAATCGCTAATTCACCTCTTAATACTTGCATAAGTAATCCTGTAAAAGTCAATCTCAAGTAGAAATATTCAACAAAACATTTCAGGTCTGGAACAATATAGGTAGTCCTCAGCTTACAACTATACATTTACTGACTATTCAAAGTTACAATGGCACTAAAAAAACAACTTATGACCATTTTTCATATGACTGTTGCAGCATTTCTACAGTCACATGATAAAAATTTGGACGCTTGGCAACAGACATGCATTTATGATGGCTGCAATGCCCTGGGGTCATGTGATCACATTTTGCAACCTTCTGAAAAGCAAAGTCAAAAGGGAAGTCAGATTTACTTAACAATTGTATTACTAATTTAACAACTCCAGTGATTCACTTAACAAATGTGGCAAGAAAGATCATAAAATGGAACAAAACTCATAACTATCTTGCTTAGCTCAGTTGTAGTCGTAAGTTGGGGACTACCTGACCATACAGAATCCAGTGAAATTGATAGAACTTCTTTTTAGACTGTATGCTGACAAAGATCCTAACACTTAATTGATGCCTAAAGATTATGATTTTGTGTTTCTGTAATAAAAATGTGAAATACATGTAATATAAAAAGTCAGTTTCTTAATCCTACAGATAGTTATAGACAGAACTGTAACCTAATTTGACTTATTTATATATTCAAATCCAAAACTGGCCATCTCTTTATGAAAATGTTGTTTTATGTTGATGCCAAGACATTGTTTAAGGAAAATAAGATTTTAAAATTTGGTTGTATTGTTACCTAGGTTGAACAAGAAGATACCTACAAATTGCTACAAAGTCTACATATAATAGCAACAAGTAAATATAAATATTTGCAGAATTGCTTTAGTGATAGTTCTTTCCATCCAACTCTACAGCTTGGATACAAAATATATTTAATACATCTGAATTATTAATTTAATTTATCCTATAGAATATGAAATTACATTCTGCACCTTAGTAATATCTTATTTACAAGCAGGTCAACCAGAAGTCAGATTAATCTTTTTCCAGATTTTTAAAGTTGCATATAAATAAATAATGGGAGAATGAAGTTTCCTTTAGGACAATAATTGGAACTATCCTTCAGTGAAAAGGATGGGAATTTGTGAATGAAAAATCTGACACTAAAAATATCTCTCTTCTCAGATGAATGCCATCTCAAAGCTCTAAAAAAAGCATTTTTAATTTAAAGCTTATTCTATTATCAGACACACTGTTTTACTATGATGATTTTAACATAAGGCCACATTCCAGGGAAGAAATGGTGGACTGCAGATGTTTCTGCAAAAAGTGGAGCTGATGACTGTAGTGGAATGAAACCTCTCTAGATGAGGAAAGGGCTTGAGATTGCCCACAAGTACTCCAGACAGCTGTTCATCACAAGGAGTCCATAAGATAATGATCTTCTATGGGTTTAGAGCTTTGGGAGACAAGGGAATAGCCTTCTTACTCAAACCAGGGTGGTGCCTTTGAAACATTATCAGAAATTGCTTCTTAACTGCTATTCAGCTATTAGAAACCTTTGGATTGACAAGTTTTACTGCAACAGATGAGTTTCTGTCAATTCTTAGTGAAAGAAGTTTTAATTAGAAGTTTAAATACTTAAAAGAATTTTTTAAAATAAACATCAAAAGGATGATTAAAACTATAATTTTAGAAAGTTACAACTGGGCTAAATTTGAAATAAGACTGTTGAAAAGATATTATACAATAGGAACAAGTTCTAGTTAATAAGGTGAAGACTGAGATGAAAGTGCACTTAAAAATGGTAGGCTACAAGAGTGACATCGAAAATATTGGGCATACAAAAGAAACCAGCTGATGTCCTAATAACTAAAAGAGAGATACTAGCAACAAACCAACAGAGTGATCTGGATAATTTTCTGTATGAAAACAGGCTTGCTAACATTTTGAAGAATTTTGTGAGAAGGGACAAAGAAAAAAACTAAAAAGAAGTCAAGTTCCAGTACATTATTTGAAGAGACTATAGATTAAGAATATTAGTAAAAGGAATATAACGTTGGTTTATTTGATCAATCTTGGTCAAATTAAAACAGATATGTTATTGTCTCTGATAACCCTTAATGGACTTTTGCTGACATCAAGACTGTAATGATAAAGCTTTAACAATTTGTCTATAGAAAAGCATTGGAAATTGGGAAGAAGAAATAATTTGTTGTATTTTAAAAGAAGGTAATAAGTTATTAATTTATTTATTCTAGTTGTTATAAAGGCGGGAAGCAACTTCCTTATATATATTTCTTTTTCTTTCCTATACTCATTTTTTTCCTATTTCTATTTCTTCCTTTTTTTTCTTTTTAGCACCTTCTGCTCTTTCTTTTTAATTTTCTATTTTTCAGTTTATGTTAGTTTTTTACTATTCCAATGGTATACTTTAATAAAATTAAAAAAATAGTGGAAGTTTATAGAATTAATTCTGTCTGAAATCATGAAAATACTTGTTTTTAATAATTAAGTGATGCAAATAACTATTAATTTTATAATTGATGAATAAGGAACTCATTTGCATATTAGGTGACATAAACTTAAATTTTCTTTAAATGCTGGAGCACCTTTGGCACTGTTCTGAAGAGTTTTGCCCTGAGAAAAGATTTTTATAGATATCTCTTCAAAACTTAAAAATAGTATACCTGTTCATCATTTTAATAGACAAAAATTCATGTTATAAAAAGCACTTATTTGATTATTGAGTCATGTTATGATACTGATTCTACAATGCTGCCTGCCAAACAATGAAAGATGAAAAAAATGCACCATGTGAAACATGAGGTAAATGTGAATGACAAATTATGGAGAAAGAGAAGTGAGAAGTGACACAAATTGAATGACAAATTATGGAGAAAGAGAAGTGACACAAATTGCTATTCTTGGTGATGGCCCACTTTTCAAATAAAATGTAATTTCACTCTGATTTTCAAGTACACTGGGTAAAACTTTAACCCTGAGCATCTGTCAATACAATTGAAACTCAAACTAACCATTCACTGTGTATTAAATTGTTTGTGTTAAGATATACACATGGATGAAAAGCTGCATCTTGTAAACTATAGACTGAAACTTTATTGTGAGCACCAAGATGAAAAAAATCATGCTATTATTACTTGTGTTTCTAGTGGATATAGCTGAGATAATTTTGCGGCCATACTGTCTGGCAGTCTGAAAATAGTACATAGAGTTGTTACATAAATCTTTTATGCAGCACACTCATTTCAGGACAAACAAAAACAGAACAGATGGGCAGTACTATGAAAACAATATTGTATATTCATTTTTCTTTAAAAAGCTATTAATCTGAAAACAAAACAAAATACAAAGCAGAAAAATAAACATATGAATCCCACAACAATTGTCTTATTTTCACATTACATTATTTCATTCTTCAGAACTTGATAATTTTTTTTTCATCTAAAGCTACTATAAAATGGAAATCGCCCATGTTAAATCACCTCTAAGGAGATCTGAATAAGCATCATATTTAATGAACCTGTAGATGCTTGGAGCTTTTTCACACATTCAACCGAAAGCATATTTAAGCCATTCTCATAGTATACGCATTAAAATGACAATAACTACAAGGAACTTCCTGTGCATGAATCCATTTTTTACAGTGAACTGCATGTTAAATTTTTATGTGGTAGGAACATAACTGATCTTTCATTTACCATTACTTCTTTGAGCAAACTGAGCTTAAATCAGCATGGAAAAGATTTAAGTCACAATATGGATGAAGGAAATCAAATGATTCAGAACTATGGGAATGACTTGAGTGGTTTTTTGTGTGTAAGAGCTTTAGTGGAAATATGTTTTAAAAAGTAGTATGGTCCATCTAGCATTGCATTTTAAAAATGTTAAGCTCAGTGTTTTAAAACAGGGCTAGAATGAAGAGTATTATGTGATTAAGCCCCACTGTGCTGAATTCTGGCCCAAAACCACAAAGAACTTTCAGTAAAACAATATGGCAGAAAAAAATAAGACTTGTTCTTAGGATACCATAGCTTATTTATTCTGGTTCTACACTTAAGTTTAGCTATTGACTATTTAGTTTAAGAATCTGATCTACTAATCTGTGTCACTATAGTGATGAACTGCCAGCCACCGGAAACTGTAAGCTAATTGGAAACTGTACACTGCCTGAATCATGTGCTACACAACCCCGACTGGTATGGTTGTGGGTAGCAGCAGAATTTGTAACATACCTAACCAGAAACAGAATACTGAAAGTGAATCATCACTGCTTGGCCGAAGATCTCTTAAAATTGATGCAACTAATGTATTTACTATATGATTTGTAAAATTAAAAATTCCTGCTTCACCTATGGCATCTAAAAATACTTTACAATTGTAATCAGATGTAGAACTTAAGCTACACCATTGTGTTTTCAGGGCCGTCTGGGGACCACACCCAAGATTTAGGGGCTATATGTGGTTCTGGTCCTTTAAGTTGTACACCCCATGTTTCATATTGTACCAGATATATTTTGGGCTTTGTACCTTTTGCATTTAAACATCATTCTGAGTTTGTTGAGGATTTCCTGCATAGTTCTTTCCTAATTGTAGTTAAGATTGTCATACCTGTGCCAAATAAATCTATGAAAATTCTCTATTTTAAAAACTCATTAAACTGCTCATTCTTTTCCCTTCAATGTTTCAAGGGGTATATTTTAAATCAGGGACCCCCTGGGCCGAGACTGGTCCATGGCATGCCAGCAACTGGGCCACTCAAACAAGTGAAACCCCATCCATGGGACGTGGACAGCACTCAAAACCATGCTCCCCCAGTCCATGGAGAAACTTCTCTCCATGGAACCAGTCCCTGGTGCTCAAAAGGTTGGGGGCCACTGTTTTAAATTACAACTTGATGCCAAATATTCATTAGTGGTTTAGAATACTAACTGGAAATAGCTAGGTTAAAATCTCAAAGTACTTTCTAAAATAACTTTCTGAAATTCATATATTTGTAAAAAAACAAAACAAACCCTCCTATCCTAAAATTAATTCCTCATATATAAAGAAGAAAAAATGTGTCTTCTTCTTTGAATAATAACGATATACAAGACACATACGCAAAAGGGTTAACACTTTTGGGGGGAGCTGCATGACAGTTATCATCACATAAGCACAATTTATTCCATATGGAAATGAAGTAGTTAAAAAAAAGCTTCACTAGTTGAATGACTGCTTGCTCCACAATTATTGAAGGCACCAAGAAAGTGTAGTAACTTTAAATTAAATTGTATCACTTTTCTAGATTTCTGATATTTAAACAAAAAAGTGCAGCTCAAGGACTCCTTTGAAAATAATATAAAGCAGCATTTAAACAGAATAAAGAACTATATTTCCAGTTATTTTCACTATCGGTTTTAAGGGGAAGGCATTAAATAAAATGTATACTTTGTAACTCTATTTCAACAAAATCTATTAATAATAAGAACTGAATCATATGCATGCCTTTTAGCAATTAGCCCTGTAAAATAACAGGATTTAAATCCAAGTAAACATCCACAGAATTAGGCTTCATATTCGAAGGAATTTAAAGAAAGCCTAGTTTTCAGTGGGTCTTCAATACATTTAACTCAGGATTCACTAAACTTTTTTTGTTCCTAAAATACCCTCATCACAGTTTTGTGCAGTGGGATTCCCCCTCCTCAAATTGCCTTAAATATTGCAAGATCTGAAGATTTCTAAAATTTAGCACATTCTTTTTTGCCAGAAACATTTTGCAGTCCCTCATATGATACTGCAGTCCTCATATGAAGTTTCATGGAATTCTGGAGAACTTGCCAGATTTGGGCATTTTTAAAAACTTTTTTTGAGGACTATCAGACACTATTGTAGGGCTGATGTTTGCCTTGATAGCTATGCATCCATAGCTGATTGGATTCAACCAACCTGGGGTTTAAACTAAACTCAAATTAGTTGACTGCATACCTATTATGTAATGAGATCCTAATTCAGCTGCTATTGAAGATTATCCATAAATTAAAATTAGCTTCAATGGGAATCACTTAAGTCTACTGTAATTGGATATTATTGGCAAATTCTGAATATATTTAACTATTTTAGCAAAACTTAGGAAAAAGAAATTTTTACTTCTTTTACTTTTACATTTATGTTTTCTCCCAAGATAATAGAGAGATATCAAAATGTATTAAAGTAATTTTAAGAATAAACTACACATACATATAGTTATGTATAAAAACAATCCTACAGCCACTTTTTTTTAAACAGAGAAATAGATTGGAGTAATAATTCAAGCTTTCCAAGCTTTTTTTAAAAAAACCCGCAAATAGGTATCTGCAAAGCTATATCAGCATCTTATTTCTTCATTCAAACTTGTTTTTTATTCGAAACCAATAAGGACTCCTGCTTCTATATATGCATTTGTAGGTAACCTGTAGTTAGCTGTGTGTTGCACAGTACACTGATTACTAGTTTCTATATTTAAAAACCTACAGAAAATACCACAATTCAATCATTTATATTTAAATAATTAAATTTCTACATAGTTAAAAATGAGGGGGAAACAGGTTATCCAAACATGAAAACAATGTAACACATGTTTTGGACAAAGCAATCCATCAGAGGACAACTATTTAAATGAAAATTTAGAATTACCAAGTACATTTCAAATTGAGTGAAATTCTTGTTCTTTGTGCCTGTAGGAATAAAGCATAAACACATACATTAAATGTTTGATTTAACAAAATTGTTATATCAATGCAAGATGTTCTATGATCTTTCTTGAACTTTAAATGTATAACTTTAAGTAATTTCCTCACCTTCACTTTATCTTCATGACCCTTAGAACGGTTCTATGCTAAAGGTCGTCAGTTGCTATTTTAGAGAAGAAAATTTCTATATAAAATTTAAGTAGATCCTTGGTACATAATTTTTATACCTGATCTAATACTTTTGTCAAACTCTATCATCATATAATTTAAAAACTTTATTTTAATATTTCTGTTAAATGGTTACATGAAAGTGCTACTCAAATCCATAAATCTTAAAGCAAAACTAACACCATTACTTCTAATTTCTGCCTCTGTTTGTAAGACATGCTGATCAAATACACATAACATGCACATGGGTAAACTGTGGCAGTATTTTGTATGCTCTAATACTTTAAGAAAAGTAGTTTCAGGTAGCTGAAAAATGAGAGTTGATAGTTGTTTAATTTGGTTGAGGATTCTGAATGCAATTTAAAACGAACAAGGAACTTTCCCTTGTATCTCCCCTCCACACCCGAAGTGCTTCAAAAATAATGAAAGAGCCTTGTACTGGATTATATGTCCTGAAGTAGCAGAGAGGTAGCAAACAGTTATTAAATGAATGGTTGTAGGTCAAGTGTCTCTCATTTTAAGGTGACCAACTTTTTTACAATGAAAAGGAGGACACAAATAAATTGAAGAAAAAAATATGGTAAATAAAAAAAAATTATTCATTGCAACAATAATACAGACAACTTGCATGTGCAAAGTTTGCCAGCCAGGTGTTTTGGCACGCTCAGCAGCAATTCCTATTGGCTTTCGAAAGCCAATAGTGGGAGTAGCACAGCTCATGCAAAAGTTGAAAAAAAAAACATCAAAAAAACGCCGTTCTGAGCGTTCTATGAGGGGAAAAAAAGCCCTGCAGATTAGTCTTCAAATATCAAAAAGGAGGACATGAAGGAGGACACTTTTTGAGGGAGGACAGAACTTACAAAAGGAGGACTGTCCTCCTAAAGGAGGACAGTTGGTCACCTTACTCATTTAAAAGAAAACTTTATTCCATAAGATTCTCAGATAATTTTTCCTAAGAAAAAAGAGACTGAGGGTTTTTGTACTGATTTGCAAATACATCTCAGAAAAGAAAAGCACGATACAGTACAAGGAAATCCCTTGCCAGGGATTTAGTATACTGCTATTCCTTGTCTAATCTATTCCCTCAAGTGACAGCCAGAGTTGACATTATTTCAATAGAATGTTTTAATACAGTATTTGGCAGGCACAGCGGATTGCACTCCAGATCATGGTCCTGTCCTAAAGGAGGAAAAGTTAACTCTTTCTTCTGCTGAAAATTCTTGTTATTGGAGAACAAGATAACCTAATAAATAATTAGGAGCATTTAAAAATGATTTGATGCAAATCACATAACTACCAGTATTTACTAAATACTGACATAACTACCAGTATTTACTAATATTACTAAAACTAATTTGTTGTAGGTAGGATTCTTATATTTTATATTAGAGATATATTTTATATTATTAGAATTACATTCTATTCAGTGTAATACAGATTATATTCTACAAAGAAACCCAAAAGGTTTGCTCAGCTTCTTATCTGCAGTACATAATGGGAATAAAACTTTACCTATGCAGTTTCTGTCAAATGACTGTTAAAGCCTTACTAGAAAAAAGCTTGGAACTCCAATATTAAAATGAATGGTTTAATGTATCAGTGTTGAAACAAGCTCAGTGGCATGTATAGTTTGAAGCAGGTGGTGAACTGCACTCTCACTATTTATGTCAAAGAATTCATATACTCTATCTTTCTCACATACATCTTGTGTCTCCTGTAAATTGCTCTCAGAAAAAGAACACTGATTGGGTTCATCTCTTTTTCCAAAAATTCTTCTGTTGTATAGTGTCTTTCTCTTATCAGAAACTTGAAAATATTTGTTCATTTACTCCCTCTTTTGGTTCTCTTGGTAAAAATAAGGTCAGAATGGTTATAAAGTACTAAGAAATAAAACCTAACAATCACTGACAATTCTAAAAGCAGAGATTGCTTTTGAACAATCAGGGATGGTTTGGTTTTAATTTTTGCAGCGAGCACAAAGTGAAACTCAGTTCTCCAAATGTCACTTCCCAGTTCTTTGATTACATACAAACCTGCTTCAAACAGGTCACAGCTGTATTTATTAAATATTCTGAGTAGTAAGAAAATGTATAAATTGTATAAACACCATCATGTAAGGAGTGCATATGTTCCTCTTTCCCACTGCTTCTGTTTTTGCCCTGAATGCAAGCCTATTGATGAATATTCATACTGATGTTAAGATTAATGTCTTTTATTCTATTATTGACACATGATACTGTATGTTACAGAAAGAATGTGTCCATAAACAGGGATGCTGCCAACAAGGTTTTTGTTAAGGCATCAGACTAGAAACTGGGAGACTATCACTTCTAGTTCTGCCTTAGGCACAAAGCCAGCTGGGTGACCTTGGGCCATTCTCTCTTAGTCCTAGGAATAAGACAGTGGCAGAAAACTTGCCAAGAAAACTACAGGGATTTGACTAGGCAGTCTCCAAGAGTCAAAACCAACAGGAAGGGAGGGAGGGAGGGAGGGAGGAAGGAAGGAAGGAAGGAAGGAAGGAAGGAAATTGTCTTTCATTTGTAATTTAGCCAAGTTTTATCATTTCTTGCTATGTAAACAAAATGGCCAATATTTCTTGATTACTACAGTAAGCAAGCTGCAAGTACTTTGAAACCTAACATTATATGTATTTGCCCCATTTCCAAAAAACAAGATAATGTGGATATATACAACGATTGCATAGTTCCCATTCTCACTTTTTTCTGTTCCCCCCCCCCATAAGATCATAAGGAAGGAAAGAGAAAAAAAAAACCCTGCATAAGTGCCTTTAGAAGCTATTCCTCTGGAAGCATTCCTTTGTCTGCAAGACAGTATTCCAGAGGAGACTAGGGAAGAATTTACTTACCCTTCTAAGTTACTCTCCATTTCTCATTGTTCTTCAATATTTTTTCTCCTCAAGAAACAGTGGCTGGATCCTTCCTCTTTACAGAATAGATTAGGGGGTGCTGCTATTCCTGATGGCCTTGATTCCATCATCTTTCACCTACAACCCTCCCGCTACTATTCTAGCTTTTTCATTACCACAAAAATCTGTTCAGCAAGAAGAATGTAAATATTGCACCGTACTTTTTCTTTGCTATTGCTAGGAATGGTTGTACTACCAATCAAAAAAACTCGTAAATGGCAAAAGATCCCTCTCTGGACATAGCTGGCTCGTTGCAAACCTTAGTGTGTTTTGCAAGGCTTGTTCCCACTCTCCCTCACCCAGATGCCCCTCCCCTTATGCAATCTTTCACAGAAACGCCACCTTTGTAGTGATAATTAAATATAGCAGCAAGGCGACTCACCCTCGTACCAGCAGCAGCATCTCTCCTGGCCGGCGCCCCATCACCGGTGCTCCACAACGAAGCGCATGGTGGTGCCGTCGAAGGACGGAGGGGCGATGATCCGGGGACCCAATGGTTGCGATGTGATGCTGATGAGCGGCGCTTTCCCGTCGCTAGAAGCCGCTTGTGGGCACGGTTGCTGCTGCTGCTGGGTGCCCGTGGGCATGTAATACGGGCTTTCTGTGGCGGGACTGGCGGCGCTCCTGGACGAGGCGGCCGCAGACCCCAGCTCGCCGCTCGGTTGCTGGGCAAGCTGGCCTTGCAGTGCGGTGGCGGACAGGACGGCCGGCAGGAAGCCCGGGTAGAACATATAGGCTGCGGCCGGGGCGCTGTAGGTCCCAGCGGCCGCTCCCAGCGCCAGGGACGACATGGGAATGGTCATGGGGGCCAGGGCCGGCGGCTGTGGCGGCGGCGCCAGCAAGGGTACTTCCACGTACTGCCCTGTTTCGGGGTCAAAGAGGCGCCGCTTCTGGGGCTGCGGCTGTAGCGGGGTATCCACGAAGTAGCACTGCCCCGTGCTGAGGTCCAGCAGCACCTTGCGCTGCGTCTGAGGCGGGAAGGCAGCGGGCTCGGCTGACGTGGGCGGCGAGAAGCAAAGCAGAGGCGTCGCTGGCTGAGCCGCGCCTGTCAGGGCGGCCGCCGCCGCTGCGAGGGACAGAGCCTGAGGGAAGATGTGCGCCGGAGACATTTCCAACGGTGGAGCCGCCGCCGCCGCCTGAAGTTGAGGCTGCGGCGGCAAGGGCGGCTGCCGCTGTGCCAGAGGCTGAGTGGTGGTTGCGGTGGGCTGCTGCTGCTGCTGCTGGGGCGCCTGGATGGGGTTGAAGCTTGCCACGGACCGGCCCAGGTTGAGAGGCTGGGTGGCAGCGGGCGAAGCAGTGGCGACGGGGCCTGCGCGGCTGCCTCCTCCTGCTGCTTCGCCTGTGCCTAAGGCCACTGGTGCCGGTTGCTCAGCAGACGACTCCTTGAGCGAGATAGCCAAGTAGTTCCCGCAGTCGGGAAAGGTAGGCTTGCGGCTCTTGTCGGGCTCCACCAGGCTCCCCTGCCGGTTGCCAAATAACTTCATGGCGCGAGGCCTGGCCTGGCCTTTGAGGCCTCGAGGTGGGGAAGGAGACGAGAGCACCGGTGGTTGGTGCTTGGCCTTCTGGCCTTGAGCATTAAATGTTACGGTGGTCCTGGGGACCACAGGGACTCTTTCCTTCTCAGCAGACCCGGTGTTTCTTGAGGCAGATTCTCCGTGGAAGCCTGAAACGCGTGCCCGCTCTCGGGTCAGGTTCTCAAAGGCCGCTGTCTTGGCCGAGACCTTCTCTGTGTTCTTGGTTGGGTTGGTGAATCTGCCACGGGGTTGGCGTTCTGGTGCCGATCTGCTGGGAGAAGTTGTTAATCCCACCGTCTGAGTTGCCTCCTGGTCCTCAGTCTTGGCAACCATCATCGATTCTTCCCTGGCGGTGTTTATGGCTCCTATGGTTTGCTCTTCTCGGGTAATGAGGGACAGGACATGGCTGTCAGTTATGGGTAATGGGTCACTCTTTCGTTTCCACTCATTTTTACTGAAACTGTACAGCTCTTCCATGCTCCGGACTGCTGCTGTTAGTTTTTGCAGGGCCTTGTGGTTTGCTGAGACAGATGCCTTGGTCACCTCTTCTTTGGGAAGTTCTTCTCCATCCACCACCAATGGTTCCACTTTATTGCTTTTCTCAGTTGTCATTGGCTGCTGTGGTGGTGGATGTGACTGCTGTCTCCAGGGCACAGATGTTTTTGAGACTATCTTCAATACAGCAGGCTGGCGAGGGTCACTCTTGTTGGGAGCAATGGTGGCTACTGGCAGCCTTCCTGAGGTCCTGTGCACCAGGATAGTTCCTTCTTGGTTGGAAGGCAGCATCTTGCCTCCATTACTTACTTTGGCTCCCATCTCTTGAGATCTGTTAGGTTTCCTGTCCTCTTTAATGTTATTTACTGCCTGACAAGTTATCACCATAGGAGACAGAGACCTGGGAATGCCAGTTGACATCAACTGTTTGGGTTTCTGGTCAAAAGTTCCCTGGTCAGAGTTAACACTGCCTCTGTCACTGTGGTTATCCCCTGACTCAAGACTATAACTACTTTTGATTAATTTCCTGACATCTCTCACCTGGTGTATAGGCCCTTGGACTTTACATTTATTTTCTCTTACATCACGTACCTGAAATTGAGGCAGTTTGTCCATAACCTCCCCTTTTATTTGCTTTTGCAGTTGACATCTGGTATCAACAGCTGTCTTGAAAAAATTGGGGGCATTTCCAGCTATCTTGGGGCTGAGAAGTTTAGTAATATTGAAAAGATTATCTTTGTTCTGCTCCACACTTCCCAAGCTTATCTTGATCTCTGGAGGTTTGGGCTTTATCACTGTGGTGGCAATAGCAGTCTGAGCTGTTGCAGTTGTCGCTGTGGAGTATTTTGTCACATGCAAGTTAGTATTATCTTTGTTTGTTGTTTGTTGAATATTTGGAACAAAAAGACGAGACATTTTAGTTGCTTTATTAGCTGTGATTTCTCCCATATCAGCTTTCCAATCACCTTTAAATCCTGTTTTCAGTTTTCCCACAGGAACTTTTTCCTCTTTTTTCTCTGCTTCTTTTTCTTTCCATGTTCTAAATGCACTGTTCTGGCTACGGAGAAAAGTTGCCTTGAGTGTTTCAGAGGCACTTTGTTTTATTTTACATGCCTCTTCTAAAAATGTTTCTGAAAAGGTTCTATTTAGGCTAATATTGGCCTCCCGTGGAGTAGAAGGCTTGGAGGTTGGTGACTTGCTATCAAAAAATTCCCCCAAATCATCTGCTGTTACAATAGTACTATCAGAGCTGCCTTCTGAATATCTTGAATTTTGTCTCTGCAACCCCCCATTCTTTAACTTCTCCTTGGCAGTGCTATCTACCTCTTTAGAAGATGAGGAATTTGACATACCAGAGTATGTGGTGTCTGTGATCTCTCCCCTTTCCATTTTGAACTCATGTTCCTGTTGCATCTTCTTTGAAATAACATTTTTGAGGAGGCTAGATGCAAATTTTGACTTCTGTGTTCCTTCCATGGTTTCTGCAACCACTCCAGTTTGTTTGCAAATTTCATTGCCCTGCTCCTTTGGCAGTGTTTCTGTAACTTCATCTGTGCAACTGGACCCAATAGCAGCATTTTCAGAAGGTTTACCAGGTCTGGGGACACCCGCATTAATATTGCTGCTGAAATCCAAAGTCTCCAGCAAAGTAACAACTCGGGAGCCTGCCTGGACCTGTTTTTCAAAGCAACGTGGTGTTTCAACGTGCGTTATCTCCCCATCAAGTTTACTGACAACAAATTCCAATGCTTTAGTCTGTGACTTATTGGAGTGAATGTAGAAATGGTCACTGGCTGTCTTAGTCCCAGGGTTTCTTTTCCATCCAGCAGATGCAGCGCTGCTTTTGAAAAGATTCTGCTCTGCTTTCTGTCCAAGACTGCTGCACTTTAAATCCAAGTAAGTTGACCATCGGTTGATTCCTAGGTTGTGATCTGAAAGAGATGTGGAAGATTCACTGGAACTCAAGTTCAGGGTATCAAAGTAGGGATAAGCTAAGCTCCGAAATGCCCTTGCTGTCAGGCTTCTTACTTCTTTATCTGCATCATCCAACTCACTTACCACACTGGAGGCACCACTTGAATATCCACCCAATTCTCTTGCTTTTATTGCTGCACACCTTGTTTGCAAGTGTGCAGGAACTGCAATAAACTTTTTTGCATAGTCATGAAATACATCTTGTTTGAAACTTGAATTTCGTTCGTGAGCTGTGGAGACACAGAGGCTCATGTCGCCTTCATGCTTGGCAGCGTAAATAATGTTTTGCTTTTCATGCTGGTTGCTAGGCTCATTTATAGCCCTGGAAGTTGGTTTGATTGATAGGAGTATCTGGCCTGCAGAATTCTCACTCATGTTGCAGAGGTTCTTGGACTGACTTTCTTCCGAGCTGGCGCATTTGTCTGTGCTTGGAGTATCATTTTCAGAATTAATGCTGACTATCTCTGTACTGCTGGTATTATCAATACTGTCTGTCTGATTATTAGGATCACTGGTGGTTGTGCTGAGATAACAGCTATTATCCTCTTCTGTTTGTGTGTCTGCAAGAGTTTCTTCACTCCCAAAGGAAGCATAATCCACAAAGGAATAAATAACATTGTTGTCCTCAAAGTCCCATCGAGAAGCTAATCCATAGTCAAAATCCATGTCATGGTCTACTTCACTAAGCTGGATTTCATGCGTGGTAATATAATGTGCTTCATCATTATTACTATTGTTGTTTTCACTGGTATAGCTGGGTTGGGACTGCAATAGCTGTGAAGCATGCCTGCCTCTTCCTCTCTCATTGCTCAGACAGATTTCTTTGCAGTCTATTTCATCATCTTCATCGCTGTCATACCCAAATGAAGAGGAGGTTTTCCCCCCTCTTTCTAAGTCGTCCATTTTTGGAAAATTCCTTGTATTTTGTATTGGTGAAGGACAAGATGATGAAGATGATTCTGGGCAGCCATGTGTGTAAAGCTGAACATTGGAGATACTAGGGGACAGAGTGTTCTCAGATCCTTCTGAACTGATGCCAGAGATCCTTTCCCCAACCTCATCATCTTTCATCCCCATGGGGGAAAGAGTGCCTTCCATTTTAGATGTATAATCCAGAGATTCTTGATTCGCAGATTTGTCTGCCAAGATTTTGTTAGCCAATCTGTTAATCTCACTGATCTCACAAGGTCCATTTTTAGGTCTGATAAAGGCCACTTTACTTCCATTCCGTTCTAGATTCAGCTTTAGAGTCTGGGGACTCTCTCCTGTCCCTCCAGGGTAATCGTAAATCTCCACATATTTTGATTCCTCAGCTGAGGAAATTGATGGCTCTTGAGGATGACACTTGATCATTTGGCTGTTGCTTTTTCCATCATTCTCTTTTTCAGTAACTATTTCTTCAGCAGGCAGTTCTGTAAGCACTTCCATGGTGGATGCTTTCAAGCTGATTGAAGGGAGCAACAAGCTTTGGACCCAGGACCAAAGTCAAGCGAGAGACACAACACATATACACATGTGTTTCCCAGGGATTCCTAACTTTGTTCCTTGTAGTTTAGCTGTAGATCTTGGAGAGCTGCTTGATAGTGCTGGGGGTAGTAAACTGAGTGGCTGCTGTTGTCTCTGTGGAGATGGGGGGGGGGGTTTGCTGGTAACTGCCGTTGCTGCCAGTGTCTTATTCCTGAGCTATGAAGTACAGTTGTTAGTTTGGCATGAAGAGCTGTCAGTCTGAATGCCATTGGTAATAGAAGTAGCAGCATTAACAGCATCTGCCACTCAACTTTCCCAGACATTCCAAAATGAAGAGAAAGCATATGGAAATTCTTATACTTCTAGTTAAGGAATATGTAAGCATATGAGAGGGATTAATCCATGTAATAGTTTTAAAAGATTATTGCTTTGGGGATGAACAGAATGAAGGAGAGTTACATGGAAAGCACTTTTTACTATTGGAACAGTATTTTTAAGAATATTACCTAGATAATATTTCAATGGGGAAAAAGACTGAATTTAATCTTAATAAGACATTAGTAATTTCAAATGGCTTGTATTTTTACTGGTAATCTTTAAAAAGCACTTTTTCCCAATTTATGAAATATTATTTGTATTCTATGCAAAAGTATTTAAAGAGGGTTCCCCATCTTTTCCTTTTTTTGAAAAAAAAAGTGGAGTACCATTTCTCTTCCAGCAAAAATACTTCCAACATACGGACTTAGAACAATTCTTAATATATCATGAAATAGATAAATAAAACCAATTTAACTTGCTTCTGTCTCTTTTTTTAAGTTTTTTTAGAACTGTACAGTTAATTATAATTATATTATAATTAATTATATTAATTATATAAGCCACAATAAAAATTCCCCTTGAATCCTATTAAAGTTATACAGTATGAAGCTTCTCTAGTGTAAGCTGAATAGACTTTATCTGTTACAGTGAGTTCTAATAATATTTCAGTACAGAGGAAACAAGCAGTCTAAAAAAAACATTTACCTTTTCTTTGATTTTTGTGATATTAATCCAAGGGATATTAATCAGCACCTTAGATCTTGAAAAATGTTCTTCTTATCTTCAGAGGTTTTTAAAAGGATGTGAAGGAGATAAAGAACAAGCAATGAGAAAATACCAAACTGGTTTGATTTTCATAATGACTTGTTCAGAGTAAGAAAACTCTGAAGCATTTTTATCAGATCAGTATAGCTTGCTGGGTCAAAATATTATCTATACATAGACTATGTGTCATTTCAACCGGGTGAATAAAGTACTATTTTAAACTACCACATTTGTACATAGTAAAAATAAATGTGTTTGACTGTCATTCATTGCAGGAATCTCTGATCTTCCACTAATATATTTTTGCCCCAGTCTTCTACTTTTAAATACTTAAGGCAAATAAATAAAATTGCATATCATTGTTATGATATTGTTGTACTAGAATTAAATGTGTGCAATAAAGTAGTGTAAAGGAAATACAGTTAGAAAAATTCAAGTATTGTTTTTTAAAAAACTATTAATATTTCCCTTTTTTGGACTTGTGCCTTAATACAATTATTACCGATATGAATATTACTAAACCAGTTTTAAAATTCTTCATCATTTTAATTTTAATTCCACTTATATAACTATCATACCCAAAGAGGTATACAAAAATGTTTAAATCAGCATTAAAATAATGTATAAAACAGCTTTAAAAATATTATAAGCCTCTTAAAACACTAAATAAATAGAAAGCCCATGTGTGAAATAAAAGTAAGTTCATATTCGTGCTAATCTCTAGTGGATAGTGATCTGATTTGCACACCATTGAAAAACAAATGTAAACAAGATTACAGTTTAGCATGTGGGAATCAGGCCTAAAAGTAATCAAAAAAGTGAATTCCTCTATTTTTTAAGTACAAAATTTCAGAACTGTTACTAATAAAGATGTCCCTCTTATACCCAGGTGCTTTAGGCTACATCTCTAAATACCTGGAATGCTAGAATGATAATCTCTGAAATCACAAGTGAGGGTTTCTGATGCCAAACTTAGGTTTAACTATAGACAAAGGTTATTATGCAATAGATTTGCTCTTGGAAAAAGAGTAAATCAATGGCAAACTTGAAAAGGGAAGCAGATGTAGGTTTGGGAGAGTCATTTTCTTTTGTGCTTGTAATTGCAAGTATGTCAGTGGCTTTTTTTTCCTCTTTTAAGATGTGAAAATAATTGGGATGCAAATGAATTAAAATCTTGAGGTGATATGAAATTTCAAATTAACTATATTGAGTTACATGAAGGTTGAACAATATGTGTCTGACAATTTTTTTAAAAAAAACCATTGAAATACATTATATGCAAAGAAAAACTACAAAACTGCCAGTTTCTAATGATTTCTTCTATAATAGATGTGATGGATTTGAAGATAAGATTCAAAAAGGCTAGAGTTTATGTTATATTTGTACATTTGTAACATTAAAAGTTTGATATTTAAGAGAGATTCCACAACTAAATAAAAATATAGTTCTGATTAGAATGACACAGCTTTTCCAAGAAAAACACATGCTCTGATTATATTGCAGCCTAGATATTCAATCAGAATAAGGCATTGAGCCAGTCATACAACTTTCATAACGCATCAGTCAGCCATACAGGATTCCCAAATTTGGGGATCTCTTTGAATCATGAATCACTTCTCAGACCATCTGCATCTAAGATCAGGTGGGAGGGATTTCAGCCTCAGATGACGAGAAAGGAAAAGCATCACAATTTCACACTTCAGTATCTGATTATAAAAGAGCTATTTCAAGTGTGAAGGAAAGTTCATTAGTAGGAAAGCAATTCTCAGGCAGAAAATCAGTTTTGGAGGGTACTGTTTAAAATATTTCCTGCAAAATTCATTAATGTTTAATGAATGACAGTTTGAAATATAACTTTATTTTTGAAGCGTCCATTTTATTTATGGCCTGAGCTAATAACAGATAGTGCTGTGAATTGCTAACCTATGCAAAACAGCCCTCTAGTGTTGAAACAGTATATTGTTTGGGTGTTTTTTTTTAACAGATTAATTAGATTATCAGCAGTTATAATGGAGAAAGATAACACATTAAACTGAAGAAAGATAGCAAAATTAGCAAATGATAGTGAGGTAGCAAAAGGTTCAGTGCAGGGCTGTATATTTTTCAACATTTTTATTTATGACCTGAATGAAGAAGTGGAGGGATTGCTTTTCAGATCTGGAAAAGATGTAATTGGGTAGGACAGCAGAAATATAGAATACAGAAATAAAAGTCAACATGACCTGGACATGTTAGAAAAATGGGCTAAAATGAAATTTACCAAGTTCTTCACATCAGAAACAAAATCAGTTCCCACATGTGGATACCTGGCTTGATAATGGTCATCGTGGAAAAAAAGATTCTGAAGTAATAGTTGATTACAAACCAAATATGAGTCAGCAGACTAATATGGCTGCTGAAAAGCAAATACAATATTCAGATCACAAACAGTAATAATTTTCATTGGTTTGTGCTTTAATACTCCACTTTAGACTGACAGATGGACAGATTGACTGACCAATTCTGGGTAACATACTTGAATATGGATTCAGACAAACAAGGAGCCTGAGAAAAGAGCCTGAAGGACTATAACTGAGCGTGTGGGCCTAAAGAAGCAAAGATCTAAAAGGATGTTCTATAGAAAAGGTCAAAGCACCTGAAGGCAGGACAAGAAGCAATGGATGGAAACTAACCAAAGAGCGAAGCAACCTAGAACTAAGGAGAAATTTCCTGACAGTTAGAACAATTAATCAGTGGAACAACCTGCCTCCAGAAGTTGTGAATGCTCTATCACTAGAAGTTTTTAAGAAGAGACTGGACAGCCATTTGTCTGAAATGGTATAGGGTTCCCTACCTGAGCAGGGGGTTGGATTAGATGACCTCCAAGGTACCTTCCAACTTTATTACTACTTCTACTATGAGGACTACTACTACTACTACTACTACTACTACTACTACTACTACTACTATTGCCTGTTTATCATTCCAGAATGAAAAATGTAGATTAATGGTTATATGACAGCAACATTTCAATTGAATATTAGAAAAAACCTCTATGTTCCACAGTGAAACCAATTCTCCAGGGAGATTTTAAGTTCTCTTATGTGGATGTATTTAAACAGAGGATCTAAAGATTCTTTAATCTGGATTCCTATAATGACCAGTACAGGAGTGCTGGGATTGCCATCACTAAGTGATGTGGTTACATGATATCTTGCTTTATGGCCACATTGTTTAATGATGGAAATTCTGGTCCCAGTTGTGGTTGTAAATCTAGGGCTACTATATTTCTATTAGAAAAATTTCAGTCATGGTACATTCAAAAATTCAATCATGGTACATTGTTTAAAGTGCACAATTACTCACTGCAGACTTCCATTTAATGAATAACAGCAACCAATGATAAACCTTTACCTGCATTATAAATAATCACAATTATATTAGTATGGTTGTACTTTACTGTCTCATTTGTCTCTTTCTCAATCTGATATGTAATTTAGAAATTAGTGTTAAATAACTTTATTTGGTTTATTCTCTCTGTTTAAGAAATCCTGAACATCTACACATCATGTTTAATACATTTATGAACCTAAAAGCCTGCCTGTAGCTTTCTGGGTGATATCTTGATCAACATATGTCATGTTATTCTTATTAAATATCGACCTTCTAAAGTTTGTCTTTCGCTGCAAGCAAGACCCTATTCCAAGAAGTGGAACTATAAACCTGGACAACTTTCAAGACCTTAACCTGAGTGAGATTAAAAGGCCTTAAAGGCTTTAAATGGCCCCTTAGAATGGGAGGCTGTGTTTCCTCTCCAGGATGAGTACGGATCAAGTTCTGGCAAACTATTATACTGTGCAACGTATGTTCATGTAACTGAACCCTGTTAGCATCAGGAGCAAAAGTACTTGTGAAATAACACATTTAAAAAGTGCTGTCTTTCTCCTTAATCAAGTCACACCATCGTGCCAGGTGCTCTTAGGAAATACGCTGACTGAGGCAGAATGAAGTTATGAAATGGTTACCCTTTTATATGTTCACTCAGACGACTGTCTTTAGTTCAAGAAGAAATGCCATATAAACACACCTTTTTGCCAGATTAAGAAATAAGCACCTGCCACTCGCATATTCAAACAATCTTTGCAATGCCCATTGAGAATTTACACTATCATCAGTATAAAGTAATGATAGAAATAAGTGATTTTACTGAAATTCAAGGAGAAAATTTTTCATACATGTGCAGCATACAAAAACTGGTTTTGAACACAAGTAAATTCTCTATTTGGATACAAACATAAATTCTAGACTTGAACAAAGTCTTTTATTATCAAAGCAGAAGAGCTGCCATAAAAATATTATTTCAATAAATTGGAACTCTGGTGGAAGATGGAACATTTGAAGGCAAATAGTTTGAATGCATAAAGCTATCTTATATTGATTGGGACATCATACTAAATCACAATTCATGGGTTATAAGACAGCAACTAAATTCAACATGCTCAGTCAGAATCAAATAAACCATATTATGAGTAGTGCATGAGCTCAATGGGATCTTATAAACTGAATCACTAAGTTAAAAATCTCAGTGTTATTCTTACTGGAGATTTTTTGAAAAGTGCTGTTGGTCTCAATAAGCCACTAATAAAACTATCAGTTTAATGTTTCTTCTTTAGCACTGAGATAATACAGTAAAATAGCCACTCAATTGGCCTAGAGCAGGGGTAGGTAACCTTGGCTCTTTTATGACTCATGGACTTCAACTCCCAGAATTCCTGAGCCAGCCATGCTGGCTCAGGAATTCTGGGAGTTGAAGTCCATGAGTCATAAAAGAGCCAGGGTTGCCTACCCCTGGCCTAGAGCCCTAGACCAAAACATTGGGGAAGATCTTCTAATTGCTAATATTAAGGTAGATTGGAGTACGGTCCTTTTGCCAAAGCTTTATTAAATATATCCAATTTAGAATGGTTAAGTATCCAGATATAGGTTGAAGATTACCTATATGGTCTATGATCCCTTTGCTAAGGCTTTATTAGAATAGAATAGAACTGGAAGGAACCTTGGAGGTCTTCTAGTCCAGTCCCCTGTTCGAGCAGGACAACCTATACCATTTCAGACAAGTGTCTGTCTAGTCTCTTTTTAAAAACCTCCAGTGATGGAACGCTCATGATTTCTGAAGGCAAGCTGTTCCACTGGTTAATTGTCCTCACTGTTAGGAAATGTCTCCTTAATTCCAGGTTGCTTCTCTCTTCGACCAGTTTCCAACCATTGTTTCTTGTTCTGCCCTCTGGTGCTTTGAAGAATAGTTTGACGCCCTCTTCTTTGTGGCAGCCCCTCAAATACTGGAATACTGCTTTCATGTCACCCCTATTTCTTCTTTTCTTTAGACTAGCCAAATCCAAATCCTGCAGCCGTTCTTCATATGTTTTAGTCTCCAGGTCTTTGATTGTCTTAGTTGCTCTTCTCTAAATTTTTTCCAAAGTCTCAACATCTTTTTTGTAGTATGGTGACCAAAATTGGTTGCAGTGTTCCAGGTGTGGTCTTACTGGTTTTTTATAAAGTGGTACTAATACTTTGCATGATCTTGATTCTATGCCTCTGTTTGTACAATCCAGGAGTATATTAGCTTTTTTGACTGCTGCTGCTGCTGCACACTGCTGGCTCATAGTGAGGTGATCATCCACTAGGACTCCAAGGTCCCTCTCACAGTTACTGTTTTTGAGCCAGGTCTCAAAATACTTTTTGCTGATGGAAATACATTAAAATGCCGTCTTTATCACAATTGAATAGTAAATGTAATCCAACCAGGAGTGTCTGAATCAGTGTAAATTAATGTACTTGGCATAAAAAAATTGTCATGGTTTTTCTTAAAAGCTTGTGACCATTGGATGCACCAGAACTATTGTTATATATTTAAGATGATACTGCTGCTAATTTGATTTAAAGATTCAAAAATAATTAATATGTAGTGTTAAATCAGTCATCCTGCTATCATTATAGCTCTTAACTATTTTCTCACCTGTTCCCAGGTTTTTTATTTATTCTAGTGTGATACTAGAGGAAATTAATGACTGATTAGAGCAGGGTGTCAAACTGCCGGACCATGGCCGGTTGCATCATAGTGAAACTATGCCCATCCCGTTGAGGTTGCAAGTTTGCCACCCTAGATTAGAGGCTTTTCTAGCAGTTATAAAGCATTTTTATAGCACTTCAGAGTCATTCTTCCTTTTCTTGGAACAAAGCAATGATAACAGGCTAACAAAAGGAGGATTATAACTTTGACAGAAGAAGTAAGATTGAGAACTCAATAGGTAATAGCACCTACTTGATCTTGTTGATCTTACAATGCTAAGCAAGGTCATAACTAGTACTTAGATGGAAAACTATCAGAAATAAGTTGAAACTGGGAAATACAGAAATTTAATCCTGGGAAAATATAACAGCAAACAATAGCCTTATTGTTGCAAACAAAACAAACTTTTGACGAATTGAGATAAGGTTGAGGCAATTTTAAAAAAAAAATGAGTTAGGCATAGCGATATCTGGCAACTGGCCATGGACATTTTCCATCAGATTTGGCATTTGGAACAGCTACCCATTCATCCCAGTTGCAGGAATTTGGCTCACTTCTTTATTTGATTGTTGCACTGATACTTATTTACTACTCTGGTTCATATCCTTAGTCACATATTGAAAGGAACCAGCCCATATTGTAGGAAGCTTGCAATATATTTAAATTGTTGTCTGGTTTTGCTAATTTTGCATTCAGCTTCCTTGCTTGTTTTACCTTCATCATAGTATTTTAGCTGTCATCTACTGAATCTATTGATTTAAATGCAGGAGATAAATCACAAGGCAATCCTTAAACTCCAGATATCCAACCTCCACATTTAATCCCTGATTGATGAGGTTAGAACATGCCTATAGAGATTGGAGCCAATCCAAACTTTCTGCTTTATAAGTGCCATCTCCTATTATCTCTCCCACTGCTGGAAAAATACGATCAATGCAACAACTCAAAAAGTAGTTTGGTAGGAGACCAATACTTCACTGATAAGCATCTTTCCATATCACTGAAGACACATACTGTGTTTCCCCCAAAATAAGCCCTAATTTGATTTTTGGGGGTGGGCCTCATATAAGCCCTACCTCAAAAATAAGTTTTGGGAGGAGGTACACAGCTAAAAATCAAGCTATGGCACCCCACATGCCCCATACCCAGTTAACTTGCAGCCAGGCCTCTCCTTGCTGGTCCATTTTTTCTGCAACATCTTCTGCAGCCAGGCCTGCATTTCTCAATCACAGGCTTTTCCAAAAGGCCACTGCAACTAAGAACCGAGTTATGGATTGAATCCATAGCTCCTTACTCAGCTATAGTGGCCTTCCGGAAGGCCTGACTGCAAAATGCAGGCTGGAATGCAGCTGCAGAATCCAGCTGCTCCTTCGGTCAGAAGAAGTGGACCAGCTGGGTGGGGCTGTTGGTGCTGGAGGTGAATATAAAAGACAACCCCCCAAAATAAGACATGCTGTCTCTTTGGAGGCAAAACCAAAACAAAATACCAAGACCCGGTCTTATTTTATTGGAAACACAGTAGTAGATGAATGGCCAAAAAGATAAGATTAGGAACAAAGGAAATGGAATTTGATACAGGTAGAATCAGTTTCTGCCAATTTTAACTATCCCTACTTTTCAAAAGGAAGTAGAAAGTTCATGAGAAAGATCAGACAGACAATGGTGGGCATAGGCCAGTGGTGGCAAACCTATGGCACAGGTGCCAGAGGCGGAACCCAGAGCCCTTTCTGTGGGCACGTGTGCCATCGCCCCAGTCCTAGGCCTTAGCTGGGTTTTATAAAACTTTTTTGCTTTAGGCCTCCGCTGCCGTATGCAAAAAAAAAAAGGTTCAATCAATGAGTCAATTTCAACTTCTCGCAGGAAAAAAAAAGATCTTGCAAAGTTGGAATTGATTGATTGAACTTTTTAGTCCCACCCAGTCTGCCATTACCACTGCAGCCACGCCCACCCAATGGGCCACACCCACCCGGTACCCAACAATGCATGAGTGGGTTTGGGGTTGCAGTTTGGGCACTCGGTCTCTAAAAGGTTCGCCATCACTGGCATAGGCATAGGTTAGGCTGGAAGAGTTGAAATAAGAGTTGAGTAAATTTAGGATAGTAGATAGGGCTGTAGTGTATTTGAAGGCACAAATGGAATAAAACAAATGAGATACATTCACTCTGCTTCAAAAAAACTAATAAAAGAATCTGCAGGCACAGATTCTTGTATGAAAAATAATACATATTTGATGCACATGTAGTGATGTAGTACCACTGCATATATTTAAGGAAAATAGGTGGTTAAAATATGAAATATTGATGAATAAATAAATTTATATAAATAAATAAAATAAAGTGATTACTTCCTGCTCATATTAAATAGAATGAAGCCATCGTACTATAATTCAGAGGCATAGTTTTTCTTGATATTATGCTAAGAAGAAGCTATATGGTCTATGAACAATTGATATTAAGATTCAGGGATTATAAATCTGTTTGTTCTTCTGCTTCTCTGAAACTATTATTTTCCACTTGCATATGCCATGAAAACATCTCCTTTTGCAAAGAAGCATAAACATCTTTGATTTCAGCACTCAACATAAATTTTGGAAGGGATGATTAATTTGCCACCATAAAACATTCAGCAAAGTTAGAATTTACACAGCCAAGTTAAAAGCTACTCAACTATTTTTGGTTTAAGTTTGGTTATAATACCTAAAATTTATGTGCTACAAATCTATCTTATATTTCTTCTTTGACTTGTGGGGAAAATAGTGCTCTCCATCATATGGTGCTGAAAGGATAAATTTAAAAAAAGCCCCAGAGCAAAGCCTTCATGAAACTGAATTTGCTATATATAGATGAGTGTAATAAATATCATTGTGAACTGTTTGCAGTCTGCTGCAAGAGAGATACATAATCATACACACACACATACACACATATGCACACACGGGTATCCCATACATATTGAGTTATAATTAGATTCCTTCCATAAACATTTCTAAGTTGGCTCTCTCTCTCTTTCTTTCTCTCTCTCTCACTATCTAGTTATTTTCTCTTTCAAAGTACATAAGGTCTAATGCTATTGCTATTATAAATTATTTGAGTCAAAATATTGATTGGTTTATTAAATGTTTAACAACAGTAAATAAATATATATTTAAATCTGTAACAGTATGGTGTAATAGTTCTGATGATGGCTTGTCACAAAGAGATCAAGTTTCAAGTGAACCCTCATGGGAGCTGCTGGGGTGACTTCACAGGTTTTCAGTGGGAAAAATAAGAAGAGAGAATGCCATGTATACTATCTTGAGATCAAAAAGGCAAGGTGGGATATATATGTCTAATAAATAAATACATATGGACTAGGTAATTTTCATTCATTGCTGTATATCATTTTTAGTATTATTTAATGCAGAAGATTCAGACTAATCACCAAATCTCCATCTACTATTAAATAACTTTGTATTCCATATTGCAACCATGCTTGGAATATTGAGCAGTATTCTATTAGATAGATAGATAGATAGATAGATAGATAGATAGATAGATAGATAGATAAACAGATAGATAGATGATAGATAAAAAGATAAATAAACAGCAGCCATAAATGGAGATTTAAAATTTAGTTGGAATCTGTACTCTTGTAATTTAAAATCCATGTGCTGCCTCTAGAACTCAGGTTCAAGGAGGAAAAATGGTATTGCAATGCTTTTCTATCATTTTTCAGTTATTAATGTGTATTTTTACATAGGTTGGAAGGAGAAAGGATTCCATATGTTTTTTACAGAATATTTTCATTATGGTTCAGTGATGCGTAGTACCCCGGACTCTTATAAGGAGCAAAGAAAAAAAATGAAATAAAAAATAATCAGAAAAAGTTATAGGACAACATGAATGGAGGGATTGATTATTGCTTTCACATCCTGCACGTATTCACTGGGAACAGAATGCTGAGCTAAATATTAGGGTTGAAGTTAGCATGTTTTTTTCTATTTTGTTTTGCAATGTATTTTCAACCAGCCATTTGATTTTGCTTTATAACTTCCTTAGTTTCCATTTAATGCATATTTTGATTTTTTAATTACTATTTTATGAATTACAGTGGAGCTTTAATTGGTATTTAAAGTCGTACCTGGCTCAATAGTAGTAACTGTAAGAGGGATCTAGGTATCCAAGTGGATCACCACTTAAATATGAGCCAGCAGTCTGCTGTAGGTGCCAAAAAGCCAATGCAGTCCTAGGCTACATTAACAGAGGGATGGCATCAAGATCATGAGAGGTTCCATTCTATACTGCACTAATAAAGTGTCACTTGGAATACTGCATCCAGTTCTGGTTGCCATGATAAAAAAAAAAAAAAATGCTGAGACCCTAGAAAGAATGCAGAGGAGTCTGAAGGCTAAACCATATGATGCCTGGTTATGAGAACTAGTTATGTCAAGAACAACGAAGAGAAAAATTAGGGGTGACATGAGAGCTATCTTCTGGTACAAGAAGGACTGTCACAGAGAGAAGCGGGGCCAGTCTATTCTCCAAAGCTCCTGAGGATAGAACAAGAAGCAATGGGTGGAAGCTTGTTAAAGAGAGATCCAGGCTAGAACTAAGGAGAAATTTCCTGACAGTTAGAATAATTAACGAATGGTAAAACTTTCTTCCTAGAGTTGTGAGTGCTCCATTGCTGAAGGTTTTCAAGAAAAGATTGGAAACCATTTGTCCAGGATGATATAAGGTCTCTTGCAATGGGCAGGGGGTTGGACTAGAAGACTCTAAGGTCTCTTCCAACCCATGGTTTTATTTTCTACTTTTTTCTATATTAGTGACAATTGTGGGGTGGGAAGGATTGTACAAGTGGCAATTCTACTATTTCTAGAGATTACATTTTCACTTAGCCCAAACTTTGCATGTGCTGAGGATATGATTAAGCTGATAATTTGTAAATTTTGGATGCGCTCTTGTACTTTGTCTTACAGAAATTATTGGTCACACAGCTGAAACAATGTGACTACATGCTTACAATTTTCCTATGTCTGCACTCACTTCCTTTTGCTCCCATGGTAGCCAGCATACTGTACATTGTACAAAGCACATGCACAGGAAATTGTAACATGAAAGCCTGTAACACACATGTTGCAAAGTCCAGAGCCTGCCACATTTCCCCACCAGAAGGCTATCTAAGGGTGACTCATGTTCTTGTAAAAAGCTGCTGTTCCCCCTGGGCTTCTTACAGATGGAGATGATTTTGTCCTGTTTCCTCCTATGGCCTCTCTCTTTTCCCTAATCCACTTTAGCTTGTACTTGGCAGTGGGATAGTCAAGAGGGAGGTCAGGCTTGCAATGCATTTGCCAGATGCCAGACCTTTACTCATTTGTGCACCATGGTACTTTCCAACCACAACAGGTGTGTCCTCTTTCAATCTCTTTCACATTTCAAAAGCAGGGTAGAACACTCACTAACTCTTCTTCTTTCCTTCAAGAAAAGCAGGGTATTAAATCTGCCAGAGTGTGAGCTCTGCAGTTTAGGCAGAATGACAGCCACAGATCAAAATGCTGTTTTTCTTTCTTTGAATTACATGATTGGAAATGGATATTTTTCTGTTGCTATATTTTGGCATTTACATCAGCAGCCAGTCTTTTTGTATCTCCGTTAGCCACGGACATTAATTTTATGCAAACTAATTTTTATCCTCTGGAATAAACTGGCAATACTGGAAATTACAGTGTCACACAGTGGTAGGTCTGCTAGGGATTTCTCAGGAAAATCTATACTAGAGGCATTATGGTTTCTCAGGCAACATTTTGTCAGTTTTTTAAAAAAAACAATAATTGTTGGTCTAAGGCTATAAATAAACAAATCAGCACAGCTTCTGGTGTTTATAATGCCTTTACATTCCACACATTGTAGATGTACAAAAATCATTAAAATAATGAATGGTGATTATATACATATTTAAAGTTAGTGCATCTATACACACTGTGTCAAAATTACAGAAAAAGTTAGGGGTTATGATCGGCAATTACCAATTATTTATTATTAAAAGTCCAGAAATGCATGCGCAGTTGTGCAAGAGTGCTTATTTTGAAATAAAAAGCCTGTACCATTTTTCTTAATGACATAATTACATGAATTCATATCAAAAATTAGATCCTCAATGGCTCATGAAACACCCCATTTGTCCAAGAAGAAATAAAAACAAGTTTTTTTTAAATAGCTATAGAATTTTAGGTCTCATTAAGTTAATTGAGAGAGAACATGTTAAATTTGCTTTGCTATTTTCACGAGCAAATACTTCTGAAGATTTAAGGTTTTCTGTAACCCTGGTTTTATTGAATATTTTATAGGTGAGATGACTACTACTATTTTATTTTTATTAATAAATAAAATAAAATAATTTATTGAATAAAGTAAATTATTAACAAAAATAAAATAGTAGTAGTAACACAGAAAGAAAGATGGATAAATTAGCTTCATTTTGTAATTTTAGTAAAATTTTTCAGCTTCTCCTGGAAAGATAGTCATGACTTTAATATTAAGAATGCCACTGAATTCTCTTTTTTAATTAATTCAAGATTGGGGGAAGGTGAAAGAGAAGAAGCAATAGGCAAAAAGTTGTGTGGCAGCTGCTTTTGATTATTTTTCATTACTATAATCCAAATCTAAAGGATTAATTTAATTTGCTGATTTGTTCATGTAATTATATCTATAATCCATATATCTATATTAATAGAGAGGATTTGTTATTGTTCTTAGTCAATCATTTTTATTGTTGGATTTAAAGTATAACTTTGCTATTTTATTTTTTTATATTTTATTCTTAGCTTCATTGAACAATATTTTGGTAGAAATAAGAATCTAATATGTGAACAAGTTCCACTATGATTTATAAATAAAATGATACAAATAACATTAATGGAAAACAAATAATGATGAATAAATAGTTACAATTAAAAATAAACAAAATTGAATAACAAGAGGCTATATTGGAAATAGAAAAACCATATAAAAACAGTTGGTTTTCCAAGAAAACAACAGCAAAAAATGCTGATAAATGATTGGCAGAATTTTAAAAAAATAAATAAAAGAATTAGTATCCAAGGAAGAATAAGCTTTTCCATTGGTGGAAAGTCATAAATCAGAGATCAAAATTGCTCTTTTCCAATCCTCTACGAGGTCTCCTTTTTTGGTCATATCTTAGGAGACTAGATGGGAATTACTCTTAATCAATAACAAGTCACTCCTGAAATGCAGCTTTGGGCTATGGACATACTGTCACATTTTTTTTTTATAGCAGCTACAATGATGGAATAAACAGATTTATTTGATTGATACTCCAACTAAGGTCAACTACTTTTAGAAGAGAGGCCATTATTCTTCTAAAATAGGAGCAAATAAGGATTTGAGGCTGTGAATCTATTGCTTGTTACATGTCTCTCAAATAATATTAAGTGCTGCATTAAGGTCAATGTGAAGCCCTGAACAGGTGTCTTTTCCATAATCTGTCATAAGTCAATGGCTGTAGTAGAGTGGTGAAGAAGCAACTGAGGTATGCATGTCCCTCATTTGAATCTTGTTTGTGCCATGAATTTAGTAAAATCTCATATCTCTTTAGCTTCAGTACTCTTCTCCTGTTTACTACAGGAACACAATAGCATCAACTTCCCTTATGGAGTTTTGTTAAAAATTGGAACAAGACTATCCTCCATTTAGGTTGTGACAACACTATATAAATATGAAATGTTTTTAATATAATTATTTCATACCTTAGATTCCCCCCCCCATTTTGAACCAAGTTTTTATTCAGAATGATTCTATAATAAATGCTGCCTGCATATTTCTGCCAATGACAGTAAGAATTGCCCCACATATTCTTATGAAAAACTATCTTTATTCTGTTAGCTTTTTATGATCTTCCACAGGAAAACTTTCCTTCAAAAGCTGCATTAAATTTCTCCAACAAAGGGAAATGGGTAAGCTAGTGAAATTGTTCACCAAAATATACCTTATTAGATACTGACATTTAATGGCAAGTGATAGCCATTAAATGAATTGGCAGGAACATTTAAAAAAAAATTAACTTGAGCTGTAATATCTGTCTACCTATCTTGATGATGGATGTCAAATTAAATACACTATTGAAATTTTGGTTTCCCATTAGCATTAGCTGAGATTCATTCCTCTAACCTTTTGCATTTTGTCAAGGTTGATTTGCTTGATCTGTGTTGAGCGCACAGTGAAGAGCCTGTGTGATTACTTTTCCACATGGCCAAGTGGCACATCAGTTCAAGACGAGCTGAGAGTAAAAATACAAAACTATCTATCCATAGCTTGGAATTAGTAGGGGTTCATATGACCTGGCCTTGTCTTACTTTACATTTTAAAGGTAAAGGGGGAAAGGTGATGGGAAGTATCAACTTATACATTTCAAACCTGTAAATCCACCTGAACCATGCTAAAAAAATTATTTAGGTTCAGCCTTTAAGCTCAGGTTGTGCTGACAATGCACATTATGTGTTCTGTAACTTAATAAGAGAATTTTATGCATGAGCACCCAAAATAGTAGAATCTGAAATGAAGAAAAGCCACAAAAGGGCCACAAGGCAAAATGGACAAATCAAATATTGCAACTATCAGATACAAGAGTAAACACTACACTACTATATCTCTGTTCAATGTTTTTATTTGTCCACCCTAGACAAGTTCAAATCACCAGGACCAGAGGATTGTACCCCAAGGTTCTGAGGGGACTGGCAGATGTGATCTCAGAACTACTCAACTATATCTTTCAAAGACCCTGGAGCACTGGGGAACTACCAGAGGACTAGAAAAGAGCTGATGTAGTTCCTATCTTAGTGGACCAGAGGAATGCTGTGGATATAATTTACTTGGCCTTCAATAAGGCATTTGATAAAATAGACCACAACCTACTACTTGATAAGATAGAAAAATGTGGGTTAGACAGCACCACCACCAAATGGATTCGTAGCTGGCTGATTGGCTGTACTCAGTGTGTGGTCCTCAATGGAACTGCATCTACACAGAGGGAAGTGTGTTTTGGGGTGCCCCGGGATTCTGTTCTGGGCCCAGTGCTCTTCAACATCTTCACCAATGATTTGGATAAGGGGATAGATGGGGAACTCATCAAATTTGCAGATGACACCAAGCTGGCAGAAATAGCCAACACTCCATAAGATAGGCTTAAGATAGAGGAGGGTCTTGACAGACTTGAACACTGGGCATTATCTAACAAAATGAAATTTAATGGTGAAAAAAGTAAGGTTCCACATTTAGGCAAGAAAAAACAAATGCACAGGTACAGTATAAGTGGTATCTTGCTCAATAGTAGTAACTGTGAGAGGGATTTCAGAGTCCTAGTGGACAATCACTTAAATATGAGCCAGCAGTGTGTTGCAGCTGCCAAAAAAGCCAACACAGTGCTAGGCTGCATTAACAGAGGGATAGAATCAAGATCACGCAAAATATTAATACCACTCTACAATGCCTTGGTAAGGCCAAACTTGGAATACTGCATCCAGTTTTGATCACCATGAGGGAGGGAGGGAGGATCTGAAATTGATTTATTTGGTATTCTCATTTCTGTTTTACCATATATTAATACACTATGTAGCTCATTCCCACTGGGCTTTTTCCGCTAGCATAAATTTCTAAGCAAAGAAGGAATATACAGGCTGTTGCATCTAATGCTTTCAAATAAGATGGAATCCATAAACCAAGAGAATTTCTCCATCATGGTGCATAAGGTCCAGAAAAAGGCATATATCGGCACTTGTGTGACACAATCAGCTCTCATGTTCTTTTTTTTTTAGCTGTTCTGCACTTCTTTCAAAAAATGTTATCTTCTCCCTCTTATGATGTCCAATCCTTCTCTCTTCTTGAAAAGAAACCAAATATAAGAAAGATGATAACAATGATGACAATAATAGCAACAGTAATAGCAACAAAAATTTGCAATGCTCGGCATTATCCAGCCCTTAAAAGGGTATGTACAACTTGGGGGGGGGGAGAGTTTAGGGGCTAAAGTGGCCAGAACAATGATGCCAATTGGGTAAGTCTATCTTTTTTTCCTCTTACTTTCTTTAAAAATATGGGGGTCAGAGGAGGCTCTCAACAATGGCAGGAGACAAAGATTCATATAGCTTTAGAGCCCCACTGTGCCCATTGATACCCTGGATACATGTATAGAGAAGATGGGTTGAACAAAAGAACGCTACAGCAGGGAGAACAAATAGGCCAAGCATACTTTAAATAGAGCAGGCTAGCAAGGAACTGTAATGTGATCGGATTTATGTTGCCATAGCCACATGCAGTATTACAAATATAATGAAAACAAACACTTCCCTGATGAGCAGACCAAACTGAATTTCACTGCACAGGGCAGGAATAAAGGCTTCCCAACCTCTAACAGTGAGATTAAAAGTTAAAGGAAGGCAAGACTCCCTTCCTTTTTTGACCAATTGAACTAATTTGGGTCTCACTTGCTTATGCACCATCTGTGATTTGTTTATTTGAATGGGGTTTAATACAGTCTAATTATATCTTTTCTGAAGTGGGTCGAGAGATCTGCTATGAATAGATGCCATCTATTAAAAAAAATACCACCTTGATGGACTGTTGGCAGAAAGTGGATGTGTTGCCCATGTATGGCTCTTGAACAGCTGTTATCACCTATGCAATAATAAATTACCAATAAATAACCAAAGGATCAGGATCTGATCAGGTCTGGATCAGACTGGATTGAACTGGAACTTATCTACCTAATGGTCTGAAAACCATTCTTAAACTCCTTAATTAAATTCAGTATTGTTGTTTATAACAGTGTTTGAGAACCTTGTCATCTTACAGATGTGCACAGAATTCTCTGCAATGCCACATATCTGGAATTGGCCAACAATGATTGCTAATATTTCCCCTTATCTTATTATCCTATCCTTTCCCTGAGGAATGCAGGATGATCTGTATGGATCCCCTACTTTTTTACATCACAATATTTCTATAAAGTAAGTTAGGCTGAAAGAATCACATTCCTAATTTCCATCATGGCTGAGTTGGGTTTTCTTCCTGTGCAAGAGCTCACTCTCTGATTTCTTTTGAGATGGAGATATAACGGATTGGATCTTTTATATGAAAAGCATAATGTGTACCCTTTATATGAACTAGATGTGTAGGGCTTTTTTTCTCTATATAGCCCTCTCACAAAACATATGCCATGCATAGAAAGATAACAAAAAGCCAGCAATACTTTGAGACAACTATGATTCTGCAGTGTGAAAAACTTTTTGTAGCCCTTTCTTAGGTTACATCAAAGAAAAAAAGTAAAATCAGGTAGTTTCTTCTTTTCACCAGATTTTTGCTGGGTTAATATTACAGCATTCTTTCAATATGGGAAGCCCACTTGCAGAAAAACATTAGGAAATTTAAAAAATGTAATCTCTATTGTTTTAAATATGCTTTCTTATTTCCCATTAAATTAATCAAATATTTTCCCATGCAATTCTTTTCTGCCATCAACTTTGTAAGCAAATTTTTGACTTACAAACTTTAGTAAATGTTCAGACCTGATAACTGATTCTCACAGATAATTAACCTAGAATTGTGCATATATCTACTTTCATCTGTAGCTTTTATATTTATACAATTCATCAGAGAGCAGTGTCTTGGGACACTTTCTAAGATTAATAATTGTCAGGGAATTGCACAGAAAGTGTCCAAATGAAGTCAGAGATGCTGAGACGAACTTGTAGTTTTATATAAATAAATATATTTTATAACTATATACAGAGCTTTTTTTCTCATAGAACGCCCAGAATGGTGTTCCAGCACCTTTTTTGAATGGAACCTTGTAGGGTAGGCAAGGCGGGTTGTATGACATGCGTTCCGGCACCCTTTTTTTTTTTTTTTTTTAGAAAAAAAGCACTGACTATATATACAGCAAACTAGATAGTCAGGTAAACAGGAACACCATGAAGTAAATCACAGAGCACATAGGGGACATAGAAGAAAAAGGTGGGAAAACGGGGAACCTCCCCCTCCACACCCACAGCAAGCAATCACAGTGCAGATTATCTCATGCAGGAGCCAATCCTCTCCAGCCAATCAGCTATAGCTGTGTGTTCTGGCTCACTGCACAATCCTATTGCTCCAGCTATTAAATTTAAATATCTTAACATAATTATCACTGGAAAAACAACAAACAAGGAGATATGAGAGGCTTTTTTTTTTACATTGGTATCATTTGAAATAATCTGCTTGTGTTGTATAATGAGAAAAAAGCAAAATGTCCATTGGATTTGTCTACTGGTTTTCTTTCTATAAGATGTACCAGATATTTTGGATTGATGCCCATGAAATCTAGTCACAACGGCTAGCAGTAAGGGATGGTGAGAACGTAGCCTATAATATCTATCTGGGTTAGTGGCCAAATGACCTCTTAGTAGCAGATTTTGTGAAGCTTTATCCAGAAACACTCGAAAAAGGTTCAGATTCTCAGTTTCATTAAAGACTAATGATGAACTGCAGGGCAATTCAGATATGTGTTTTTCACAGTATTCCATGACTTTTCCTGTTGGGAACTACATTGGATAGGCAACTATATTATAACTAAGTGGTATAAAGTTGAGTACCATAATTTGAAAAAATGTTCTTTGTGGGGTTTATCTGATTTTCCTTTTGCACTGTTTCTAATCCAAGATTTTTTGGGTATCAAGCTATAGTATGTCTTCATCTCATCTGTTTCAGAGGTTCAACAACTGTTTCAGCCTTAATGCTATGATCCTCTGTACATGAAGATCAAATAATAATAATAATAATAATAGTAAAAAAGTTGGAAGGGAGCTTGGAGGTCATTTAGTCCAACCCCTTGCTCAGGCAGGAAACTCTATACCATTTCGGACAAATGGCTGTCCAGTCTCTTCTTAAAAACTTCCAGTGTTGGAGCATTCACCGCTTCTGGAGGCAGGTTGTTCCACTGGTTAATTATTCTAACTGTCAGGAAGTTTCTCCTTAGTTCTAGGTTGCTTCTCTCCTTGATTAGTTTCCACCCGTTGCTTCTTTGTAGAACAATCAGAATTTGAGGTGGGTAGTAGTCATCAAAGCACAATACTTGCTGCAAGCCAATGCTTTCTCCACTTGGACAGCATAGCAACAATCAGCAAGATAAAATTTACTTGGAAGCATTACTAGATTCTGTAGATCATTTTCTATTCTTCAAAATATTTCCTAATGGATTCTAGTGATCAGAAAAGGAGAAATACAAGATAATATCTGTTCTGGATCTAAGTGTATTTCTCTCTTAGTGCACACTGTATCATAGGTCAGTACAACAAATATTTTTTCCTCCTCAGAGGGAAAAAGAAAACCAATAAGAAGTGCCAAGTAATAGACAAGCACGAATTGTAGCTTTTAATATTCCTGCATGGATGTTCCAGGTAAGACTACACCTCTTAAGAGGATCTCTATTTATAACAACCACTCTGATAGGCTGTGCAGGCAGGTGTTAATGTGACAAAGTATTGGTTTTTATCATGGCCCAAATACCTTAACCCAAAATGGAAGACAGCAGAACAGCAATTCATTATTCATATCAACCACTGTGAAGGGCCAGAAGTCCTGCCAGGGGACGATGGGGGAATAGAGATATACAGTATATGATGCTCTGGATGCCACCCAACAGGTCTTTTGAACTTCTGATTTCTTTTATGGAATGGAGGCTCTTTTCATCTTAGAAATCTTTTGTGCAATGACCAGGAAAAGTATCTGGGACTTTAAACAAGCATCTGGCAACAAATCAAGCTGTCAGTGACTTGGAAATGCCAGTGGTATTTCAGATTCCTATTTGTTCCCTCTTGGTTTCTGGTTTCATACATGTAAGTAGTGATTATATGGCCTCTTACTGTTGTGTCCTGAGCCTGCAAAAGCAGGCTCGGGATGTTGCATTGGTCCCGGGCATTCCAAAAGCTGCCTGGGACCAGACAGAGCGGCGCCAGCCTTGTGCGCATGTGCAAGGCGTTTGCTGCCTGGGACCAGAGAGAGCAGCGCCAGCCTTGTGCGCATGCGCAAGGCGCGGAAACGCTCTGTTACTTTGTTTTGACATTGTCCGGGTCTCTGGCCACATAAAAAAGCCTGCGTGCCTTTGCCTGTTCGTTCGGTTGTTGTTAGAAGAAGAATAAAGAGCTGTTTAACATCACCATGTGTTTTCATCATTCGCACACGAACGAAGTACTTAACACTGGCAACGAAGGTGAAGCTGAAGAGAAAGTTTTAATGACTTACCCAGGAAGTCCTGAAGAGGGGAAGACGGCGTCTGAATCAGCGTCCCAGCCTGCCAGTATAGCGTCGCTGGAGGGTGAGCTTGGCTAAAGGACCCTTTCCCCAAACAGAAGTTTGCAGAGGAGCAAGTGGTGAAGGTCGTAATAGTATGATGGCGAAGATTGGCCATTTGTCTGATTTTGATGTCTCATACCCAGAGAGATGGAATTCCTACGTTGCAAGGGTGGAGAATTACTTCAGAGTAAATCAAATTAGGGAAGACGGCTTGAAGGCTGCAAATCTTTTGTGTGTCTGTGGACAGGAAGCTTTTGAAATCACAGAGAATCTGGTGGCCCCTGCACCTCTGGAGTCAGTAACATATACTGACTTGAAGAAAATGTTAAAGGAATACTTCCAACCAAAGTTATCTGTTATTGCTTGGAGGCATGCGTTCGAGCAGAGAGACCAGAGGCCGGGTGAATCTGCTACGAATTTTATTGCGGCCTTAAGGCGATCAGCCAGATCTTGTGAGTTCAAGGATCTGGAAGAGAGGCTGCGAGATCACTTCATATGTGGTTTAAGGAACAGAGACTTACATTAGAAGATTTTTGCAAAAGAGGATGTCTCTTTCCAAGATGCGCTATGAGAGGCGACAGCTGAGGAAGCAGCAGGCAGGGCTGTGAAGACCCTACAGCCCACCAGGAGCCCTCCAGAGACAGCTACCATCCATCAAGAGGACGCTCGAGAAGGATCGGAAGTGGATCCTGAAGAAGAGGTGTGTAGACTTCACCAGCCAGCTGAAAGGAGGCAGAAGAAACATCCGGACAAGGCCCCAGCATCTCTTCAATGCTTTGGGTGTGGAGGACGCCACAAGCGAGCTGACTGCAGGTTCCGCTCTGCCATTTGCAGAGCGTGTGGCAGGCAAGGCCACATCGCATCCATCTGTTTGGGTTGCCAGAAGGTCCAACCTCGTGAAGAATTGCGTCTGAAAGGTACCAGGGTCCCCAGCCAACATAGAGTGGGTTTCTGTGCATCACGCAGGAGTATTTTAAGGACAGGGACACATAAGCCCCTTAAGAAGAAGCTTTCCATTAACGTAAGGCTGCAAGGGGTTCCTAATCAATGGAGTTGGACACGGGGTTCTTTCTCTCCATTATTTCTATTAACACATTCAAAAGCATATGCAGCAGCAGTGGCCTTTGAGTTAAACTCAGGCCATCCAATCTAATACTTACAGATTTTCAGAATTCTATGGTGTGTGTTAAGGGGGAGGCCATCCTTAGAGTACAGCATAAGGATTTTGAAGGTCTCCTAGATGTGGTGGTTGTTGGGGGTGAACGTATGAGTCTTATTGGACTTGATTGGTTCGAGGCTCTGGGAATCCAGGTAACTGGGCTGCACCATTTGCAAACGTTGAGCTTTGCTGAAGTCTGCAAAGAGTTTGCAGATGTGTTTAGTTCAGAGCTAAGATCCTACAAGGGGCCTCCAATTTCGCTACGGTTAGACCTAACCATCACGCCCATCAGGGTTAAGCCTAGGAGGGTACCTTTTGCCCTCAAAGGCAAGATTGATGCTGAGCTGGACAAATTGCTCCAGCAGGGCATTCTAGAACCTGTGGATTCAAGTCCATGGGAAACCCCCATAGTAACACCTCTAAAGGCTAATGGGGACATATGTATATGTGCAGACTACGATTGCACACTGAATAAGGTGCTGCAACAGCATGTTTATCCAGTGCCTGTGGTAAGTCACATTCTAGCCTCCCTGAAGGGGGGGCGCATTTTTGCGAAGCTTGACCTGGCACAGGCCTATCAATAGCTACCTGTTGATGAGGCAGCTGCAGAGGCCCAGACTATTGTAACTCACAGGGAGGCCTTCAAGGTCAAGAGACTGCAATTTGGGGTAAATGTAGCCCCTGGCATATTCCAAAATGTCATGGAGAGCACACTTCGAGGTATTCCTTGGGTCTGTCCCTACTTTGATGATGTCCTCATTGCTGGGGAGTCATCTCAAAATTTAGCAAAGAGATTAAGGGCTGTCTTGCTTCGTTTTCGAAAAGCAGGCCTTAAACTAAAGAAGGATAAATGTAAGATAGGAGTCACTTCTACTGACTTCTTAGGATTCAGGATAGATGCTCAAGGTATTCACCCTGCTGAAACTAAATTGCAAGCTATCCAGCAGGCCCCAAGCCCTAAGTCTAAGAGTGAGCTGCAAGCCTTCTTGAGGCTATTAAATTTTTACCATGCATTCCTCCCACATAAAGCTGCAGTGGCAGAGCCATTACACAGGCTCTTAGACAAGCAGGCTCCTTGGCAGTGGACTAAAGTCCATGAAAAGAGTTTCAATGAGGTTAAAGCCTTGCTAATTTCTAATACTGTTTTAGCACATTTCAATGAGCAACTGCCTGTTTGCATCGCATGTGATGCATCTCCTTAGGGGGTTGGAGCTGTACTCAGCCATTTGAAGGCTGATGGGACACAGGTCCCTGTGGCCTATTATTCAAGGACTCTGTCTTCTTCAGAACGGAATTATGCTCAAATTGACAGGGAAGCCTTGGCCTTAGTGGCTGGCATTAAGAAATTTCATGATTTCTTATATGGCCGCCATTTCATGGTCTATACTGACCATAAGCCTCTGCTGGGTTTGTTTACCACTAACAAACGGACCCCACATATCATTTCTCCTCGTATGCTGAGATAGTCCATTTTCCTGTCAGCATATGACTATACATTAGTCCACAAACCAGGAAAAGAAATGGGTCATGCAGATGGTCTGACACCGCACCACACCATGCACTGCCACAGGGAAGAGCCCTGCTGATCTCCCCTGGGGTTGCCGCCTCATCACTAAACTGGACAGGTTGCACCCTGACTGGGTGGCTTCACAGATGTCACAACCACGGACACCTAGGAGACTCCATGTGGGCAATCCGGTCTGGGCACGAAACTATGGGCCTGGTCATCTCTGGGTCACAGCTGTGATCTGCAAGGTCTCTGGGCCTTTGTCATACAAAGTTGCCTTGGGAGACGGCCGCATTCTTCACAGACACATAGACCAACTGCGTTGGAGACTGGACTCTCACCCTTCTGCTCCTGGCTCTGCTCTGGGGGGGGGGGAAGAGGACCATAACATGCATTCTGGGTCACAGTTTCACAGGCCTAACAGGCCATCACTAGCTGCTACTGAGGCTATTGGGGATTCATCCCAAAGTTCCACAAGTGCTCCTAACAGGAATTCACTGGATAGGGGGTCAACTCACACATCCATAATTACTCCAGACAGGGAGTCACCCCGGGGGTATCCACAGTATTCATATATGTCAGATAGTGCTCCAGACAGGGAGACTGACTGGGGGTATCCACACAAATCACAAGCAGCAAGAGAAAAAGAATTCCAGCAGGGGCACATGCCCAATTCCGCAATTGCTCCCAAAAGGAGGTCACCAGCAAAGGGGGTTGCCATGGAGGTGACTCCTGACTCTGGCACCTTGGGCACCTGCTTGGGGGCCACAGAGTACTGGGGCACTTCCGCTACCCAGCACTCTCCATCTGCTGGCCTTGGGTTCGAGGGACAGTGTTCCCAAGAAGGGTCCATTGTGGACCCGGGGACTTCCACCCCTCCAAGGTATGCTGGCTTGGACTTAGAGATTCCAGCCAGCCAGCAGATGGGCAGGTCAACCAGGTATTTGGGGCAGCAAAGTCCTGGCTTGCCTACCCTGGTAGGCAAGCAGGTAGGCCAGGCACTTTCACCAGGGTCACCTGGGGATTTAAGGCAGCAACGTCCTGGCCTGCCTCACCTTGTAGGCAAGCAGGTGGGCCAGGCAATCTCTCCTGGCCTTAGAAGGTTGCAGCGGGCCAAGTGCCCACCAAAACATCTTAGAGAATTTGTGAAGTTGCTGTCAAGTCACAAGGGTTCTTTTCATGAGGCCCCTGAATAAAGGGAGTACTCATAATAGAATATTTCTATTATTTTTTTGATTTTGGAAACATTCATTGTATTCCTAAGATGGAAGGGGGTTTGCCTGGGGCAGACTCGAGTATTCCACACTCATTGCATTTGATTACTGAAACTGTATGACACTCTTTCCATTGCATGGCGCACATGTGTGTGTGCAAGGTATGTTCCATCTAGGGGGGAGGGGTGTTGTGTCCTGAGCCTGCAAAAGCAGGCTCGGGATGTTGCATTGGTCCCGGGTATTCCAAAAGCTGCCTGGGACCAGAAAGAGTGGCGCCAGCCTTGCGCGCATGCGCAAGGTGCAGAAATGCTCTGTTACTTCGTTTTGACATTGTCCGGGTCTCTGGACACATAAAAAAGCCTGCATGCCTTTGCCTGTTCGTTCGGTTGTTGTTAGAAGAATAAAAAGCTGTTTAACATCGCCATGTGTTTTCATCATTCACACGCAAACGAAGTACTTAACACTTACCAAAATAAGAGGAGATAAAAATCACATAATCACATTTGAAAGGGTACCCTGACTAGTATATGGAGAAATTATATGCCAAACATTAGGAATTATACGTTCAAGGGATGGAATCACAGTTCTAAATACAGTCCAGAAGGCCACCAAATGTAATTCTTCCTGCAAGGTAGGGCCATCCACATAACATTCACCATCTGTTTTGTACTATATGAACAGCATGCAGAGTATTTTAAAACTCATACAACACTACAGTATTTTGTGCAATTTCCATCAACTTCTAAAAAACTCTGCACAACAAATGTATAGCAAAGTCCATCTCCTTGATCAAATCCTTTTATTTAGTTTTCAATAAGTGTACCTTTTTATTTATTCTCCAAGAAAAAAAACTTCAACAATTCATTGATGACACAAGATTATAATATCCTCTGCAAATGTTGATAATGTGCAAAGAAAATAACAACTGTTCTAACAGATGGTTCTGAGGTTACATTGATGTATTTTGTGATTGCTGGGTAGTGTATGAATCTGCAATCTTACACATCCTTTGGGGTATTGTTTGCACACTCTTCCTTGCATGAAGAGACACAAGATCTTTATTCCTTCAGTACTTGCGCCATGTTTCTTTTTCATACCTGGAAACTTTACTCTCCTATCCAGTGGTGGGATTCAGCCAGTTCGTACCACTTCAGCAGAACCGGTAGCTAATTTTTTGTTGCCCTGGCCCAGAATGGACTTCTGGAAGCAGCATCCACACAGAGAACCAGTTGTTCACATATTTGACTCCCACCACTGCTTTTACACAGCACAAAATTCACAAAAAGTGACTCAATTATTTTTTGTTTCTTTCTTCAGAGGTAGAACCTCTTTACTGTTGGAATTTTCTGAACTCTTCATTTCCAGAAGAGAATTATCTAGTAAAGTATAAAAGAGAATATACTTAGTTCAGAACTGAACTGTGAAGTCTTTGATGCTTTCTGAGCTTGGTTGTTTGCTTGAGATGTTTCATTACCCAAAGTTAGGTAACATCATCATTGTGAGAGAGTGTGGCATTTGTCCTCTGTTTATATCCTGTAACTTGCTCTGCTAGTTTTGGTGGGGTTAGCTTACTTATATTCAGTTTAACAATGCAGAATGGAAAAGGGAAGAGATGGGAAACAAGAAAATGCTGCACATTACCCAAACAGTTGGAAGGAGGAACCATATGGACTAATACATTAACAAGATCCTGATTTCCAGTTCCTTCTGCTGCAGGCTGTTGCACTAGCACTTGCTTGTAATTCTTTCAGTAATTATGTAAAAAAACAAATCAGTACCATTTCTTTATTGCTGGGCTGAGAGTTAAAGTGCATTCACTTTAAAATGCATTCACTCAACCAACTTGAATTAGCTGGGAGGGGTTGATTATTGGTAGGATCAGGACAGACTCCAAAAAAGCAATTAAGCTTTAAATAATATAGTGGAGCTAAAGATATTCTCTCTGCTGATTGTAGTATTTGCATGTCAAGAAAATCCAGTCAACATTTGTGGAAGATTTCCTCCTCAAGCAGATATGGTTGCAGAATTCTTTTCTAAAGAAATAATTTCTGGAGAATTGCAGTTGAAAAGAAAACAGATCAACATATTTGGTTGCAAATCTAAATGGTAATTAGACCACAGCAAAGAAACTTAAAACAGCAGCACCAGCAACTCTTTGTTGTTCTATAACGGTCAACTGCATTTTTGCAAGCTGAATATGTTAGCTCTAATTAACTTCTGTTTCCTATTACTTATTTCTGATGCATTTCAACACTGTATACATATGATCTAAAAACAAATCAAATTAGGCCCATCCTGACCCATAGGTCAATTGCTAACACTAGTCAGCTGTCTCTGTAAACATCATAATTCAAACAAAATTATGGCTATCTTGTGTCCTGTTTCATCTTTGGTATAGAAAAAAGATCCCTTATATCTGAAGTATAATTGCCAGTCTGAGACAGCAAACTTGTTGCATCTAAGTAAAATCTGCTTCAAGCTGAGCTCTCCTACTCTTTCCAATCTAGCTGCCAGCTTCAGTGTCTCCACTGGAGCCTGCAGTAAGCCACAAAGATGGCAAAATGATGATACATGTGTGATGATGCTATCATGCAAATGCTATTATAATCTCAGTATTTTACGACTGACACAAGTATATAAAGTACAGGATTTGCATGATTAATCTTCACCCTTGTATGAGCAGTGGTGGCGCAGTAGTTAGAATGCGCAGGTAATTCTGATGACTGCCAGCAATTCAATTCTAACTGGCTCATTCAGCCTTCCATCCTTCCTGAGGTCTGAAGAGGTATATAAATCTAAGTCAATGGTTCTCAACCTTTTTAATGCTGCGACCACCAACCGGTCCTAAGTCGAGGACTACCCAACCGGTCGTAAGTCAAGGACTTTCCCTGCCTGGGAGAGCCGCACATGTGTGGTGCCGCCCCCTGCGCCGGCCGAGGCGTAGCTGGCAAGCGGCAGAGACGGCGCAGGCCGACCACCAGCTGGGCCACCAGCTGGCCCAGCCCAAGGGAGGTAAAGCACCCGCTGGGCCCCACGCGTGCCAGCAACCCTCCCTGCGCCCGCTGGCCTCCCACCTCCCACCCCTGGCCCTCTTTTACTTACATTTTTAGTAGTTGCTCAGCAGGGAGGGGTGGAAATTTCCAGACAGCTCGCCTTCGCTGCAGACAACTTGCAGCACCGTTTGCAGAATGGGACTTTTGGCGGGCTCAGCAGGGCAGAGACAGCCTGGACAATTCCTCTTGCCTTTTGAAAGCCAATAGAATTAGACTCTATTCAAGAGAGTCTAATTCTATTGGCTTTCAAAAGCTAATAGAATAAAAGGGAGTAGCACAGCTAGGGAAAAGGGGAAAAAAATGGTGGACTGCGTTGTCTGGCGACCCCCGTGAAATGGTCGTTCGACTCCAAATGGGTACCCGACCCACAGGTTGAGAAGCGCTGGTCTAAGTGCTATTGCTATTTCCGCCTCTCCTGCCATGGAAGACCATTATAGTTTCCTGCTTTAATGGCTAAACCCAAATCAATGCAGCCAGGTAAAGCCACCTCTGAAGACCCTGCCCCTTTAGGATTTGTGCAAAAGAGAAATTTCAGCAGAAGTGATATACTATGCAATTCAATATGTACACTTTGAAAGTCACTTGCCATATTTAGTACTTCCTCTTTGGAAATTACCTATGTATGAGAACTGCCACTTTCACATCCATCTTACTTAATGGTGCAAAGATACTTCATACAATGAGTAAACAGACCTCTTAGAATAGGGAAAATATTCTGATGGTGGTGTGACATTTGCTATCCTTGAACAAAAAGATGTCAAAGGAACATACTAGGATGGAAGGCCCAAGTACATCATATGAACAGGGTAAATCAATTCAAATCTCAAACTGAGATTATTTGCATTAATGATTCTGCATGGTGGGAGCAGTTGGATTAGTTAGTGACTTGATTCTCTACAATGGATCTTTTTATATAGCACTGTTTCTACTAGATTCATTTTTTTCTTACTGAGGAATAACCCTCAAGATAAATTGAGTTTGAAACAGAAGTCAGACTCTTGCTGTTAATAAACTATATTCTAGTACAGTGTGATATTTGCACACCAGAAAGCCTCAGGTTATAAAGCCTTTCCACTTAAAGGATCTGCAAAGTAGCAAGACCACTACTTGTGGTCTGTTCATCTGTTGTTTTGTAGACACTATTTGGCTATATGAGAAATTCATGGTGTGTATTTGTGTATGTGTTGAATGTAGGAGAGAAGGATACCCAACTGTGTTTACTAGAGAAACCAACAGAAGGGAATCTAATAATAGGGAAGGTCTAAAAGTTGGGCTCAAAGCCCAAAGGGAAGGATATAAAACCAAAGAACAATAGGTCTAGTGAGAAACTGTACTTTAGAATGGCATGGGTTGCTTAGAAAATGCCAAGTCAGGGCAGCTGGTCTGTCTCATAGGAAGCATGATAATACATAGAGAAAACCAGGGCTTTTTTTCTCATAGAACGCCCAGAACGGAGTTCCGGCACCTTTTTTGGATGGAACCTTGTAGGGTAGGCAAGGCGGGTTGTATGACATGTGTGAGTTCTGGCACCTTTTTTTTTAAAAAAAAAGAAAGAAAGAAAAAAAGCACTGGAGAAAGCTATGTTTTCAAAGAAACCAGAGGCCTATATGCTTCTTCCAATATTAAACTAGAAAAATATGAAAAAAGTAAATGAATAGGAGCAAAGTCAATTTCCAATTAAAATCACTTTACTTGTCTAGACTGATTCTTTGTCCTGGTGTCTATTTCAGTTTGCTGTTTGAATTGGCAAAGTCAGCAGAATCTAGTGCCATCCCTGCACCCAGCTGATATAGCTTGCAAACAACAGCCAACAGCTCAGCCATCCCTATACAGTCTGACTGGTTGTTTTAGTTTTCCAGGGGGAAAAAATGGTGTGTGTGTGTGTGTGTGTGTGTGTGTGTGTGTGTGTGTGTAGAGAAGCAAACATAATAAAACATGTAATTTCATTTTAAGTTCATTTTTCGTTGTTCATTTTTCCAAGATTGTAAGGAATTTTCTCTCTATCCTTATTGTAATTGTGCATGGTAGGTAGTTAGGAAGAGTAAAACAGGAAGAAAGTTTTTCATTATGTTTCATAGGGATTTAAATTAAGCTTTCCCCACTTCCAAGCATGCCAGATCTCTTAAAAAAAGAAGAAATCTTTCTGTTGCTTTATATTCAGATAAAAGTTCAAAGTAAAAACTTTGGAAAGTAGGAAAAATGTGGGGTGAGAGAACATAAAAATTATGATACAGTCTTGCTGTTACTCCACAGTAAAAGTACATTCTGATTTTTTAAAAAACAAATCTGGAGTGATATTGTATCTTCCATGAATATTCAGTTATTGTTTTCTTCATAATAAAATCATAAACATAGGAAAACCCATTTTGGTGTCCATAAACAGATAAGTAGTGGTATACAGTAGATGTTTCCCTTTACAATATGGGCGCATAACCTTCCTGACAAATACTTGGACTACCCTGCCAGTTTATTCTAACAGCAGTACGTGATGCAGGACAGAAAGAGAGATGAAACAGCCCTAGCTGCATTCTCCAGGCAGCTTCCCCTTTTCCCTGCACTGAGCCGGAGAGGCGAGGGAGGGCACTTTGTCAAAGACAGGGAGGGACTCTTATTTTCACTTCCTCATTCACCCTGTTCAAGCTCTAGAGAGAATTGCTCATCTTATAGGGTGTCTGTACTGTTTATCACAAACAAGAAGAAGCTGAACCTGAAACGAAAGGATGTTGACCTGTTTGCCATCTCTCTTATCTTTCTTTCTGTGGCCTGTGGTACTTTGAAAAGGAGCTGCAACAACTGTGGTGGATGGGCATAGTGGAGATGGAAGACAGAAGGAGGATGAGCTACCGGCACGTTCATGGCCAAGTAGAAGAGGAGCTCCAGAACTTAGAGTAAGAACAGAAGTTATAATTACAGTGGGTTATAATTTGAGGGTCCTTCATTCTTGGGAGGAGGGATTCTGGGTAGCTTATGAAAGCTGGCTGACATTATCCAGTTGGCCTTTCCTGATGATCCCTCCCCTATCTTTTTCCTTTCAAGACTGGGGTCTTGAAAGATAGTAAAGAAAATCAGCTTGCTCCTTTCCTTCTTCTTCTTTAAACAGGGCAGATACTTAGAATCACAGACTCATAGAATTAACTGGTTAGGATATTAGAAAAACAAGTCCTAAGCCTTAAAGAATGCAGAAGGAAGGGAGAAAATGCTTTAGGAAATGACAGAGATTGCGCTGAGCAAGAGAAGAGGTTTGCTAGAGGAACATTTATTTAATTGGGAAAGTCTTTTTGTTGATGTCATAAAACAAGATGCAACGCTCAGTTACTGAAACAGTGGTGGGTCACTGATGGATGGAGAGGGTTTGGATTTTTTTTTTTTAAATGACCTGAGAGTTTCTGTGGGCAAGTTTTAAACCATATTTGTGGCCTATGGAGTCAATCTCAATTCTTTTCCTGATTATACCTCTCCCCTCACTTTTTCAGGGAGTTGGGTTTTTACTTTAATGCTATGACAATTTATGACAGTGTGTATACTACAAGTGTTATGTATTTTCCGACAAAGCCTGGAGGGGAAATAAGTTGCCAATTTTCTGCAGTTGTGAGTGGAAAAGTTAATTAAATTTCAAATAAGGGGTTTGAGGGTCATAAAGGCCTGGGGATTGCCTACTATTGCTGTAATGGAATACCAATAATGACATTCTGTTTTTTTAAAAGGTGTTAAAGCTGCAGCTTAAAAGAGAGGGAGTACTTCATAATAGCAAGACATCATTATGTCAGTAGTAATGCCATAGTATTAGCCAATAGGAGCCCCCATCAGGCACGAACCTATTGATCTCATTGTTCTGCTTTTTTCTGCCTAATATGATATGGTCATGGTATTACTGAAGAATGGGGTTTCTCCTAGATAAGGGAAATCTGTTAAATCCTTGTAGCAACTGAATAGTATCAGCAAAATGTTCTTGAAAGTCAAATATGAGGATTTTGCCATTAATTTGCCCCCCACCCATTTTCCAAATGATGGTTTAAAGATGTAGAATATTAAGCAATCTTTTTCTACACTTGCATTCATACTGCTTAAGTTAGAACTGCAGCCATCAGTTCTCCAAAGCTGTGTGCATGCATCTATGCACACATGTGTTGAGTTTTGCCAATGTGGATGCCTATAAGCAAATATAGTGCACATCTGCTATATAACCAGATAGAAAATCAATAGAATGGGTTCACATTATATCTTGAAACTAATAAGGAGTTTATGAGAACAATTCTAATACTGATGGTTAACAGGTTGTTAGAACCAACCAACCAACCTTGCATAGAACTCTGGATGAACTTTGGAGATCTTTGATTTTTTTTTCATTAGAAAAAGACTAGGAAAAAAGAAGGATGAGAAGAAAAATGATTGATTTGAGTATGAATTTACGAGGGCCGCATGAGTAGTGATTTAAGATGAAATAAAGGAAGAAGTATGTTTTTAAGCTATCATGCTTTCATACACAATGGATAGGATTCAGATCATACTCGGGAGTCTGGGCACATACAAGGATGAAAATGTAAAATCCAGCTGAGTTTAGAATTGTCCCCAAATTAGGTAAAACATTTGTGATTTTGGATAAACAAACAAAAAAAAATAGAGGGAAACATATTTACAACCACAATTGGGACCGTAATTTCCATTGCTAAGCAAGGCAGTTGTTAAGTGAATCATGACCAATTTTATGACTTTTTTGCCATGGTCATTCAGTGAATGTGGCTTCTTTCATTGAGTTTGCTTGTCAGAAGCTGGCTGGGAAGGTCACAACTGGTGATCACATGACCTGGGATGCTACAACCACCATAAATACATGCCACCTGCCAAGCAGCTGAATTTTGATCATATGTTCACGGGGATGCTGTGACAGTTGTAAATGCGAGGACCAGTTGTAACTCACTTTTTTCAGTGCCGTTATAACTTCAGACAGTCACTAAAAGAAAGGTGATAAATCGAAGACTACATGTAGTTTTAGTATTAGCAGAAATGGAAATTAAATCTAAATAGATTAAGTAAAAGTCAAACTATGTTGCACTAGTTAATTACAGTGTTTTCCAGAAAGTAAGACCCTGTCTTACTTTCTTTTGGGCTCTGAAGTAAGCACTAGGTTTTACTTTTGGGGAGGGCTTACTTTTTGCCAGTACCAGCACCTGTAGGCCATGAGCACATGGGGGTGGGGCAGGGCCTGTGCATGGAGTGGAGAAGAAACATGGTGACAAGAGCGTGGTTGTGGACCAGTTGCTTCCCTCCACCTGCCAAACACCACTTGCCAGCCGCGCAGGATAAGATTGCCACGCCCACCCCTGCTCAGATGCACTTGTCTCCCCCAAGCATTTTTTTTTATTAACCTGCCTTTCAGCTGCATTGTGTTTCTCCATTCACTTCTCAGCTTTTGCTGCATGTTTGTGAGATCTCGCAAGAAGTTAGAAAATCTGATTGAACTTTTTTTTTGTCCCACAAACACGCGGCGATGACTGAGAAGTGAATGGAGAAATGCAATGCAGCTGAAAGGAGGTTAGTAAAAAGAAATGTTTGGGGAAGGTACAGGCATCTGGGTGGGGGTGGGCATGGCAACCTTACCCTGCACAGTGGCAGGAGGGTGTGCATGTGCCCTTCCCATGCCAGGCCAGGCCCTGCAGCCCAGGGGTGGCCATGCTGGGCAGTGATGAGAAGGGCGCCAAGTTGGAGCCTTCCAGGCTGACCAAAGCGGCAGGTGGAGTGCTGGAGGCTCTGGGAGGGAGGATGGTGAAGCGGGCAATCGGGCCATTGGCGAGTGCAACGTGGCTCAGCCAAAAGCAGCCTCGGAACAAGTAGGGCAGGTAAGGAAAGAAATCCTTGCTCCTCCCAGGAATTGCCTTTCTTTGCTTACCAGACTCCCAGCCCCATGCCGTTTCTCCTTTGCAATCCGCCGCCGCCATCACATGCAGGGAAACAGGAAATTTTTTTAGGGAAAAAAAGGGTCAATTAATCAATTCCAACTCCTCACACACACACACAAAAAGATCTCGCAAAGTTGGAATTGATTGATGGACCTTTTTTTCCCCAAAAAAACCCTTCCTTTGTTTCCCTACGCGTGGCAGTGGCTGATCGTGAAGGAAAAATGACACGGGGCTGGGAGTCAGGTAAGCAAAGAGAAGCAACTCCTGGGGGGAGCAAGGATTTCTTTCCTTACCTGTCCCACTTGTTCTGAGGCCATTTGCCGCCTCGCATGTTGCTCCCAATGCCGCTGCCATGAGGCCGCGGAACAAGCTGGGCGCCTGTAAGGAACCAGTAAACTGGTACCGTGGGTCAGATCCCCCTCCCCCCTTAGCTTTGCCTCATCATAGGCCGTCCATGCAGGCCCTTAAGTAGGGCTTACTTTGGGGAGAGGGCATATATTAGGCCCACCCCCAAAAAATCTGACTAATCAACTGATTAACTACTTTCCAAATTGCACATAACACAAAATAAAGCATGTTTTGCTGTGTGGAAAAATCCTAAAATTCATGGTCAGGCGATCTCTTCATTAGTTCTGATCAAAAATGTAAGTAATTTATTTCTTGCAAGACTAAACTCCAGTTTTCTTTGGAAAGCTAATGGTCATGATGTAGCTTTACAAACTGTGGAAATACAATAAAAGCTTCCTACTTAGAATAAACACTGTAACAGCAACTCTCTCTCCAGGTGGAAATTTCTTCTTTAGAAACTTAGGCTAGGTTTAAAATTAAACTTATTTCTTATATATTTGCATTGTACGATAAGTGGTTATGAGCATAAAGTCAAAATCCATGTTAATATTCAGACAGCACATAAGAGTCATGTTGTCCTTATTTGCTATGATTGATTAATATATAGCCATCTTTTGGAATTTGTCCCATTTGGAATGTGTTTTTTTTTCTAATATCGGCCTAAGTGGCCAGTAGAAAAAAGTTTGGCCATTTTTATCGGTATTCTTTTGAAATGATCTTGAGATAATAAGACTCTGTGACAAAAGACCATCTTTAGAATTTCCTAGTCTCACTGGATTCACAGTGGTAAAAATCATGTTTGAATTGCTGAAGTTCTGTGAAGCTTGTGATGTTCATTTTCTCATTTCTAGGAATTGGGCTTCTGGGGCTGTAATTGCCCTTGCATAGATCTTTCTTAGAGGAATGGTGAATTGACATTTTTGACGCTTCCTCTTATAGAACATGCAATCAGAAACTTGCTTACAACAGTGAAGACATGGATGTGTAAATGTGTTGGAGACTGTGCATGGCCCAAAGTTACTTAATCAGCTTTTGTGGCTGAGAGTGGACTTGAACTTGGGTCAAATGCTAGTCCAAGATATTGATTCTTATTTAACATTTCCATTCTTTATTATGTGCCTTTGCAGTCTCTATATATGTGAGTACATTGTATTGGATGTCAGGTCTTTGTTATATATGAAGTGTCTCAGCTCCATCTCCCCACTTTCAGAAAACTGATTATTTATTTGCTGGAGGGCATTTGCTTTTGTGGAAGACATTAGCAGATGGCTAATGAACTTGGTAAGATGCCTGCAGAGACTAGCTTTTCACAATCCAGATAGTTCTTGTCTAGTAATTGCCTCATTTAGCAACTCTTACAGTTACAACAGTAATGAAAAAGTAAGCTTACAATCAATTCTTGCATTTACAAGCTTTGCAAGTCTGTAAAGCAAAGCAAAAATGAGATAAGATCAGAAGCAGTCATTACCTCAAGTAGTCATTAAACAAGGTTATCTGTAGTATAAATAGAATGCAGACTGTGGTTAGTAATAGTAATAGTAGTAAAGTTGGAAGGGACCTTGGAGGTCATCTAGTCCAACCCCCTGCTCAGGCAGGAAACCCTACACCATTTTGGACAAATGGCTGTCCAGTCTCTTCTTAAAAACTTCCAGTGTTGGAGCAATTTACTGCTTCTGGAGGCAGGCTGTTCCACTGATTAATTGTTCTCACTGTCAGGAAATTTCTCCTTAGTTCTAGGTTGCTTCTCTCCTTGATTAGTTTCCACCCGTTGCTTCTTGTCCTGCCTTCAGGTGCTTTGGAAAATAGCTTGATTCCCTCTTCTTTATGGCAGCCCCTGAGATATTGGAATACTGCTATCATGTCCCCCCTTGTCCTTCTCTTCGTTAAACTAGACATACCCAATTCTAGCAACCGTTCCTTATATGTTTTAGCCTCCAGTCCCCTAATCATCTTTGTTGCTCTTCTCTGTACTCTTTCTAGAGTCTCAACATCTTTTTTACATCGTGGTGACCAAAACTGGATGCAGTATTCCAAGTGTGGCCTTACCAAGGCATTGAAGAGTGGTATTAATACTTCACGTGATCTTGATTCTATCCCTCTGTTAATGCAGCCTAGCACTGTGTTGGCCTTTTTGGCAGCTGCAGCACACTGCTGGCTCATATTTAACTGATTGTCTACTAGGACTCCGAGGTCCCTCTCACAGTTACTACTATTGAGCATGGTGCCACCTATGCTGTACTTGTGCATTTGGTTTTTCTTGCCTAAATGTAGAACCTTGCTTTTTTCACCATTGAATTTCATTTTGTTAGTTAGTGCCCAGTGTTCAAGTCTGTCCAGATCCTTCTGTATCTTAAGCCTGTCTTCTGGAGTGTTGGCTATTCCTGCCAGCTTGGTGTCGTCTGCAAATCTGATGAGTTCCCCATCTATCCCTTCATCCAAATCATTGATGAAGATGTTGAAGAGCACTGGGCCCAGAACAGAGCCCTGGGAAACCCCACTACACACTTCCCTCCATATAGATACCGTTCCATTGAGGACCACTGGCTGAGTACGGCCGGTCAGCCAGCTACGGATCCATCTGGTGGTGATTCTGTCTACCCCACATTTTTCTATCTTATCAAGTAATAGGTTGTGATCTACTTTATCAAATGCCTTACTGAAGTCCAAGTAAATTATGTCCACAGCATTCCTCTGATCCACTAATTTTGTCACTTGACTAATTTTGTCACTTGGTTATCCACAGCATTTAAAGAGATTCTTTGAAATGCATGTTAGCACATGCAAGACAATGTTATTGAAAGCATTGAGGCAGCTAGCTCCTCTTGAAGGCTCATCACAAGTTCTTTGAGCACTTTCCCAGATTGTCTGCTCATGCAACTGAGCATCCATAAAGAACATTCCTGGTGAGACCATTGGGAAGCTGCAGTGGCTGGATATGCAGATGATCTGGGAAAAACTTGAAAGCAAGCATGACAAGCCTTATAAAAAAATGCTCTTGAATGTTTTCCACAAAAGTAGAATAAATTCCATCTTCTTGGCTTCAATGACATAAGTGTAGAACAGCACAGATTTCTTGAGAAGGGCCTGGCTGTTTTGCCCAGCTGCTTTCAGAGGAGAAATGAGATGTCAGATGGGGAATTTTTTAAAGAAATCTCAATAACTTTTCAGTAAATCAGCAATGAGAATCGATCTTTCAGTTGTCACCCATAGCATGAATTTTGTCTGTTCTGCACTAATTCTGAAGTGTCCAAGCTCCAGATATATTTAATATTAATTTATTAAATGCCTTGGAGAAGACAAGACACCAATCCTTTGCTGTCAGTGAAATATGAATATAAATTTAATAAATAAATGAAAGTAAATTTATCAATATATAGATTATTAATATACAATTAATTAAATTAAAAACTGGGAAATTTTTGTCCTTCACTAGTTTATTTATTTATTAAAGATAATTTATATGGCTGCCCACTCGCTCTCAGTGATTCTGGGTGGCTTACAAAAAATAAAAACCCAATATACAAACAGTAAAATCAATCCTCCACCTCCCTGGAGATAACAATCAATCAGATAAGCAACTTGATGGGTAACTGATGAGTAACATATGAGCTAGTCTGCAGATTTGTACAAAATGTGTTCAAAATGCTCACCAATTTGAAAAGAAAGCTAAAAGGTACATCCAAATGTGGAAAAACTCTCTGGTTACAGTTTTTAAACTAATTGTTGATCTAGGAGAGCCCTTATCTTTTTATTCCACCGCAGCTGCGCTAGGTCGATGGCCAAGGACTTTTTTTAAAAAACTCCAACCATTCAGGATCATTCTTATCTTCATTGACATTCTCCAAAAAAGACTACATTAGGGAGACAAGACTTACCTTCACAGGAATAATGATGGTTCTTTATTTGCAAGGTTTCTTTTTCCAAATGGCATTAGCCATTCCTTAAATACTCCAATACTGAAATGCATATAAGAACTTAATTTAGAATAATTAACTCAATTGATCTGACAAAAACTTACATGATTCCATTGAGAAGCCAGTAAAAGTGAGACAGATTCTCTGAATGCTTATAAAGTGATACTGAATTAATGGTCTTCACCTTCAATTTGTTCTATCATTCAAACATATATTGTGTCTTTCTAAGGAAACCATACACATTATCAACAGTTATTGCACGTGCCCTCATATTTGCTAAATGTTTGGCTGAAGTACCTTTACAACAAGTCTGTTTTCCTATATGAAGGCCACTTATTTATTCAATTGTTTAAAACAGACACTATCTCATGGCTTGCATGACAAGAATAATTGAAATCAACATACTTGGTTGTCTAGTTAAACTTATATATTCCTAGCCTAAAAAGCTCATGAGCGAATCAGATCTGTCAAATGCAAAACTTTTTGTTAGAAGATTAATGTCTTTTCCAGTGATGGTGTTGTAGAGCTCTAAGAGGCATGCAAGTTTGTTCCACAAGGGAAGCGGAACCAATGCAGAGATGAATATGAGGTGAAAATGCCAGCTCAGTGGGATAAAACATATATTCTATATTGTATTACATGTGAAATGGCAGGGAGACAGGTATTAACTAATCTTGCTGGCAACTAAAGCAAAGACTAATGGGCTAGGGACACCACAAAGCACTATTACACAAATTAGTTTCAAAAGCACTTGGAAAGAAAGTAAATATTAAGAATGAGTCATGGATGGTCTTAGTAATAGATTCAAAGACAGCTATAATTAAAATGTGCAATCAATCCTCTTTATCATAATTGTCAACTTTGCTTCCCTTTTTCATTATACCTATTAAGCTACACATCAGCATTAATATGTGAGGTTTGGCTCTCTTTTCTCTCATATGACTTCTATGTCATGATTTAGGCCATATCGGCTTGACAATCTATTTTTTTCTGCTTTAAGCCCTGAATCTTGTCAAAGAGAGCCATTCATCTATCTATCTTAGTGCATATTCTATGCATTTCTATGGCCTTTCCAATTAAAGGACATCTCTGCTTGAGGCTATGGAAAGCAGATGCCCATCAGAGAGTGCAAATGTCAGATCGGATGGAAAAACCATTTGCTCTACTGAGGCAACCTCCTATGTGTGGTTTGTAGAACAACTCTCTTTTTCTATGAGAGACACTGGGAAAGAATGCTTGGTCAGCCCAGGCAGGGATGTAAAATAGAGTGCCATCAGTGTACTGATATCACATTTAGGGTTGATAGTTTATAGAACTTCCCCCAATGGTTTTATAGATGGTAAATAGAAGCAAGGAGTGAGTAGAGCCCTGAGGGACCCACAAAGCAGGAATCTCTGCCTAGAACCGGCCCTGAAGAAAGGAGAAGCAATGTAATTCAGTACCTCCCTCTCCTAATCCCCTGAGCCAGTCCAGAAAAATACCGTGACCAGTATTGGTCACTGAGAGATCAAAGAATGTCAGAATGAATGCATTATCTCCATCCCAAGCCTGTCAAAAATAATCACAAATGCAATCATTGCTGTTTTAGTACCCTGGCAAGGCCTGGATCCTGACTGGAAGTGATCCAGATAATGTTTTTTTCCAGGGGCCTTTGGACCTGTAAGCCAACTACCTTCTCAACTCTGTTCCGAGAGTAAGAGGTTTGGCGACTGGATCTAGTTTTGTCAGGATATCCAGGGTCCAATAATAGACCCACCTTTGTTGTTGTTGTTAAATGCGAAGTCGTGTCCGACCCATTGCGACCCCATGGACAATGTTCCTCCAGGTCTTCCTGGAGTCCATTTAAGTTCACATCTACTGCTTCAGTGACTCCATCCAGCCATCTCATTCTCTGTCGTCCCCTTCTTCTATTGCCCTCAATCTTTCCCAGCATTTGGCCCTTCTTCAGTGAGTCCTTCCTTCTCATTAGGTGGCCAAAGTATTTGAGTTTCAACTTCAGGATCTGGCCTTCTAAAGGGCAGTCGGGGTTGATCTCCTCTAGGACTGACCGGTTTGAACGCTTTGCAGACCCACCTTAGTGGAGATATAAACCATTTTGAAGTCAGGGGTAACCCCCGCTCTCACAAGAAGCATTCCCCCTTTCCTCGATCCAACTACCTGCCATCTCCCAGGGGAACTGTCAGTCAGAAGGGATAAGGATCTCAAATACAGGAGGCTAAATTTGTGATTCCAAGGATGTCCACTTCATCAGGACCAACAGGTTTGAACTCCTCTCATCTAACTGGGCAAGACTGTGCCTTAGGCAACTCCACAGGACCTGTACAGCTAGATTCCAACTCTGAAAGAGTCTAAACAACTTTTCAGCAAATGACTAGAATAATACAATGCTGAACAAATGTTACCCAGGAGGGACCAGTCTTTCCTAAACAGGGCCACTGATGGGCCCTCTATAGATACAATATGGGCAGAAAAATAACCATATTTCACTACCTTTGTCTTTGTGTGTGTGTGTTTTAACTCTATATTTTTTATTATAGAGTCAAAAGATAAAGCAATATAGAAGAAGGAGGAACAAAAAAAGATGTAGTTGATGAAAATAAAGAGCAAAGAGAAAGAAAAAAGTGATTTCTGATCTTCGTTATAGCAGTTATAAAAGTACATGACATTGCTTTTCTTCTTCAAAATTACATAACACGGTTCCCGTGTTCTCATATTCAAACCCTATTAAACAATACATCCAGAAACCATGTTCATTTTTCTCAATTTCCAGAAAAAGGTCCATAAAGGGGCTCCACTCTTTTATAAAAGTAGTTATTTTTGCCTCCCTAATCCAAGTCAGTTTAGACACTTATGCAAGTTCTCTTCACAGTCCATTTCTCCATTGTGGGTATACTCTTTGTCTCCAGTGGCATTTTAGGCATCTGTTAGGTGGGCCGCTGCTGGATCCACAAGAGTCTGCACAATCCACCCAAGGCCAAAGTCATCCACTTATTCCAAGTGGCAACCAAAGTCCCATTTATACCATCTACAACAACTCCAGGATCTCTTAGAGCAGGGACCATTCAAATTAGCATTGTCTCCCTGCAGAGAAGCACACACCAGAGAACTCAAGAACCAGCAGGGAATGATTTGGTTTTATTGCTTTTGTTTCAGCTGCATATATTGTTTTTACTGATAGTTTGTAAGCTGCCAAAGTTTCATTTTAAGCTGGGTGGCTATAGCAATGTTTGAAATAAAAAATAATAATATAAAATATCTCCTCACTCTAGATCATGTTGTCACTGCCTTGAAATAAATACCAGATCTAATATGTTGTCTTTGCTGTCTAATGAAGGACATCTACTTCCAGATGTCAGACTGTAATCATTATGCATATTTGTGTACAGGTGAATTGGCTTGAAACTGAGAGGAATGTATTTGCAAGTAAGCTTATCTCTATTACTTTCCTATCCTACTGGGTCTAATCATGTATGGTTTCTCTCAAGCCGTTGGATTTATATTCCCACAGAAATAAATAAGGAAATGTAACCTCTCATCTTTTTCACTATATTAGATCAATGCGTAGTCATAGTATCCATTCATCAGAGATCTGCTCTTCAACTGTTTCTTGTTCTGGCACTTACTTAGCAAGCTTACTTGGAATAACAGGTGTTTTTAAAGATGATCCTTTATCTTTTATTCATGGATATACATATTTTGGAGTAGCTTCTAATTTTAGTATTATTATACATAAACAGTGGTAGCTTAGTTTCCATAGTGTGCTTAGTGTAGCATATACATTCAAGGTTTGCTTATTTAAATATTTATTTGTATCCCGCTTTTATTATTTTTACAAGTACCGTAACTCAAGATGTGAACATATCCAGCGTGCCTTTCTCCTCCTATTTAACCCACAGCAACCACCTGTGTGGTGGGTTAGGCTGAGTGTGACTGGCCCAAAGTCACCCAGGTAGCTTTTGTGGCTAAGGTAGGACATGAAGTCATGGTCTGCCTGATTTCTACTTTGGTGCCTCAACCACTACAACAAAATTGGCTCTCAATGGCATCATCTAGACAAGCCTGGCTGATCTGAACAGCTGAGGAAGCATGGACCTTGTTATCTCACCCTTGTTAGACTTCTTTATTAGACTATTAGGAAATCCCAGAACAATAATCTAGATAGAAAAGTGGGGGGAAAAAAATCAGGAGGCAAAGGCAGAAAGAACATTGCTGTTTTGTTGCCAGGCAAATGACACAGACATGTCCAAGTAACAACCGTAGTAGTCAAGTTAAACTTGAAGGAGACTTTATCCTACTAAGATTAATGTCCTAAACAGCTTACAATCCTTTTGGGGAAGGGGAAGGGAATAGTGTCATGTTTGATGGTCCAGCCCAAGTATTCAATTCCGCAGGAGAGGGACCTGATAAAAATGTCTCTGCTGTCAGAGGCTCATTTTGACAGATGACTTTTTTTGCATTGCATCCAGACATTTCCTTTGACGTGTTTCTTCCTGGTGTTCTCAGTATTTAGAAAACTCTGTGGGTAGTTTGGGCAACAGCTGAGGTAATAATACATCAATCTACTACCTTCATGCACTGAACACCAAAAGGTGAAAACCACCACTATTTAAAAATACTCATTTTTAATGATAACTTCTCGTGCCAACTACCTAAATGGAGCAAACTGACATGTATGAAATGTATATACAAGTTGGTCTGGGATTTCAGCATTTGTAATATGCATATGTGTTTACATAGATTTCTTCATTTCTCTAAAAGAGGAAGCAGACCAGTAAGCAGACTTCTGAAAATATGGCTTCAGGAAATAGTGATTTAGAAAGTTACTGTGATGGTTTCAAACACTTAAGATCACTTGAATAGGGTGGCCCTATTATTTAGCAGAATGAGATGATATCAAGCTCAAGCTGAAAGCTGACACAGTGAAATTCAATCAGTCTAATTCTTTATTTGCTTACATCTAATGGCCAGAATCTTTCTCAGACTAAAGCTGTAAACATCTAACAAACCTAATAGACATATCCTAAGAGATTCTAGGCTGTGGCTACCCTGAATCTCTTCCATCCTCCCTATCCAGTTTGGAACTCTTAATTTGGGTTCATTTTTGAATCATCTGTTTCCTCTTGGGAAACTATGCTACTGTTGCTGGAATTTCCCCTCCCTTCTCTAGGTACACATTTCATCACATCTGTTTACATTCTGAGCTTGTAAGTTTTTATGGTAGTATTTTTTCTGACAGGGAGGAGAAAGATGTAGATTATTCTGGCTGGCCTCTTGACTGGCTGCTGTTATTACGTGCTCCAGTTTAGGTAGCAATATTCAGTATATTGGTATGATCCTGCAAATGTCTTCAACGCTTTACTATGGACCAGATAAACCTATTAGATCAATTCCTGAGAGACTAACTGGGACAAGAATAACTTAGATTGAAATAACAAGCATAGAGCTATAATGGAAGAAGTAAGGCCATATTAGTATGTTTACTGTTCAAACAATAAAATAAAAGTTTGCCTTCAGATATTCCAAATGTTTGGTCATAAGAAACAGAATCCAAAGGCTTCTGTATAGTATGAATCAGGGCCCTATTTTTTTTATACTGTGCAATTTTATTTTGATAATGTTAGAAAGGGGAAGGAAGCATCTTCTCAAAACCTTATTCAGTTGTTTCTCTGACTTTTGCAGTTCCAGAAGACATTTCAAAAAACACTTTTCCAGTCATAATATATGCTAGAAAATTGTCTTTACAATTAAAAAAAATACTGTCTCCATATAATTTTATGATAACATGTACCCAAGTCATAGGTGGGAGGGAATTTACCAAGATTGGCCTTTTTGAAAGTGCTACTTTATAGTGTTTGGGGAGAATAGAATAGAATAGAATAGAATAGAATAGAATAGAATAGAATAGAATAGAATAATTGGAAGGGACCTTGGAGGTCTTCTAGTCCAACCCCCTGCTTAGGCAGGAAACCCAATACTATTTCAGACAAATACTTGTCCAATCTCTTCTTAAAAACTTCCAGTGGCGGAGTATTCACAACTTCTGGAGGCAAGTTGTTCCACTGGCTAATTCTTCTAACTGTATAACTATCCTTGCCTTGCACTTCAGAAATTCATTTTATTAATAACCATTTAAAAAAAATCACATGTTGCCTCTTGTATTGTATAATTTGCATATTTGCCTGTTTCTATAAGTTCATTAATTTACAACTTAGTATCAGTAACTTTCTCTGATAATATGATCGATTTGTCTCTAGAAGTTGGTGGCTCTGGTACTCCACCAAACTTTGGTTAGCATCCGCAAACCCAAGTCTGGCTGAATAGACATCTTGACGCTCCAACTACTTCATTAAATGATGAAAACAGCATCGTTCCACTGCACCATAAACCCCCGGACTTTGCTTCATCGGACAGACCAGATCAGATCCCTTCTGCAGATCTGACATGGATCATAATGGGAGTGGCCTGGATGGATAGGGATCCTCATGGATATTTGTTAGATATGCTCTAAGGTCCTTGTTTTGCAGTGTGCCTTATACCTATGAGATTTTCATGACATTTTTGCTCTGCCACTTTTCTTGAGAGATTCTAGGGAAATTAATAGAATGAATTTCAATTATAAAGAGCCAAGAGATAAAAAATGAATTTGTGGTCAACTCATTTCATAAACTGTAGCTAAATCCAAATGTCAATAAACCAGAGAAGAAATGATTTAAAATGTTCTGAGACTCCCCACCATAATGAATTCACTAATCAAGGAGAATTGGAAATTCCCTATTATTGTTGTTAAAGTCACTTTATTGAAATCTGTGTAATTCTTGCTTCCTTGATCATGCCCAGCTGCATGGGACTTCACACTTGCTGCAATAGACATGGATTTAATGGAATACGAACTTTGATGTCTCATTAGGTGGTATCATGACAATCTCACACGTCATGCAGCAGAAGCTCTTCTTCTTTCCAATGGTACTGATGGAAGCTATCTCCTGAGAAAAAGCAATGGCAAGACTACTCTTTTTTCTCTTTCTGTAAGGTATAGTATTATGAATATTTCTTACATTATTTTCCTGTGAGCCTGCTCATATTTTGAGTTCTGTATCTGCTTTCTTTCCCACTACTATCATATATTTAGCAGCTGGCACAAGAAACAAAATCTGATTGTAGTACACCCAACCCTCTTGACTCTACTATTGATCAATTTGTATAAGTTAGTTGGCAAAATCCAATTCATATGGGCACCAGTGAAATAGCTACAACTAAGGAACATTTAAATTTGAGTGCAATACAAAATTTTAAAAAAAATCAAAAGTAGTATAATTTAAATACTCATAACTAATCAGTTAATCTGTTAAGCATAGTGCAGATAATCCTCAAGTTATGACCAACCATTTAATGACCATTCAAGTTAAATGGTGTTAAAAAAAGTGACTTGCATTTGGTTCCTGTGGTCACATGATCAATATTTGAGTGCTTAGCAACTGGCATGTATTTACAATGGTTGCAATATCCCAAGATCATGTGATTTCCATTTGCAATCTTCCCAGGGGGCTTCCGATAAACAAAGTCAAGGAGGCAAGTTGGAGTTGCTTAACAACAGTGGCAAAAAGGTTGTAAAAATGGGCACAACCACATTACTTAACAAACACATTGTTTTGGGATGGATATTCCAGTCCCAAGTGTGGTTATAAGTTGAGGACTACCTGCACTGAACATATGACCACAATATCTTATATAACAGTGTGCTAAAATAGAACTAGAAATTCATGAACTACAGACTACATGTGATCCCTGAGACATTATTTTTGTAGGTTACCTGTACTTGCATGGATTTCAGCTTACATGAAAAACTTACATTCAGCTTACATTAAACATAAGAACTGTTTGCATAGATTGGTTTGTAAAATGCTGAAGTCTCAAATACCTGCAAACTAGAATGACCTTTCATTTATTGTAATTTTGAGATTTACAGTCTGAAACTCATGTCCTTCAGTGATAATGCATTAGTTTTAGTGATATTATATGCTTACTGTTCCTATTAATGGATAAGAGATAAGTGCATTTTGTTTAGCTATACAGATGATAGTCAGAGGTACAGAATAAATGGTGTGGCAGATAGGTAAATCTCAAAAACTTCTTCTATTTGAAATGCTGAGAACAAGACCTGAAAACACGATTTTATTCCTGCTCTTTTCTTTTGGGCTACTGAGAAAGAGCCTCAAATGTTACCATCAAGCTAGCATTTCTCCTAAGATCTGAAGATGAGGAACTGAAAGAGGAGTAAATCAATAGTTCTCTCCAGTGGGAAAAAAGGAAGCTGCCGTATCTCAAAATCATCAAGAGCTTCGTAATTGCTCCTATAAGGCAGTTGAGCCACAAGTAAATCAGCTCAGCTCACCAGTGCTGATTAAGTTAAGGGGACATAGAAGCATGGAACTGCTTTCAGTCTGGTTCGGAACTCTATGGAAGGCGCCAACTTCCAAAGTTCCTGGTCATCATGGCCCTGTGTAGTTCAACTTACTTGGAAGGCACCAGGTTAAGGAAGGCTGGTATACATCAAAGGAAAATAATAAGTGGATTAATATAAGATGAAACTTAACTTTCTCACAATGAAGCTTATAATTTTTTCTGAAGGATGGATGGTAGGGAGTACCATAGGCTTAGACTACTGGGAATGAAAGAAAACATGAATAAATTCTTTATGAAGATAAGGGAGTTTCTTGTTGCTAACTCTCTTATTTAATGGACTTCTGGAACCAGTATAAACAGTTCATACAGTTAATCACTTCCTTTATTTTTTTTTTCAGAGCAAAAGATTCTGTAAAGCATTTTCACGTGGAATACACAGGGAATTCATACAAGTTTGGCTTCAACGAATTTTCAGATTTGAAAGACCTGATCATGCATTTTGCGAATCAGCCTCTAATAGGTAGTGAGACAGGTAATCAAAATTTTCTTTTTCTCTTTCTTTGGAATATTTTATTGTGAAAATTGAATTTAAAGATTTTATAGTGCAGTTTTACTTTAAATCTCTTTTTTTAATATCTTCAGACCAATCCTCTTTGTAAGTGTTATAGGTTTCTGCTGCCTACAACCAAGTTCTTCATATTTAAATTAATATGTAATCATTACTTTTTGCTGTCAGATGTTCAGGCATTGCAACAGTAGTTTGTTAGTCTATATTGCATATTAGAAAATGTTTCCTAATGGGATAAATGTCTCAGGATGTGAGGAGAGGAGAGCACAGGTTGGCTTAGAAATTACAATGCATTTAATTCAATGCTTTACAGAAAAGGCTTTTTCGTCTCTTGCCATCAAAAGCAGGCCAGGGAAAAGAATGGCCTCAAATGAAAAAGAAGCAAAACTGCTTATAGGTAGTCCTTGACGTATGACTACTCATTTAGTGTCTGTTCAAAGTTATATAGCACTTTTTTAAATGACCAGGTCCTCACACTTATGAGCTGCTTCCCAATAGTCATATGAGCAAGATTTTGTGTGCTTGGCATGTATTTACAACGATTGCAGTGTCCCGGGATATGGTGATCACTATTTGTGAGTTCCCAGGGGACTTCTGACAAGTCAGTGAGGGAAGCTGGATTCATTTAATGAACACATGATTTGTTTAAAAACCATTGCAAAAAAGGCAATAAAATTGGGTGGCGGTTGCATGATGATTCACTTAACGACCAGCATTTTGATTATGTTCTGTCAGGTTCTCTGTGACTTTAGGGCCATCTAGAGAGAAAAAGCATGCTCTGTATGAATATGAGAGGGGCCTTCTTGGGGGCCAGTTGCAGTTTGGGGATCCCCTGGCAAAGGGAGGAGTTGCAAAGTTGGATTATTCCAATGCTTTCTTCTTTTTTCTAGCAAGTGAAAAGTTTTTTTTATTCATGCAATTCTGCAGCCTTTTTGCTGAAATAGATTTTAACTTTGTGAGTGATATTTAGTTTTTATGAACATGCTAAAATAGATATGTGTTATGTTTTACATATAATTTTGTCCCTTATTTGTGGATTATCTAGTGGCAAACAATAGTATTGCTAGTGGAAAGAAAGATATAAATTTAATTAAAAAAATAGTTCTAATACAATAGTTGGAGAAGTAGTCAATACACACAGTTAATTAAGTTAAATACTTTTTCCTTCGGTATCTTTGCTCTCCTTCAGTTCTTTCTGCTGCCTTTTAATAAAAGATAAAAGGTTGCAGACACTGGCTCTTTGCATAACCAGTAGTTTTCCTATTAATAACTATATACTTTGTTAAAATCACTGCAGTCTTGGTTTTGCTGGACTGATTCCACAGAAGTCATTCCTTTGCAGTTCTTCTTTTGAAATCTTTGGATCCATTCTTATACAGCTTACAATTTTAAATAACACCATCTTGATATAAATAGTTTTGAAAGAGTCAAAATGTAATCTTTCAAAATGTAATATTTTATGTATGATCCATCTTTCATGTATAACATAGTCCAGACATTGTTCATTTATTTTTGCTTTCTGTACATGCTCCAATGTAATCTAAATTGTGCTGACCAAAGAAAAAGAAAAAAGCTTTCTGCTACTTTAAAAATGTTACTGCTATAGCTTGCAACATACAGTAGCCTTCTTTTCTCTCCTTTTTCCTTGGCTCACAAATGTACCACTTCACTTCTGGCTTCTCCCTGGAGCTTTAAAATGTGTCCCTTTGCTTTTCTGCCTGCAAAGTAATAAGTGAAAGTTTCTAGGCTAGTTGCTAGCTATTGAACTATTGTGTATTCAGAGCTTAGAGATGCAGAGTTGCAACAAGCTTGATAGATAAGGAAATTCAAACAAAAGAAGAAATCTTTAGATGCACAGAAACTTTGCAATGTTAAGGAAAAAAATGCATTAGTTATAAAAGGAAGAACCGTTTTGATTAGGACGTGCCTTCTCTCCTCTGTCTCGCAGTGAGTGTGGGAGGGAGACAAGAGATTGCGACACCCAGCTATTTCTTTGATCAAAGAAATAAAACTGTGTTCTTTCAGTAACTCGTGTTCAGAATCTTTTTGGATTTATCAGAATTCTGAGATGAAAAACATTATAGTTTAGTTTGGTTTGGCTAAAATGCTGTATGTAATAGATTTGGGATAAGTATTGATTTTACCCTTATTTAATTTTATTACACAAGTAAATACTTGAATAGATCATTCCGGGTGGCTTAAGAAAGCATTTGAAAAGATAGGGAGGCAATTGAGTTAAAGACCAGAAATGGTTTAATCTTGTTCAAGTGTCAAGTCTATTTCCTGATACAAGTGTTAAAACTCATTGACTGACCCCAACCTACAGGGTGCCTAGAAACTTGAGCTCTGTTGTTACAGTCCCTAAATAGGTTGCTATTTAACACAAGATATGGTTCAGATTTTTGATGAGCAACTACTGCTGGAGCAGGTCCAGATGAAGAAGAGGCTCCCATTATCAACTCATTATGTGTCAAGGAAGATCAATGGGCTGAACTTTAAGAATGCTAAACTTTAAAGTATCTGGCCATTCTGAGAAAAGAAAAGATGATAAGGAGCAATAAGCTCTCTGCTTTGTTTTTTGACAAAATCACTTCAGTGTGGTTTTATTTTAAGAGAACTCGACCTTTGCGCAGATTAGGTCCTACTATACTTTTGTTCAAATCCTTCAAATGCTTTGCTTTTCTATACTTAGGATCAGGCACTGGGATATTGAGATTCAGTTTAAACACATTTGAGGATTCCCTGATTTATAGGGCACATGCAAATCATGGGAATGCTTTAAGATGGCAAATATCCTGCAGTGATCATCCGGTCTTTTTTCTTTTTATTTTTTAATAAATATTTTATTAATTTTCTGGTTTTACAATCATAAATACTTAATAAACAATGTGTTGTCTGGTTCCATCAGTAATTCAGTGGTATATATTAACTACCTCAATCTAGGTACAATACTATACCATCAAGTGCTCCCTCTCTTCTTCCGGTGTTATACATTTTCTGTACTAGGCTAATACAATTCTTATCGCTGTTAATACATATACAATTGAATGTCAGCATCTTTGTTACATTTTTCTAATATTATATATAATAACAGTAGTGTCAGTTTAAAATATCTTTTCTAACCAAAACATATCTCAGTTGCATTTGCACTTAATATCCATTTGTTCAATCAATATCCTGTTTTTCTGCTTTTTAATTTTTTTTTATTTCCCATCAGTGTTCAAGGTATCTCTATCACTTATAATTTTCTCATAATAAATTATATTTGGGCAACCAAAGGCTTCCCTTGTTCAAAACCTCTTAGCATTTTCATATTTCCCTTCTCATACCAAAATGTAAAATTCTAGTTATAAATCCTATCTTTCTAGTTCTAATAGCACTTCTATTTCTAACAATTATCTATTCTCTTAGCCATATTCAAACATCTCTTTAATAGTATGATATCCCATCTAATGGGTCAGGACCTCTATTTTCTTCAATCTTACTCTAGCTTTCTTCCTTTGCCAACTAACTTTCCAGTCAATACTTTGAATCATCAGGTAGTTCTTCCGCTATTTTTGTGTATATTGTTTGGAATAAGTAAAACAATTTGATTAAAGTATTTTTGGAAGATTGCCCATTGATATTCATTAAACAGCCTCCCTCCTTCTCCAATTTCCCACAATTCTCCTAACAGCTTTATCTTCCATTTGATCACCTCTTCTTCCTTATCCTCAAGAGTGTTCTGAGATCTTGACAGTAAGATGTGTTTTCCATTTCTGGTATTATCGCTACATCTTCTAATTCTTTGTTTGTCTGTTTGTTAATTCCTTCCTTTAGGTCCTCCATCTTTGGATCTGCTTTCTCTAATTTTCCTTCAATTTTTCTGGGTTACTAGTTTCATCTTTATAGTCATTTTTTGAATCTGTGGAATTAGATTAGAAAATTTTTCTTTTATCTCCTTTGTGTTATTTTTAGTCTCAATTGCACCCAAAATTTCCATTACTAAGTGAGACAGTTGGTAAGTGAGTTTTGCTCCATTTTATGACCTTCCTTCCCACAATTGTTGAATGACTCACTGCAATTGTTAAATTGATTACATGGTTGTTAAATTAATCTGGCTTCCCCATTGACTTTGCTTGTCAGAAGATCACAAAAGGGAATCGCATGACCCTGGGACTCTGCAATCATCATAAATATGAATCAATTGCCAAGTGGCAGCATTTTGATCATGTAACCACAGGGATGCTGCAACGATCATAACTGTGAAAAACAGTCATAAATTGCTTTTTTCAATGCTGTTGTAACTTTGAACGGTCACTAAATGAACTACTATCAGTGGTTTTCAACCTTTTGCGAACCCCAACCGGTCATAAGTCGAGGACTACTCAACCGGTCGTAAGTCGAGGACTACTCAACTGGTGCAGCACCATTTGCAGAATGAGACTTTTGGCGGGCTCAGCAGGACAGAGACAGCCTGGATAATTCCTATTGGCTTTTGAAAGCCAATAGAATTAGACTCTATTCAAGAGAGTCTATTCTATTGGCTTTCAAAAGTCAATAGAATAAAAGGGAGTAGCACAGCTAAGGAAAAGGGGGAAAAAATGGCGGGCTGCGTTGTTTGGCGACCCCCATGAAATGGTCGTTCGACCCCAAATGGGGTCCCCACCTACAGGTTGAGAACCGCTGCTGTATATAAATGCAATGTGTAGAGAGAGAAGTGCCCTCAACTTCAACCAACCGAGAACTAAAGAGAAAACTCCTAGTTTATTCTTTGCTGTCCTTCATTAAGAGCACAAAATAATTGTACAATTAAAAATCTATTTCTTTATGCTTGCAAAATACAGGTAGTCCTCAACTTATGACCACAACTGAGCCTAAAATTTCTGTTATTAAACAAAACATTTGTTAAGTGAGTCTCTCCCCGTTTTACGATCTTTCTTACCACAGTTGCTAAGTGAACCACTGCAGTTGTTAAGTAATACACTTGTTGAGTGAATCTGGCTTCCCCATTGACTTTGCTTGTCAGAAGGATGCAAAAGGGAATCACAGGACTCCGGGACACTGCAACCGTCATAAATATGAGTCAGTTGTCAATCGTATGAATTATAATTATGTGACCATGGGGATACTGCAATGGTCATAAGTATGAGAAACCGTTGTAAGTCACCTTTTTAGTGCTGTTGTAAGTTTGGACAGTCACTAAACAAACGGTTGTAAGTTGAGAACTACCTGCACATTATTTTCAAAGATAGAATCAATCAGATCATGGGCAAAATCAGAGGCTTGATACAGGTAGTCCTTGATTTATAATCATTCATTTAGTGAGCAAAAATACAATGACACTCAAAAAAGTGATTGCAACTTTCCTCACACTTATGACCATCACAGCATCTTTGTGATCATGTCCTCAAAATGTGGGCATTTGGCAGCCAGCATGTTTTTATAATGGTTGCAGCATCTGGGATCACGTGATTTCCAGTTGCAACCTTCTAGCTGCTTTCTGACAAGCAAAGTCAATGGGGGAAGCAAGATTCGCTTAATGATCAGATGCTTCACTTAACTGCAGTGATTCGCTTAACAACCATGGCAAAAAAGGTTGTAAAATTGGGCATAAATCACCTTGCTTAGGAACCAAAATTCTGAACTTAATTATGGTCGTAAGTTGAGGATTACCTGTAGATACCAACTTGTTGAAGCTAGGTAGATTTAATTTCCATTCATATTTGAATGGGAAAATACTTGGTATCCTATGAATAGTGATGCAAATTGCCCAGTTCAAATAATAACTTCTCCTAATTTGCTGATTATGGTATCATCCATTAGAATTTTATTTATTCAAGAACCATAGAAACAGCCCCACTCTTTTAGAAAGATCATCTACTCCAGTCCTAAACTAACAGAAACTGTTTCTCATGGCTTGTATCTAAGATGTACTATATATTATTGCCTAGGAATCTGCTTTTATTCTTTCTTCTCCTCCTTATAGTTTATTGTTCATTCAGTTTTAAATATTTTTAATGCACCTTGTACATTATTATAGTTTTTCTTCATCACCAGTAATCCTGCCATCTGTTATATCTGTTAACAGTCAAGAAATTCACACTGTATAATAGTGAATTTGATCTCCAGTGTTGAATGATAGACTTGGCCTATGGTTTAGCAGCTCCCAAATCAGATTCTGCTGGCTCTGTGAAACTCCTTTCATGTTCTTAAAATGAAAAGTGCCACCAGCTGGGAGATAGGTGTTAGATCTCATAATAGCTATGATCCCTTCCATGTTATTTTTCTATATGAAGCAATGCATAGAAAAGGAAAGTTAACAGCAAGAAAAAAAAAGAATTACCATAATAGCCCAAACTCCACAAAGTAGATTGAATAAGTGTCCAAGGATCCAATCTGTGTCGGTCACTGGGACCAGAGGTTTTTGTCTTCTGAGCTTTCTGATTCGTGCTGGAACCCATCTTCAGGGAACTTCTCCCTAACAGAATGCGTGCTAGAGAGAAGTTCCCTGAAAATGGGCTCCAGCATGAGTCCAGTAACTCAGAAGACAAAACTTCTGGTCCCGGTGACCGATCCAGATTGGATCCTGCATCAATAGATTATATTTCCCTTTCCATAGACCAGAGAACAATCTGGAATGAAACTCTTTCATGGTTACAGATAATGGATAATTTTATTTGAAATATCAACTATTTCATTTGATTTTGAGGATTAAACCTTTATAATATGAAACAATATTTAAAAGCACTTTAAAAAGGAACGTTTTAAATATTTATTAAAAATAAGCAAAAACATGACAAGTCCTTAATTTCATAACATATGGACAGACCCAACCATAGTTTCAACTGAGAGACTGTAAGCATCCCAGACCAAGATAAATCAAAAAATGATAGGAAATTCCTACATGCTGAGACAAATCAGTCATCAAGAGATACATAGAGATAAACCAAATTTACACACCATTCAAAATAGATAATAAAAAAGCTAAAAAGGAACCAAAAAGATAAGAACACATCTTCACGCAGATAAACAGGGAGTAACACTGTTTATCAATCAAGCAGAAAAGAGTACCCTAATCAAGGAACTAATAAGGAGACCCCCCCCTCCCTGCCCTTGCCAAACATTGGCAGATCAAGTTACTATGTATAAACATGCACTAGTACTGCTTATGTCAGGTAACAAAATGTCTGCAAGCAAAGATCCAAGCTTAGAGAGCATCAAGGACTCTATAATAAGTAAGGTGTCCTTTGAATCAAATTCAGCAGGTGATTTCATAGAGATGCCATGTAGTTTTCTTGGCAACAATATAAAAATTGCTGGTCACTACCTTTTTCTGGGATGCTTGTTCAATTCCTAAGTAGCCGACAACTCTAGGATTCCCTGGTAAACTCTTCTTCATGTAGTAACTTGTTTAGGTTTTACAATTAAGTAAGATATCTACTGTATGTACTGCACCTTGTTGAGGCTTTATTTGTTATTTAGCTGGGAAGAAGGTCCATGCCTAAATACATCAAAATGCAGGGATACTTCCTTGTAGGTTGACATATTTTGCAAATTGTATTTTTTAGATTAGTGAGGGTGAAACCCAGAATTGGGTTAAGGTGAACCTGAAGGAGATCCCAGTAGGTTTTTGTTGAATCTGAGATAAAGAAATATAAAACAAAAGAGATAAACATGTTTTGTTAAAATATCAAAGTGTTTAATCTTTAAAAATGGAGAAAGATGCTAGATTAGATCTAGGTAAATGTAGTAAGTGATATGTTGTAATGGCTTTCTAAGATCATGTTTCATACTTTTCTGCATGCATTCTGTTATGTAAGGGAAAAGGCTCCCAATTCACCTTTATGGGCTACTTAGAGCTTTCTTTCTCATAGGGACTTTGATTGTATTGAAGCATCCATATCCCAAGAAAGTAGAAGAGCCTTCCATTTATGAATCTGTACGAGTCCACACCGCTATGCAGACCGGAAGGACAGAATTTGACCTCATTCCCAGTGCTCCATCGGTGAGTTCCCATTTTTCTAGTTGGACTACTGGTTGGAGAAAAGAAAGCTTTCCATAGTTTACTATGGAATTAGTAAATAAGATTGTGATTAGAGCTGAAGTGAATCCTTCAGAAGAAAGCATCCATGCTAGAACTTCTTGAGGTTGAAAACTTGGCAAATCTAGAAGACATCAGTTTGGGAAAGATGTGTCTTAGTGAGAAAATGTTCTTCCTCAAATGATGCATTTCTCCAATTAAAGGTAAAGGAGGTGGTACTCATCTCCATTTCCAAGGAAGCCAGCTTTGTCCAAAGACACTTCCATGGTCATATGGCCAGTATGACTATGTGCTGAGGCGGAACACTGTTACCTTCCCACTGAAGTAGTATCTATTTATCTACTGGCATTTGCATGTTTTTGAATTGCTATGTTGGCAAGAGTAGGAGCAAGTAACAGGAGCTCACCCAGTTGTGCAGTGATTGAATCTTGAACCTGGGCAGTCAGCTTTCCAACTGACAAGCTCAGGATCTTTAACCACTGAGCCATTGCACCCCCTTTCAGCAATTAATGTATCTTATAGCATAAAGATTCATGGACATGAAGGCTGGGATCAGAAAATGCAGTGAATTGCAGATGACCCAATTTCATTTTGCCCTAATAGGGGTATTGTATATGTATGTTGACTGAATTTGGTAAACCATATGAATTATGATGAACAAAGGATGTTCAGTTACCTATTGTTTATGTTTGATCCATCTAAAATATGTATTTCATACATTATAGTCAGCACCCACTTTAATACATGTTGCCAGAGGGAATAATTCACCAATTTTTTGATAAAATACATTTTTCATAGGTGTATACTGAGATGAATCTCTTGGGAGGGGGAGCAGATAACTCATTGATAAGAAAAAAGGAATAATTACAGCTGAAAACTACCAACTTCTTTTGCTATTTCAGTCACAGCAAGACTCTGAAAAGACTCATGTTTGAGATGAAGATCTACCTGTCTCCTCCCTTCCCCTATTCCCTGACATCCTTCTCAACCACCCTAATAAACTTTCCTGTGTTTCATTGCAGTTAGGGACTAAAGAAGGTTATCTAACAAAGCAAGGCAAAATAGTTAAGGTAAGCAATCTAAAAGTTGTTCTATTGTTTTTTTTCCCCTTACACATTAAAAACCATCCTGTTAAACATGCTAAGGAGCAGTGCTTGAAAATTACATTGGGCATGCGTGAGCAAAATAAGATCTGGAATACATATATAATATCCAAGAATCGCTGTATTCTTAAGGAACATTTTTCCTTAGCATAGCAGCCTCTAGGCATGTTGACTATCACCCCTATAATTCTCTGTTATGATGGGAGTTATAGTTGAATGCTCCTGGGGGATATTATCTTAATGAAAGCTGTATGAAGCAGAGAACCATTTGAAGCTGCCTTTGGTGGTTCATTTGGAAAAGGCAGCAAATGGTCTATTTATTTAAAAATGCATTTTTCTTGCTATAGAGCAGAGAGTACTTCTTGAACTTTCACCTTAAGTGCTGAAAACTCCAGATTTCAGCAAGAGTGTGCTGCCCCCCTTTTTATGTGCATTATGTCTATGGATGCCATCTTGCGTTTTTTGAGCAGTATTTCTGCCAAAATCTGTTGGCTGTTTCACATATTCCTCTCTTGGTACCATTTTTAGAATTGTCTCTTCATTTCCCTGTTCTCTCACAATTTTTTAAAAAAAAACGTTTTATTGATTTTTTTTTACAATAACAATCCTTACTGCCTGATGTACAGCGTGTTGTCTTGGTTCATAATTTTTTTTAAAAAAAAATACACAATAGTAGTTAATTAACAGTCAATAATAATTAATTTTTATACTTCCATAATTAGTATATTAATAGTATATTTCTTTGATCTTCTCTTCTCCCAATAGTATTCTCCTTCTTCAGCCTTAAACAAGTATAATTTTTAATATTTTCAATGCATAAATGATTAAATATGAACATTTTCTTCCATGTTTGTACCAACAATAATAGCGTCCATATGTGACATTTTTTTTCTTATCAACTTGTGTTATTTTTATAAAAATCAATTTATTGTGTTCACCAGATATCCTATTTTCATAAATCTTGTTTAAGTTTAATTTCTCCTTGATATTCAAACAATTCTTTTTTTTTTATTTATTGAAAGTTTTATAAATTTTACAAAAAGACAAAAATAATACAAAACAAAAAACAACATATACAAAAAAAAACTAAACATCACATATAAAAAAAAAACCCCATCCCCCACCCCTCACAAACACCCTCCCTTCCCCCCCCTGAGCTTCCCAGAGCAGAATATAGGCTTAGTTAAAAATTAACAAATAAAAATAAAAAATTAGATTAAAAAATTTATATTTATATATATAAAAAAAAGTATCTATATATAACATTCTCTATATATAAAAATAAAACTTATGAAAAAGCTATGTGATATTTTTTAATACCCAATCTAAATTGTATAAATTTTATCCATTTATCCCAAACGGCAAGAAACTTCTCTTGCGTTTGTTGCTTTAAGAAAGCCGAAATCTTTGCCATTTCCGCCAGATAAGCTACTTTAAGAAACCATTCCTGCAATGTAGGCAAAGATTCCTTCTTCCAGTATTGTCCTACTAACAGCCTGGCGGCTGTAATCAAATTTAACATCAATACAACCTCCTTTGTATCACAATCTGTAACAATGCCCAACAAAAATAATTGCGGAGTAAATTTTACCCTCCTTCTAAAAATTCTCTGGATATTCCACCATATTTTGATCCAAAATGCTTTTATCTCTCTGCATGACCACCAAATATGATAATAGGAAGCATCCGTATAACCACATCTCCAACATTTGGGTTGTACGTCAGGGTACATAAGAGACATTTTTTGTGGATCAAGGTGCCATCTATAAAACATTTTATAAAAATTCTCCCTAAGGTTCTGTGCTTGTGTAAATTTGACATTTCTCACCCAAATGGTTTCCCAGATATCCAATGAGACTGGGACACCAAAATTCTGCGCCCATCTAATCATGCAGTCTTTAATTAATTCCGTTTCTGAGTCCATTTCAACTAATACCCCATAGATTCTCTTGATATGGGTTTGTCTTTGATCCTTGACTTGCTTAATAAGATTTCCATCTTCTCTAAGAAAACCCAATTTACAATCCACCTTCCATTTATCTACTAGTTGCCTATATTGGAACCAAGAATAAATAATATTTTCTTGCGCTAAATCTTCCCGTAATCTTAACTGCCAGTTTTGCCCATCCCATCTAAGTAACTGACTATAAGACACCATATCCATTTTAACACCTCTTTTTATTCCTTCTATCGCATGCCAAGGTATGGCCCATAATGGAACTTTAAAATCACTTTTATAATATTTTCTCCAAGTCCTAAGTAAAGAGATTCTTAAAATATGAGATTTAAAGACCCAATCCATTTTTTTATTAAATATTAAATAGGCATGCCACCCATAAAGTAAATCCCATCCCTCTATATGAAGTACCTCAGGATTTGTCAAATTTACCCAATCACTAATTAGTCAAACAATTCTTATCAGTCATAATTTTTTCACTATTTAACATCTAAATATCCAAATGTTCCATTTTAATACATCATCCCAATGTTTTCATATTTCATATGTTATAAAAATACTATACTGCTTATCTGTCTTATGACATCTACCTATAACATCTTTTCTGATCAGTTTATATTTCACTTATATTTGTAGAAGTTAATTTGTTAAATCACTATATATCCTTTTTTTCAAAGTTCTTATTTCAGCTTAATTCCCCCCCCCCTCTTCTCTCACAATTGTCCCTTTCTGAATCAGATGTGGCCACCTTACTTTTCCTGATTTCAGACTAAGATTACAGCACAGACCCTGAAAACCTCTAAGCAGTGTTTCTCAACCAGTGTTTCTCAACTTTAAGCTGCGTGGACTTTAGCTCCCAGAATCCCCAGCCAGGATGCAGGACATACAGATATGGGCTTTATCAAGCCATAGGCACACATATTCATAGTAAGAGAAAAAAAAAAGAATTTTGTTTTGAATGGTTGAGTTATGTGACTACAAATATGTGTTATAATTAGTGCTTTTAGATCCAGCTATCTATCAAATTTAGAGTTAAAGAATATTCAATGTATTGGCTGAATTGACTTTTGAATATTCTCAAATCAGAGAAACAAGTAGCCAATCTCAGCCTTTTTCTATGCTCTTTATGAGTTTACTGGCAAGACTACCTTTAGCATTTCTCTAATCTCCAATCTCATTTGAGCTGTGTTTGGCCTCAATCTCACTTCTCCTTTTTCATGTAGATTCATCTGTTGTCTTTTCCTGTTCACATCTCATGTCATGTAGGAGGTTGCAACACCCTCTTCTTTTTCACTTACTAAATCTGCTTTACTTCTAGAATCTTCTTCTGAGCCATCCTACCATTACATTTCCTTTTTTTCCAGTGCCACCTAAACCTTATCTGAAGTAACCTTCTCCAACCTGGTACCTTCCAAATGTGTTTAGCACCTGAAACGTTGCAGATTAGGAAAGGCTACTCTGTGGCATCTCCAAGTCTCATTTAGCTGTTTCTTTCTTATTTTGTTGATATAAGTTGCATTTCCTGTCCATGTATGCTCATTCAGTATGGCTCCTAGAATAGTATGGGAGATGTTACGTGTGTTAAATACAAGTAATTTTCAACTTACAACTTTTTGTTTAGTGATCATTTGAGTTTCCAACAGCAGTGAAAAAAGTGATTTGTGACTGTTTTTCACACTTACAATGGCTGCAACATCCTCATGGTCATGTGATCAAAATTCGGATGCTTGGCAACTGATTCATTTTTATAACGGTTGCAGTGTCCTGGGATCATGTGATCACCTTTTGCAATCTTCTGACAAGCAAAGTCAATGGGGAAGCCAGATTCACTTAACAACTGCAGTGATTCACTTAACAACTATGGCAAGAAATGAAAAATGGGACAAAAGTCACTTAACAACTGTCTCACTTAGCAACAGAAATGTTGGGCTCAATTATAGTCACAAGTCAGGGATTCCCTGTATCATGGTGAGAAAGGGAAGAAAGAGAAGGTTTTTTTTAGTATGTGTTGCTCCTTTTGTGTTGAATTTCTTTCAATTTCCCTTCTCTTTATTCTTTTAGAACTGGAAAACTAGGTGGTTTACATTGCATAGGAATGAGCTGAAATACTACAAAGATCAAACGGTGAGTTGTGTTTTACTCTGTTTGCTTGTGAGAGCGAACACAAAGGAATCAACTGGGTACTGGAAATACTCTACCTCCCAAGTTTCCAGAATAGCTATTGTGAAACTGAGTGCCAGGCAACATGGACTTTGTACTCAATGCCCTTTTTTTTATTTATTCCATGGTGTCAGTTCAGTTAGTGGGCTACACTTACATGGCACCTCTATTCCATCAATGACTGTACTTCCTTTACAGCAGAGTAAAGAAATGCAGACTGCACATTCCTCCCTAGCCCCCAAATTCTCCCCTGAAATTTAATGGCAAAAAATATTTTGTGTTGTAATTATGCATTTTGGACACCAAAATAGTTTTCTTAAGTGTCTTCAAGGTTTAATAATATTAGCTATGTACACCTCAACTCTGCAAAACGAGGTTGCCCTACCCCACCGGTATCACCACAATAGTTGATGTGATACAGATCCTGTGAGCGGTTGGAGGCCGATAAGAATTTTTAAAGTATGGCCCCAAAATGTGGGCTGCTCCTCCTTTACAGAAATGTACTCACAAGAGGCCTAAAGCTATAGCAAGCTAAGCTACATTCATTACTATTGGAGGAGGAAGAAAATCCACCTATTGTTGGATTTATGTTTCTAGGGTTTCTTTTTCCTTCCAGTTGTACTAAGTCTTTTGCAATGTATTAAATCAAACTCGCTAGTGGGTAACTCATAGCAGCTGAGCTGTAGGCAGTCCTGGTTGCTTTCTAGCAGCATCCAGAAATATCATCTTGTTCATCCTGTAGTACACACAGGATGTTAAAATTGCTGGGCATCTACCAGATGAGGCAAAAAAAAGTGCATGTGATGCTATGAGCATACTGATCTTACTATCCTAAATTATGAAACTATGTAATTACAAAATTTGCATCCTTTTTACAATGACATAATGATGCACAGAACATACGACATTATTATTATGATTATGTCCAAACTGACTAAACTAAACCAGTGGTAAAACAGGGATTTTCAGATTCTGTTCACGGTCCTTTAAAAAAAAGATGTGATTTGATTTTGTTTTTTTTTAAAACTACAAGATCAGTTTTATACATTACATTCCTTGTGCATTTTCCACTTCAGTTAGGCACATCAGCCAACCTTTCTCTTACAACCCACACAAACTATAGAGAAGTGTTTTCCTTTGAAAGCCTTCCATATCTATGGACATTGATTGGTAACAAATGACAACATAGATGATGTAAATACAGAAATGCTGCAATTTAGGTACCACAGACCCATAGGATGGCCGGCAAAGGAAGGGCTCGTGGGCCCAATTCACTGTCTATCCTACATTTTCCACTTTAAAGTTCAGCACAATTTTGGAGAGAGATCCAAAGCTGCCCAAAATGAGCTTGGGTGGTATCTGCAGTCTAAATGGAAATTCTTTTCTGTGCAGTTTTTGTCTTGCTCAAGGAAAATTGAGTGCATATACACCCACACACTCCTAGACGTCCATGTTGCCACTTATAAAGAAACTATCTCTTGACAATTTCAATTCAACTGAATTGAATCGATTCATTTTAGGCATACAGGGTTCATTAAAGTCAATAAGATAGCCACAACCATGTGACCAAAGCCCAACCATTTTATGTGTATTGCAACTGATATCTTGATTTTTTTTATTCCTCCCAAGAGCCCCCTTCCCCATATAGCATAATTACACATAAGGTGATACTTCAGACTAGTGCAAGTGTATTTGTGGAGGATTACAGAACTAGAATTAACTTGCATATAATGAGAGGAAGCACCAAGAACCAAGGCAAATGAAGGACAAACTGAAATTGCAAAATAATCTTTGTTTGTAGGGTCTTACTTACTGTTCTGTTTCTTACATGATGTCTGTGATGGGGCAAGGTGGGTAATCATTTTAAATAATAAATCAGAGCAATTGTTTCAAAAATAACATTTTTCAAGTCCACAGAGCCAATCAGAGCACTGGATTTAACTGAATGCTCAGCAGTACAGTTTGACTATTCCCAAGAGAAAGTGAATTGCTTTTGGTAAGTTGAGGTTTAAATACAACTTTGGGGTGTCCTAGTGTATCCTTTCTTTCTTTCTTTAAAAGTTTCTCAGTGCTATTCTGCGGAAACCATTTCTTCTTTTCCTCTTCACCTCACTGCAACCCAAATTGTTCTTATTTGTCATAAATTCAATTAAGACATTGTGCTGGTTTTCCTTGATTTGTCAATTTGCCATCAGAACTAATTGCTTCCTGCTCTCTTTTTGTTCTTATTTATTTTGAACAGCTTTAGAAAATGGCTGTGCTTGAATTCCCAGAATTTTCGTTTAATTAGGAAAGAGCAGTGTACCCATGCATGCTATTTGATTGCTTAGCTCCTCTTGCATATATATGTTGCTTAAGACTGAAACAAAAAGCTGCGGTTTTAATCATCCTAACAAGGAAGGTCAATAGCAGTTTCCATAATTTACCTGGTCGTACTTGGCCTTTGGAATACACTGGCTTGGGCCATACTTGTGTTTCAGTTCAATGGAGTTAATCCTTTTGAATTCTATAAATTTAATTATAACAAAATATGCATTTAACTTACGAGTAATCCTCTATTAGCGACCACAATTGTTACCAGCAACATTGTTTAGCAAAGCAGTCTTTAAGTCAGTGGTTCTCAACCTGTGGGTCGGGACCCCATTTGGGGTCGAATGACCATTTCACGGGGGTCACCAAACCATGCTGTCCGCCATTTTTTTCCCTTTTCCCTAGCTGTCCTACTCCCTCTTATTGGTGGCCACACCCACTTGGGGGTCACCACAACATGGGGAACTGTATTATGGGGTCACGGCATTAGAAAGGTTGAGAATCACTGCTTTAAGTGAAACTGTAATAATTTTTATGATCTTACTTCAGCTTTCCTTTGCTGAAAGTTGTAAATGTGAGGTTTGTAAAGTTATTTTTTCACCCCCAATATGACTGCAAGGTATCACTAAATGAGGCAGTCACTAAATGAGGATTACCTGTACTTTTTTTTTTTTTTTTTTAAAGCAGCCATGCCTTCAGGACATGCTTAAAATGGTTTCTCCAAGCAGGAGCCCCTCCCCAAACATGTTGATTAGGCTTGATGAGAGTCATACTCTGGTAGGCCCTACATATGTCTGATTCACATTAAATGTAGAACTTTGGATGCATCTTTAATGCTGATAAGTTTTTACCTGTTTTGTTTTTCAACCACTAATGCTATTATTCTTTTTTATCATAAGGCTTTGGTCAAATTTCAAGTATTTACCGCAATTGCTTTTTATTCCTATTAAGAAGAAAAGTAAAAATATTTTTAGCTTCAGTTTCTTTGGGAAAATGGAATATTAGTTTCGGAAAATGACTATGGTTTCCTTACATTTGTGAAACAGAGTGTTTACAATTTTATATTTTACAGTTTAGTATTTCCAATGCGGACATATTATCTGTTTGCAAAGACTGGAGTAGAAGCAGATGAGTGGATTAAAATATTGCAGTGGAAACTGGTAAGGAAATTTCCATGATTTGATTAAAATTAAATGGGTAGCAATACAATGACATATAACAGTTCACGCGGAGAGTGCTGATTTCTCTAATTTAATCCTACAATGGTAGCCTTAGAAATACTATATTTAAAAAGAGAAAATCACAACACCCATACTCGTGGACATTTGTACATTCCCCACTCCAAAAAGCCATAGGTTGCTTCTTTGCTTATGCAGGTATTCCTTGACCTGCAACCATTCATTTAGTGACAATTTGAAGTTACAACAGCACTGAAAAAGTGACTTATGACTGCTTCTCATACTTAACGACCGTTGTAGCATCCCCATAATCCAGTGTTTCCCAAACTTGACAATTTTAAGGCATGTGGACTTCAACTCCCAGAATTCCACAGCCAGCGTTGCTGGCTGTGGAATTCTGGGAGTTGAAGTCCTCATGCCTTAAAATTGTCAAGTTTGGGAAACACTGCCATAATCACACGATCAGAATTCGGGTGCTTGGCAATCAGCATGTATTTATGATGGTTGTAGTGTGTTGGGGTCTTGGGATTATTATTTGCAACCTTCCAGGGGAGCGCCTGACAACAAAGTCAATGAGGGAAGCCAGTTTTGCTTAATGACCGCAGGATTCACTTACCTGCAGTGATTCAATTAACAATGGTAGGAAAAAAGGTCATAAAATGTCTGACTCACATTAAACGGAACAACACTTAACTACTGTCTTCCTTAGCAACAGAAGTTTTAGCTCAATTGTGGTCGTAAGTCGAGGACTATCTGCACTGGCTCCAATTCAATCCTTCCTAGCTCCAGATAACAAATAGATCTTAAGAGCAATAATATTCTGCACAAACAATACCAAATTAGATCACTCAAGAATGTGACTTATATACGGTAGTTTCCTATTTTCTTTTTCCAAAAGGAAATGAAACTGTATTAAACATTAGGGCCCAGTGCTTCTATACATGTCACAGAGCACACTCAATTTCACTTTTCTCTGTAGTGTGTCTTTGCAGTCTTCCTGAGCTTAGCTAGTGCAAGTGATTCAGTCATAATGAAACTCCCTCCTCCCCAAAGCTGTTATTTGGACTTTTAAGTTATCCTTTAATACTGCACAATGGTGCTCATTGTGGGTAATCACATGAATTAAAGCTTTATTACGCAAGAAAAGGCTTTTAGTGAATGAGAAGGGTAGTATAGGTGAGGCTTTGAATTGGATTAAATGCTGAATGGAGAATCTTAGCTCTAACAAAAGTGAATGATTTGCCTTTTTGGTAGGAATGAGAAAACAGGAGTGAGGCTAAATTTGCAGTTGGACAGTAGTTTAGTCAAAATGGTTTATTTGTTTGAAACTACTCGAAATCAGCAGGGGTATGGGATGATGACAGCCATCAAGGCAGAATTGTTGCTTTACATTTTCCAAGTAAAACATACAAAATAGTCTAATAAAAAGCTGAAACCACTTAGTTTAGTGACTACTTTTAAAATAAAAAATTATGCATAGAATTGGTAAGAATTCACCAAGTTTAATGTTTCAATCTGAGAAATAAAAAAAGAGTTGTGAAATGCTCAAATGATTTGGGGCAGGGCTTTTTCAACCTTTTCACCCAATGTACCACTTTTAGGATATGGCAACATCCGAGTACCACCAGTCACCTAGCAAGGTGTCAAAAACTTGATGACCCCCCCCCAAAAGGAAAAAAGTGATAAAGTACAGGTAGTTCGCTTAGTGACTGTTTGAAGTTACAATGGCACTGAAAAAAGTGCCCCCCAAGCCACAGCCGAGCAAGACACCTGCCTGCCCGCCCGGCGGTGTTCTTCCTCCTGCCGGAGGTTTTCATTGTTGTGAGCATTTCCGTTGAGGATTGGCAGCAGGGATGGGGTGGGGGGTGTTTGGTTTTTATTCCCCCCATCTATTGGGTGGTTGCAGCAGGTTTTGGTTACTTCACATGACCCTGGGACACTGTGACCGTCATAAATATGAATCAGTTGACAAGCATCTGAATGTAAATCACAAGACCCTGGAGATGCCGCAACATTCCAGCTGATTGGCGCTTCTTCTAGGCTCAGAAGAAGTGCCAGGATCAGTGCTGCTTTCCAGCTGATTGGTGCTTCTTCAGGGCTCAGCAGAAGCACCAGGATCAGCACCGAGCTCCAGCTGCAGCCTGGTGCTGACCCTGGCACTTCCGCTCAGCCCTGGCAGCCCCAAAGAAGCGCCGATCAGCTGGAAAGCGGCATTGATCCTGGTGCTTCTGCTGAGCCCTGACAGCCCTGCAGCTCCAGCCATCTCTCGCCCAGGCTTGTGCGGTGTTGTCACCGGTTCAGCTCATTGCCCTCCCCCACTACCACTTTTCTAGGATGGTTGCGTACCACCTGCAGGTGCCAATGTACCACAGGGGGTGCCCGTACCACTGGTTGAAAAGCCCTGATTTGGGGGAATGATTTGAAGAGAAATATTCTTAAATTCAAATAACCAAGTCGTGTTATAATAGGACTTGTTTTCTTTTTCTATTTCTTTTACGGCATCAACCTTCCCCCCCAACACTGATATCTTTGTGTCTTATCAAACTATTCTTTCATCTTTATTCAGTCAATCCTGCTTAAAATATATAAAGTTGAGAAGTCCTCTCCATTATTGGCCCTGCTGCAGTGTTTATTTATTTTTATTTACTTTTTTAATATTCAGTCATAAAAAGGGCTCCCAGTGGCTTACATTTAGAAGACAAATTGAATATTTGTTGCAATAATAAAAGTCAGTAATATTAATAAATATCAATATGATAAATATGAATGCAAAGCTGAATGCTTTTCAGTTCCCAGATGCCCTTCATGAGACTTGCATTTTCATTTTCATTTTCACTGTTTCCAGAAGGCCAGCGATGAGGGTGCTAAGCTTTCCTCCGAAGGGAGGCTATTCCCAAACTTGCTACCAAGGCTGTAAATTTCTGGGCAGCCAATTCAGCAACTGCAATACTGATACTGTGATCATGGTAACCTTGTGCTAATATGAGACCCACTGCATTTTGAACAAATTATACTTTCTTGTGGTGGGGTGTGTGTAAAATTCTAATTATTGCTAATTGCCATATACTACAAGGGTGGGCAACAATGGCAATCTTATGACCTGTGGATTTCAACTCCCAGAATTCCTGAGCCAGCCAGAAATTCTAGGAATTGGAAGTCCACAGGTTGTAAAGTTGTCATAGTTGCCCACCCTGATAGACTACCTTTTGTATACGATATATACTATAGTGAACTGATTAGAGATGATGGGAGATATAGTCTAGCAATATGCAGAGAATATCAGAAGCTCTTAAATTACACAGTATTTTAATTTACTTTTATTTATAAATTCGTTTCAACAGCAAATATTTTCTCCTTTATATTTTTGTTTCTAGTCCCAGATAAGGAAAAAACGCCAGCCTGATGCCACACTCAGGCCATAGTAATTTTGGTTTCAAATCTAACTGCACGGCAATCAACATCGGTTCATATTCATACTCCCTTCAGATTCGTTATTCAGCATTAAGAAGTGCTGCACCAGATCAGATCAAAGGTTTTTAAACTCTGCAGTTGCCGACTTGCTGACAACCTATTTCCAGGAAATTCTTGAACACTCTCTTAAAGCAGAAGACGATTACCTTGGAAGACGGATATTCACCTGTTCAACATTTCATTATTCTGGATACGCCCGGTGATTACTGGCATTCTGTATTTGCCTTTGCTGCCAAGTTTTCACTAGTTCTTTGTATGTAAGCAGTTTCAATGAAAGTACTTAGTTTCATAGCATGAACCTGAACTTGTTGTGTACTCTCTCATCATGGCTATCATTCTGTATGCTTCAAACCATTTACACTGTGGTCTGTTAAGACACATTACCTGCACACAGTTTTTTTTTAATAGTTTTGATTTCATCTGTGGCTTTGACTGGTGTTAAGAATCTTTTGTTAACCCTTCTAAATCATTTTCTCAGAACTACTGCAGTTTGAATTCCCTGATGAGCGATCGTTATAATTTACTGCTAGTGGAACAAATTTCTATGGGCAAGATATTTTTTTAACACTGGGAGTTACAGGTAGCCCTTGATTTACAGCTATTCGTTTAGTGACTGTTCAAAGTTAAAAAAAGCACTGTAAAACATGACTCATGACTCGTTTTCACACGATCGTTGCAGCATCCCCATGTCACGTGATCAAAATTTGGGCGCTTGACAACTGGCATGTAATTATGATAGCTGCATTGTCCAAGGTCATGTGATCACCATTTGTAACCTTCCCAGCTAGCTTCTGACAAGCGAAGTCAATGGGGGAAGCCAGATTCATTTAACGACCACATGATGCACTTAATAGCTGCAGTTAACATGGCCCTCATTCATTAATGGCTGTCACCAATTGCTGCTGCTTTAAATTTACTCCAAGGACTCAAAATGCCACAATGGCATTTGTCATTTTGTCAGTGCAGATAGATCAATGTAGCTGTTGTCTAAGACAAAAAGAAACTCCATTTGTCTCAAGACATATATAGATGGTAACAGCTACATTGTTTAACTATATTTGCCCTATAGTAGAAATTGATATCTATTGGAATCTTTATGCTGAATGCACATCTAATAAATGTATTCTGATCCTGGTTCAGCAATACATTTTCTGCAAATATTTAGCATACTTAAGCATAAAGTCATGTGAGAACATACCTCCTTTGCTAAATCATAAGAGACCTGCAGAATCAAAGTCTGCATAGCATTTTATTACCTCCAGTTGTCAGCTAATGTCTTTCGAATGATGAAATAAATTTTTCTGTTAGTGTATGCATTTGACATACTATGATGTTCTATGCCAGAGTTCCCCAATGTTTCCAGCTATGTGGACCGGTGTGGGGGGGGGGAGAAGAGGGGATGGTTCTGTGCAAACAGCTGGCAAGCATGCGCATGAATGCAGCTTTATTTGCATGAATGGCGTGTATGCATGCCTGCTGCTCATGCAAATAGGGCACGCACACACATGCTCACCCACTGCTCGCACAAGTGAGGATGTGTGTGTGCTCGCCAACTGTTTCCAGGGCCCAGATGCAATCCCCACATGGTCCACTAGTGAGGACCCCTAAGTATGCCACTAACTCAAACCTATTCTAGAGGCCAGAGTACTTGGGTTTAAAGAAAAGCAGCGCAACAAGAAATATAAAACAACACAATACATATGAGAGAACAAATAGGCATGCATGTAGAATTAGTAATTAATTCCCATTAATTACTATTTAGAGTTAATACCATTTAAGAGTTCCAAAATATAAGCAACCAACTATGGCTCTCATATTTGTTAACATTTTCTTGTATTTTTTTAATCTTGTAAAACATTTGTTTTCTCGTATGTTTTATTATTTAATATTTTTATGTATTACCAATAGGAATATTTCCAATATTTCCAACTATTACACAGTTGTCAGAGTTTGTAAAAACAAGAGTGAATGAAGGATCATACAAATATATATTGGGAAGAACTGTATCATATTTTATACTTTTATTATAAAATTTCTAATAAACCAGGAACAAAAAGAAAATACAATTTTAGCTGTGCAGTGGATAAGACAATAGTGATAATACAAATATTTCCAAGTTTTACATAACTAATCTTCCTTTCTCAGTGGGGTCTAATGCTAGATACTGGTCTTAATTTAAATGAGATTTCCACTACTGGATTTTGAAAAAAAAGTACTTGTGTATTCTCTTGGTTCAATGTTTCTCAATTGGGACAACTTCCAAATCATAAAATATAAGAGTTAGAACAGATTTTGGACATTAGCTACTCTACTCATTCTCAATCTTGACAATCTCCAGGTGTGTACATTTTAAATTCTAGATTCTCAGCAATGGCCTTGCTGGCTGTGGAATTCTAGGAGCTGAAGTTTACACATCTGGAAGCTGCCATGATTGATAAACAATGCTCTGGTCTAGACGCCACCTATATGCCTGATCTGTTTTTCTCTTGAAGCCTATTGGTTAGAGTGCAATCGTATATGTAGCTACTAATGTCCCGCCAAAGTGGCTTTCTTCCATATATAGAATATTCCTTTTTATGTATTATGATTCTTATACTTTACAATTTTCTTTCTCTCTAAAAAATACTCCAAGTTAGGTTTCCATGGCTTTTTTTTACTCCAAGGCAACAGCACTATATAAATCAACATACTGATATTAAAGACAGCAATAATGCTAATATGCAACATCTATCTCTGTGATAATGATCAGACTATACATCTTGCCTGTATCTTTTATTCAGATCTGCTTAGGAACATACAAAGACAGATAACTCAGCAAAGTACCATAATTATATGTATTCAAAACATCAAGTTTTACAAAGAATACAGGAAGAGAATGCACATTGCACTGATCAAATTGTTGACATATAGCTACCTTGAAGTTTAAAATTCTCTTATCCAAACAAAGAACCATTGATTGCATACCAGTATTAACATAAGTTTTCCCCAAAATGTTCTTCTAAGCATAAAGGAAGATTTAACTGCAAAGTGTATGTTTCCACTAGTCTCCATGTATCTAGACAGAGGCAACATATTGCTGGTAGAGTGAAAAAATTGTGGATGGTATATTATACACAAAAAGTATTTTTTCTACTATGAAATATATGCTAGCGTGAAGTTAACTCCATGGGAGTTGTTATACTCACTAATACAACCAGCAACCTAAGATATATAGGGAAAGCTACAGCCCATTTATCTCAATTTTACCTTATATTTCAGTCAAGTACAGTTTTTAACATATAATAAGAGAAAGTGACATTTTCCCCAAGACATTCATTATACAGTGTGAAAATGACTGAATCTTTCCCAGTTTCATATTAAAGACTTTCTGTGCTTTGGATATAAATATTGAGTTAAGAGACTTCCACCACTTGCCACAGCTCTTCAAACAAAGGAGCCAGTTCTTTTTCCAGGCTTACAATCAGTCCTACACAAAGATAGGTAAAGAAGATGAGATATAAAGAATGAAGATGAGACAGAAATGAAAACAAGTATGGAAAGATTTAAATTCCATCTTAATCTATGGTTTTGGAAGGGCAGTCTTACATCTTACACTAGAGACTGGCTCAGAAATTCTGGAAGTTGAAGTCCACAGGTTGCAAAGGGTCCATAGTTGCCCACCCCTGCCCTAGATTTGTTCAGAGGCACTACTGAATCCAGAACTGGCACAAGTGGGAGTTACTTCACTTTCATAGTGTTAGGAAAAAGTTGTTTCTTCGGTGAGGAGCAGTATCATTGCTAGCACGACAGATAGTTCCCTTTGTATTGGAGGAAAATTGAAATATTGGTTCTGCCACCAAGAATAATCTCTGAAAGCTTTGGTATAAGGCTTTCTTTAGGTCTAGCTTTTACTCCTTACGACAGGAATGAATAATTTCAGACTTCTTTGCAAAAGAAGCTTAAAAAATGGGCACAGACCTTATCATTTAAATCTAAGTATTGAAATGCTGATTTCAATTTTGAAAATGTACCTGTATTGGCGTTGCTGCTGGCAATAAAACTCACTACCAAAGGAAGTTTATTGAACTGAATGACCTACAAGAAAAGAAATAAAACTTCAACATTCAATGTAAGTGTTTTGCTATGGTCAGTTTACACGTCTGGGTTGTGTATTGCAAGCTGGCAGATTAGCAATTAGCCATTCTCTATTCCCTCCTTTAAAATAATGGAAGTGCTAATAATATCTTTTGAATATATTCATAGGCACATACCTAGGTCACACCTAATCTAAAAACAGGTAGTCCTCGACTTACAACTGTTTGCTTAGTGACCATTTGAAGTTGCAAAGGTACTGAAAAAAGTGACTTATGAGCATTTTTCACACTTATGACTGCTGCAGCATCCCTACAGTTATGTGATTTACATTCGGATGCTCGACAACTGGTGATCCCCTTTTGCAACCTTCTGACAAGCAAAGTCAATGACAAACCAGATTCACCTAACAACCGTGTTGCTAATTTAATAGCTGCAGCAATTCACTTAACAAACGTGGCAATAAAGGTTATAAAATGGAACAAAACTCACTTATCAAATTTCTCACTTAGTGACATAAATTTTGGGCTCAACTGTGGTCATAGGTTGTGGACTATCTGTACATGAAACATCACAATACCCTATTTCAAAAGAACATTCTGGTTTCTCTTAACGTTGTATAAACCTTTTATATTGGCTGGGTATTGTGATAAGCTACATACCTGAACATACAGTACTTTGTTAAACTACTGAATCCAGGTTCACACAGCACACAAAACCACAAACCCAGGTTGACTTAAGCCCATAGTTACTTAGGTTCCCTCATCATGCCAATTAAACTCCAAACAGTGATAGATTTTGAACAGACTTTTCTGTGGCACCTGAACTGATTCAGTTCAAAACTTTTCTGCAGCATTTTTACATTTATTTACCTGCTGGCATTTCTCACTAACAAGCAACCTTGTTGCTAATTTCTTACCTGGTAAGTATTATAGTAACAGATTATGCTTTTGTTTTTGGAAAGCCCAAGTTTGCTGCCCTGATCTGTCGCAAGTGCAAATGTTGACAAGAAACCGGGTCGAAGAGCATGCTCAGGGGCATTGTCATTGGCAACTAGAAGAAGAAGGTATTTTGTAACTGTTCACAGAATAAGCAGAAATGCAAAGCATCATCTTCTTGGACAGCAGTATAAACTCCTGAGTCCTCAACATCCAAACAAGGTCTAACGAGTTTTAAAAGTAGTACTGGCTGTCAAAAAACATAGGTCAGTTTTCTCTAGCTTGGGCACCCTTTGGGTGTGGAGATTCAGCATGACCTATGAAAAATGGTCCATTCATTTGGAGAAAGTTTGGGAAACAGGATTGGCTCTTCCATGAATATTAATATGGTACACTATGACTGCAGTAATGAAGAGCAAGGAATACAGTAGCTCTTGCATCAGTATGTTTCAAAAACCGACCCACTGCAGTCCTTTCTGAAATGCTATTAATTAAAATCCTAAATATATAGTCAATTAGTACATTTTAAACTCACAAATCAAAAATAACTGGGAGATCTGACAAACCTCTTCCTTTTTTTAAGAAGAGCTTTAAGTATATTACCGTATATTCCGGCGTATAAGGCGACCCGGCATATAAGACGATCCCTGTCTTCGGCCCTGAGTTGCATGCCTAGAAAGTCGTCTTATACGCTGGAAACTACCGTAATTTCCGGCGTATAAGACGACTCGGCGTATAAGACAACCCCCGACTTCGGCGACGAATTTACCACTTGCGAAAGTCATCTTATACGCCGGAAAGTACGGTAGTTTAATCTCAGCACAGCTTTTAGTTTGAGTTGTTTTCACTCATCGCTCGTAGAACATTGTCACTCAAACTCAAAACACCCACAAAAAAGCTGGCATATGATTTCCTCAAAGTCACAGTTTCCATAAGTCACATTAAGGAAGTGCGTCATGGCTGATGAACTGGCATTATGCTTCCAGCTGACCAACAACTATGCTAAAGGCCAACAAGAATGAAGTAACAAAATTATGAGTAATGCAGATGCGTGCCTCCTAGCTCAGACTGAACAATTTCAGTTTGGAATCAGGCTAAAGCAGCATATTAAAACTTAGGTGTAAGAAGGATGAAACATCTTCCTTTTGTCATCTCAGTTGGGTTGTAAGGTTGTTCTTCAGCAGACAGTTCAATACCAAGCATGCAGTAATCAATTTGCAAAGGGACAATTCAGCAATTTATCTATCTTTGATTATTCCTTACCCTTAATTACTGGTACACCATCTCTGTCTGACACTACAATAGCATGAAGTCCTTCAACACTAAAACAAATAAAAGGAGATTGCTTAGTCATCTGTCTAGAAAGACGGCAAGCCATTTGAGTTTGCTGCCTCCTTGCTTTTACTTTTAATTAGTTAATAAACATAGCAATTTAAAACTTGTTAATAAGTTTATAAAATAATTTGACTTTGTAAACATAATTTTGGGTTCCTTATAGTGTAGCTTAAAGCGATTCCGCATTTTATTATCACAAAAATTAACCTGGAGGTAGATTAGGTCGAGAGTGTGTGACTGGTAAATCTCATCCAATTAGATTTTTGGGTATTTGAAAACTCGAATCTTATTTTCCTGGTCGCAGTACAATATCTGAATCTCTTGAGATGAGCTCATGTCAAATAATTTCTGATAATCACAGTTTTCTCAACAGTAAGCATAATTTTGTAAACATTATTTGATGATTTTTATTCCTAAAAGTGGTCTGAAGGCGCTCGCTTATTGTAGATGTAACTCTGAAGCTAAACAGATTTTAGGTCTTCCAGATAGGCTTTGAAACCCATGAATTCTAATCAAAACACAAGGGAGGAAAAGATGATTGAAATAGACTGTGTTCATTCTTGTTTAATATTATCAGCACTTTTGAGGCCATATAATATTTGCACATTAGGTTTACTAAACAGTTGCTGGCAACCAAAGAATTCCATACAGGTAGTCCTTGACTTGCAACCACAACTGGGAGCAGAATTTCCATTGCTAAGCAAGATGGTTATTAAGGGAGTTGCACCCTATTTTACAACCTTTTTTGCAACAGTTGTTAAGTAATCACTGCAGCTGTTAAGCAAATCTGGCTTCTTCCCCCATCGAATTTGCTTTTTGGAAACTGGCTGGGAAGGTCGCAAAGGGTGACCTGGGATGCTGCAACCGTCATATATACATGCCAGATGCCAAGTGCCCAAACTTCGATCATGTGACTCTGGAGACACTGCGATGATTGTACATGTGAGGAACGGCTATGCTGTGGTCCCTTTGAATGGTCCCTAAATGAATGGTTGTACGTTTAGGACTACCTGTATTTTGTGACCATATAAAGTTGTGTTTATACTGAGGCAAGTGCATTGTTTGACCTTGCACACCACTGTTAACACTGACTTCCAGGGTTTCAGTTTAGAGGTTTTTCTATCCCTACATAGAAAAACAAGAATGGAGCCTGGGAATGTTTGCAAGCATGGCATGTACTTTTTCACAAATTACAGCTCTCAACAAGCAGGAAAAAAAATCTCCACTATGAAATGGGGGATCTGTATTTCTGCTCTTATTCTCTTTTTATACTATGCATTCTCGTTCTACATCAGCAAGGGCTGTAACAGAAAGGGATGGGATAGCAAAACAAAAAACAAAAAAAACCTCCTCATATATATCGAGCCCATCAGATTGCAGTTTGTAATTTGGGGCTGTCAAAAAACAGAAATCTTAAGCTTTCAAAGTAGCCATTACCATTCTTCCCTTTCCAGCACAAACACCCCAAATTTGCAATTCAAAAAGTAATTCAAAATCCTCTTGAGAGATAGATACTTCTTATGCTATTTATTTCAGCTGGGACTAGCCTAAGTCTTTGGCTTTATCAGGGATTGCCTTGAAGCAATTACATATTTGACCAAAGGATTAGAAGGAGCAGCCAGAGGGACCTTCATCTAGATACTTCACACTAGAGGACTCATTGGTAAAACTAATGTCATCCTGCAATAACATTCAAGTGAAAGTTAACATCAGAAAAGAATGAAAAAAAATTGCAAGACTATTAGAGATTTTTGAAATTACTCAAGAGTATTTTTACATGTTTATATGGTATAAAAAATAATAAGTATTTTACCTTGGTAGTTTTTTATACAGGAATCTTTTCAAATCCTAGGGTGAAACAAAGTAAGCAGGGCTTTTTAGCCACTTATATTACTTATAAAAAGATCATACTCCATGCTTTGTTGTCATTAGAAAGGATGATATTCCTTTAGGAATTGGCAGTAATTCCTAAATACTGCCAGGATCATAAGCTTAATAACTATAGGCAAAGAAATAAACAGTATTCAACCTTCTCAATCCCAACTTCTTGGCCACATTTTTTAATGCATTTGTACTATTCAGCTGCCATATGGGTTTATTGTTCTTTGTAGCTGAACCAATTACTAATGAAATATAGGTTATAGACTAGATTAGAATAAGCTAAATAAATATTCCATAAGCATTAGTAGAAATTTTTCAATATGTAACTTCTTACAAAACACTTTCCAATCATTAAAAAGACATTTCATACTTACATCTGCCATGATACTCAAAAAATTATGAATTGCCAGTCCACTGAAAAGCCAAAATGATATATTTTTAGAAAAGATAATCTGTTCGCCTTTAAAGTGGTATCAGATTCTTTGCTATTTCTATAGCAAACAAAACATAGCTATTGGCACTGGTGATGTTACCTAGTTTGGTTAATGAAATGTCTGCAAGAAAACAAGCAAGCTCAGAGAGAACCAAGGACCCCACATAACTACTGGGGCTACACAATGATCTGGATTCAAAGATAAAAAATGATTTGGGTTTGGGAGGTTAGATGGCCCACTCAGATGCTTTTTTTATTGTTTTGCCTGAGTTTACCTTGGTCAGCCTTGTAGACAATTACCCTTTGTTAATTTTTTCATTGTTTTTAATATGTTGTTAGTCATGTTAACTTATAAAAGTGTATGGGCATGCATGTCATAATTGTTAATACTACCTTAATTCAAACATACTTTTTCTGAGATCTATTGTACAAGCTCATGTGGAGGTATAATAAAATTAGATATACATACCCATATATTTAAGTATGATTCTTTATGCAGTTAATAGACATGATTATATTTGTATAACTTAGTGCCCATACTTGATTCCAGGCTGGAATCAGTTAAAATAAACTAGGCAATTGTCTTTCTAGGCAGGGCAAATTGAATGATGTAAAAGGAGACTACGACATAAAAATGTTTTTTATTGTACATGTCAATATCCTGAGGGCTACTACAGGTATGCAGTTTAACAGGGGAGTCAATTTAATGGCTTATCAATTTCAGAAGAAGTGTTGCAGTGTAATTGTATTTGTTCTTTTATCTTTCTGTTTCAAGTGTATTTGGCCAAATATATATAATCTATAAATGTAGAAGTGTTGCACTTAGGTCCTCTCTCCTTCTGCACAATCTATTTCCAGATTCTACTTCTGTTCCATCTCCCTGTAAGCACATTTCATCTTCAAATGCTTTGGCTTCTAATCTGAGTGGGTGATTTTTTTCACAACATTCAGGAAAATATGAATTGTCAACAGTCCAACTTATTTTTTCCCTTTGAATTTGGAGTTCTATACAGCCCTGACATCTATTTCTCTAGAAAATACTAGGAAAAGTTGCACTGAGTCAATCTGTGCTTCTCAAATTTGGTATCAATTACTTTAACCAGAGCATAGTACCTTTTACCTCTTAGGTTGAAAGTTTTGCTTTCTTAGGCTTCAATATATATAAATGAATCGAAGGCTGGAAAAGAAAGGATAATCCCTACAGATAATGGCAAACATCAATCCAATTATGAAACACAGAGAAACTTCAGTGACCACGTCCACAAGGATCACTTCAGTGATCATGCCAAAGGAATAACCTTTCCAGTGGTAATGCACAGCTGTGAAAAAATATTTTTGAATTCTGGATTTGGAAAAGTCAAACATATTGTGAATTAAAAGACCAGTTAATTTTGAAATAAAGAATGACTGCCTGTGTGGTATGACTTGGCTAATTGTCTCTGGCCTCTACATGGAATTTTTGCAAAAAAGATCTAGAAGTGATATCTGGGCTCAGAAAAAGATCAATGTTAGGCCTGGTTAGTATTTGGATGAGAGACCAACAGGTAATCCCAGATTTGCCCATTGCCTGACAAGTAGAAAAGATACCAAAAAGCAATCCCAATAAGTTCATTATCATTGCAAAGTAAATTGCATGGCTATAGGGGGAAGAAAAGGAAAGTAAAAGGCAACAAATAAAGTGGAAGCACAGAATGAGAGACCATCAGGATATCTTCGGAAGAGCAACGAGCTCTCAGGGGCGATGAAGAGGCCGGGCATTTGCCGGGTCCGATCCCGGAGCCCCTAACTACTCTTGTCCTCCCGGGAAAGCCGGAAAACGGGACAGAAAGTTCTAATCCCACCCAAAACTGGGGAGCAAAAGGAGTGCTAATAACAAAATTAAACACGTGAGAAGGCCAACTCGCCCCGCAGCCTTCCCCGGGGATTCATAATAACGGCAACGACTCCCCCCATCCAAACCTCCCCTCTCTTCCGGGATTGAACTCTTTAACCGACCGACCTTAGATTGCGTCCGAATCGTTTTCCGGTCCCTGCGTCACGTGACTCTTGACGACTCTCGTCTCTCACGTGACCCCTCCCGGCCGGTCAGGCGCCCCTGACGTTCCTAGAGATACTAAAAAGAGGAGAAGACTGTTTCCGTCTCTCACGTGACTTCCTCAGAGCCTATCGGCAGCCTCGGACGTTGCTAGAGATACTAAAAAAAGGGACGGAGCCTAACAGGAGTTGGAGAGGGTTGCGGGGATGATGGAAACAACCAAAAAAGATTAACTTGTGAGCAATCCACGTACCTGGGTACGTGTAGAATAGTTTCGTTTGACCTGCCCATGTTACGATGTGTCGTCACGATGTCAAAAAGATGTTGAGGCTCTAGAAAAAGTGCAGGGAAGAGCAATAAAGAGGTTCAGGGGACTGGAGGCTAAAACATATATAAAACGGTTTCTGGAATTGGATATTAATGAAGAGAAGGACCAGGGGGTGACATAATGGCAGTGTTCCAATATCTCAGGGGTTGCCACAAAGAAGAGGGAGTCAAGCTATTCAAGGCACCTGAAGGCAGGACAAGAAGCAACGGATGAAAACTAATCAAAGAGAGAAGCAACCTAAAACTGAGGAGAAATTTCCTGACAGTTAGAACAATTAATCAGTTGAACAACCTGACTCCAGAAGTTGTGGATGCTCCAGCACTGGAAGTTTTATACCACCAAAATGGTATAAGGTTTCCTGCCTGAGCAGGGGAGGAAGACCTCCAAGATCCCATCCAACTCTTGTTATTCTGTTAGGTGTGAACTTCAACTCCGGGAACAAAGGATAAGATGTAACTGTCTAATAAGGGGGATTTTAGACAAAACAACCAAACCTTTCAGTGGGTCATCTATCTTCCCAGCTCCCAAGTTAGTTTTCATTCCATTCTAAGTAGCATTAGGGTTTTAGACATTTTAAGACAGCATGATGGGCAGAAATGCTATTGGTAGCTCAAAGTTTGGAGGAATATTTTTCCTAATCCATTTTTTTCTCCACACTTGGACCTAAGTAATTTTTTAAACTTGTGTTGAAGGAAAAATTTTGAAGGAAAAAATCAGGGTCCAGTCCAAGCTGGGAATAAACAAACATGGAGACTGCTTTAGAAAAAAGCGGACCTGATTTCTGTTTGAGGCAGATAGACTTGGGAGGGGGGAGTTGGTTTCTGCCTTTAAAATCCTTTGGGGAAATATATTCTGCCTTTGGGGAAAATATGTTCTGCCTTTTTAATATTTTCCAAAAGATTTCTTTCTCTGGATTCTTCCCACACTTGGAACCCTGTTTTGTGAGAAACAGAGCTTTCTCCACTATAATGAATTGCATAGATATTCAATAAAGAGTTAAAAAGAAGCAAAAATTTGCAAAAGCGATCTAAAATTGTGGAAAAAAAGGAAGCCAGTATTTTGTAATTTAAGATGTATCAGAAGAGACCAGGACTCCATTACAAAATGAGCCAAAGGCTTCTAAATAGGACAGGCTGCTTGAAAGCATTTTGCTATGAAGAGAATCCTTTCTCCACGTAATTATATTGAATATAGATGAAAACTGGAAGATAAAGAATTACATCTCTATAGTCTGACTGTTTTTCACTCATTTTTGCTTTATGAGCACTGTTCCAGGTTCAGTTCCAAATTTTTTATTTGCTGGAAACAGAAATGATCCTACTGGATCATCCTACTGTTTTCTGTTGGCTCTTTCTATTCACTTCTTGCTACCTATAGGTCTAGAAAAAGCCAAAGCCAACATTTACAAAAACCTTTGCCATTGTGTGTTAGACTTGAGCACTATAGGCAACTTACGAGGATGCGTTCCTTCATGAAAATGTTTTCAACCTGCAAACTATCTGTTCAATCTGGTTTGTTCAACACACTGTAGAGCCTTCTTTTTGCCAACTTTAATGTTCTACCTTTGATAGTACTAGACGGGAGTTTCATAAAATTTAATAAAAACTGTAGACCAGAATGAACCTGAGACCTTAGTCCAGTGGTGGCGAACCTATGGTACGTGTGCCAGAGGCGGCACTCGGAGCCCTCTCTGTGGGCACGCATGCCTTTGCCCCAGCAGAGTTTGCCAGAGTAACGAGCACATGGCGTTTGGAAATGACAGGGCAGGAAGGGAGTGAGCAAGCAACGTTGGCCCCCTGGGGATACCACGCTTACCCAATCTGTGACCACTGCAGCCACGCCCTCCCAGTGAGCCATGCCCCCCCACTCCCCCGAGGGCACCACAATACTGATGCAGCCCTGGCACTTTGCAATAAATAAGTGGGTTTTGGGTTGCAGTTTGGTCTCTAAAAGTTCACCGTCACTGCCTTAGTCCATGTATTTCTTCACTCCCCTTCTTTAATAACTTACTTGGTGGTATACCTTTACTACCTATTAGAGATTAAGCTTTCAATGAAGGAGAGATGGTTTGTTGTCTACTTTCAGGCTAGAAACCTTCCATTATAAACAGAGTTGCCAAATTAACAACTATTGCTATATGAAGTCTAATTCTGTCATGCAAAAAGTCCTTTTATTCTTTTATTCAAATTTTACTGTTTTCCTTTGTTATATTTTGTTCTTTGTCCTCTGCAGCCCAATTAAGGCTGCAGAACTATATTCACACTGAATTTTTCAAAAGGCCAGAGTGGGGGCCTGCCTCACCTGGGGAGGGAGTTGTAGAATAGGGGCAATGGCAAAGAAGGCTCTCTTCCTGGATCTCTTTGGCAGGTCTATATAATCTGTATGTGCTTGCTGCTAGCTAGTGTAATCATTTTTCTCTTCTTCCTTTTAACTTTCTTAAGGTTGGGAGAATCTTTGGAGTATAACTGAAAACCAAGACTAGTAGCTGCACAGGTGGAGAAAAGCACAACAGATATTCTGTTGATCAAGTTTTCTTCTCTAAATGCAAGAAACTGTTTTTATAGTATAGGACTAACTCAGATATAAACTGAAAATACTTTAAAAACATATGATTTCTTTAATCACATAAGATAAAAGGAATCTGATTAGACCACACCTGGAATACTGCAACCAATTTTGGCCACCATACTACAAAAAAGATATTGAGACCTTGGAAAAAGTTCAGAGAAGAGCAACTAAAATGATCAGACGCCTGGAGACTAAAACATACGAAGATTGGCTGCAGGACTTGGGTTTGGCTAGTCCAAAGAAAAGAAGAAACAGGGAATGATAGCAGTATTCCAGTATTTGAGAGGCTGCCACAAAGAAGAGGGCGTCAAACTATTCTCCAAAGCACCAGAGGGCAAGACAAGAAACAATGGCTGAAAACTGGCCAAAGAGAGAAGCAACCTGGAATTAAGGAGAAACTTCTTGACAGTGAGGACAATTAACCAGTGGAACAGCTTGCCTTCAGAAATTGTGGGCACTCCATCACTGGAGATTTTTAAGAAGAGACTAGACAGTCAATTGTCTGAAATGGTATAGGTTCTCCTGCTTGAGCAGGGGGCTGGACTAGAAGGCCTCCAAAGTCCCTTCCAGCTCTATTCTATTCTTCTAGAAGAACAAGACTTGTTTGCCCAACAGGTTAAACTATATTTGACAAACACGCTCATGTATTGACATAGTATGCCAAAACAAACCACATTAACTTGATGGTTTAACTTAAGACTTAACTGTTTTGGTTTAACCATTATGAATTGTAAATTCTGATTTAGGATTTAAGAGAACTTTACAAACACTGTCTCTGTGCTGTTGCTTCCATGTAATGTGCTGGTATCTGAATGTATTCGGGCGAATAATTAGATACAGTCTATTCACACTGAAAATAGTTTTATTTTGATATAAGTCAGATATTAGGTACATTACAAATTAAAATTTTGTTTATTCCTAACCATAAATGTACAGATAAATAAAATAAGATCTCTTTTGTAAGATGCCATTCTAAATTTTAAAGGATTTTTGTTACTGGGCATCTTTGATAGATTTTTAAAGCTTAATTTTAAACATTATCAGGTCTTCCAAGAATTAACACTGAAGTCCATTTAGATTTTTAAAGCAGACAGAACAGGTCAAGCAAATTCTAAATGTATTTACTTGACAATAAATTTATACTCGCGGAGCCCCCGCCAACTGAAACTTGCATATTTAATCAAGTTTTATAAAAACTTATGAGCAAACTGTAGTTGTTATCAGATTGCTTTGTGAAAGATTAGCAAACAGTTAAGAAATGTCTGTTGGTAAGACATCTCTATTATTTAACTTTATTCAAATGGAAAATATGTATAGTTTTTAGAAAAAAGCAAATCCACACAGGTTTTAATTAACAGATTCTGTAAGAACTAGAGGGTAAAATCTTAATTTTCATGAGCAGAGGTTTGCTCCTACAACCAAACTTTTTTCTTCCTCTGTGCTACATGAATATCTCCCCCAGGAAATTTGTCTAGAACAGATTTTGACAGAAATTTCGGAAAAAAGAATGGACTTGTTCTTAGTTCTGATTGTATATCATCCAGTATGTCCTCCCATATAGAGACGTACAGACATTTGAACATATCTGAAGAACCTGAACTAGCACTAAAATTGGCTAATTACATGATATGAAGCCATAGATAGAAGCTCTTATTGCAAACTATCATTATGAGCATCGCTAATATTTACTGATGAATTTGCACACAACCTTTGCAGTGAGCAACCCACCATTAAGGCAGTTTCTGTTTTTTAATTTTCTATTTGCAAGTGATCAACAAATTTTGCTCATGTCTCCTTATATGCATTATGTGGAAGCAAAGACATAAGCCAAGACAGTCTCATTGCAGTGAAGGTTCAGACCTCACCTCTCAACTAATGTATCCCAATTGAAAGTGGGCAAGATTATCAAGGAAAGAAAAGGAATGGCAATTTCCAGGCATTTTTTCTTGTTATGACATCCAAATCCCTACTACTTGTGCTACTCTCTGGACATATTTAGTCATACAATATTATACAATCACAAGTTAGAGGTATGATGCTAGGAAATACAGCAATACACAGATGCATACATAGTCATTTATAAGAGCAGCAGTTCCCAAACCAAAAGACTTTGGTGCAGTGAAAAGAAAACACATAAGCTAACAAAAATAAATAAATATAAATATGCAACCTTAACATAATCCTTAATGTAAGGCATATAATTTTTAAATCAAAATTGTAACAAAGCTGGCATATTATCTAGAGGCATGCCGTTATTTTGCAAATCAGAAAAGCTGTTGTAATATTAATATTACATAGGCTATAGATAATCTGAATCTTTGGGGCCCTAATTTATTAGGCACTTTTGTAGAGCAACCTGTATTAATTTCCATGGGGCTGATTTGGAAAAGCCCATCCAGAAACCTCAGCAGTTGATTTGTGTTCACAAAAAGCAATCATCCATGTTTTAGAATATGCTTAAACTTTCATGTAAGGTTGCTATTAATAGAATTTTTATTCTTGAAAATAATTCTTGTACTGCAAGATCTGCCTATTAGATATGATTTTCCCTCAATTGCTCCATTTACTTTGATGGATTGTTTCTTGCCATATTAGAAGAGAGCTTTTGATATTTGTTTTAAATTATTTTTAATAAGAAAGTTTTGTATTTTTTAACAGAGGAAGCCTATTTGGGCTTTGTTAAGAATTATGGCTCATTAAATCATAACCACATTGTCTGGTGTAGTTATACCTAATGCCTTGAAAACTGGAAACTGTTGTATACTGCACTGTTTAAAGCAGTGAAACAGAGATTGTAATGTATCCAACTGACATTCTAAAGAAAGAAAAAAGAGCTTGCAATTTTTTTTTTAATATATCAAAGCAACTTAAAAGAAGCCAGTAACCCTTCCACTCATGAAACATTTAGGCCAAAGGAATTAAAAATGTCTTAACCAAGTGTCCCAAACTTAAGTAACCTGTAGTACGGAAAACAGAACTGGACAAATTTATAAGAGAACTATAAACATATCTTCCAACTTTTTGTTCATTCAAAAGAAGCTTCATCTTTGGTTGGAATAGCTGTGATGGTGAAAGACTTTTTAAAATTATTTTTCCTTTGTTGTTTAACTAAACCACTTTTTTTTCTTCCAAAACTTAAAAACATGATTTGGTAATAAAACGAGTAGATTGAGATTCGGGTGTTCATGGAAATGATTTAACACTTCTGTACCTGGCAAAATTCTGTCATCAAATTTATAGCCCTTGTGGCTATTTTCAACTAAAAATAAAAAGTGCAAAGCGATCAGGTTATAGTCCAATTAAATTGGAGTGTGAAAGAACAGACTTTCTTAATAATGAAGATAAAACTTTTAGTAAAATGTCATTATAAATCCTGGTTAAAATTATAGTTGAAAGCTATGTTTAAAGTGAAATACTGTCCATGTTTTCCATCATTACTAATACTATTTAATATGCTTTCCACTTATTAATCCTAGAGGAAAATACTTCTAGGAGAATAAATGTTCTTGAAAGTTGAAGCTTAATTATATACCAATTTCATATAAAGCAAATATTATCCCAATTCTAGAAACCTAAAGGAAGGTATGATGCAAATAATCAACATAATTTTCTATATCCTTATTCCTAACCAGAGGGATAAATACAATTCATAAGTATAAACATTCTAGTATATTGTTTGCATATAAACTAATAGGGCTAATTAGTCTGTTATGAACTAGTAGTTCACCCTTGGAGATCCAAAACTCACATATTATTTGAGAAAAAGTTCCACTAATTTCACCAAGTTTTACTTGGGCTTTGGATTAAGAGACACAATTTGAACAAGCAGGCTTTCTACTACTCTTACTAGCAATTTCCCAAACACCTGCTCTTAAGAGATTAAGATGAAGTATATTATGAGGTGCAGCAGGTGAGGAGAATCAATATAAAGAGGAGTGTCACTTTAAAATACAACTTCCTAGAGAAAATGCACCTTTAGATCTAAGCCCATGGATTCACTATGGAAATGTTAAATGAAAATCTTGAAAATCAACTACCAAATGAAAGTTACCAAGTATTTTTGATGACCATAGAAGTTTCTTTTATCTTCATTCAGCTTACCTACTGGTTAAACTTCAGGTTTTGAAAGCTTTCTTATCCCTCCATTCCCCCTCCCCCCAAGTTTGAGCTTCAGTTTATCCCAGTTCAGGCTCTGATTGCTTGGCCAGAGACTTATACAAATGTAAAATGCTCCTAGAGCACCCTCTGACATTCTCAATAGCTGTGTATGCGCGTTATTGGCCAACTAAGGTCTCAATCATAAATCTCTGTGCAGAATCTGTTAAATTCCTGTATCATGAATGCATTTAACTTTGGATTACTTGATTTGTCCAAGTTTGCTTAATGATTTTTGAGCATGCTATTGCACAAATTTATCACACAACATTTAATTAGGCTTCTGTGCTGTTCCAATATCAGTGAAATTCAAATAAAAATAATCATGTGTGGATGTTATAAAACTATCTACTTTTGCAATCATTAATTTACAGAAAACATAGAATTCATAATAACATATTTACTTGGAATTAAATGATCATTTATGAGATGTTGGGATACCTAAATTGATTTTAGAACCAAATTACAAAATTTTGAATATTCAAATTTTAAAAATTTGATTTACCATTACTTTATTTTGCTATTTCTATCCTTTATCATTTCTTCCTATAAGGAAGGGTCAGAGACCAACGCTGGTGCGTTCGTATAGAACTTAAAATGATAATGGTACCTGTAATTTCAGCATAAGATTAAAAAAATAATTCTGCAACTCTATGAAGCCTGAGTGATCTTCAAAATAAATCAAATTCATTAATGAAATAGATAACTAAAATTACAGGGAATCTGTATTGTTTATTCCTCTATAAAACTGAAGACATAACTAAAATAGTTTGACAGAATCTTATATATACTATTTGTTCAACAATTTGATTGCAGATGAGGGAAAATAGATTACAGTAGGCTTGCTTTTTTCAGTGAAGCTCATAACTGAATTTCATTTTGAAATTAATTCAGAACAACAAAGAAACTTGCTAACTAAAAATGCTATGATGGGAATGTTCCCAGAACGTTTTTTTAAATCCAAAACTCATTTTACATTTTTCTCTTTTTACAAAAAACGTTGAAGTACTATTAAAATAGTTCTGAAATAATGTGGCTTTATAATTATCTGTTTAAAAGAAAAGCCCTTCACATATTGGTTGGGCTTTTGTTCCATAGCAATAATGAAACTGTTCGTGTGACCTTATGAGTCAAGACTAAGCAATTTAAACGCCACCTATGACAAATTACAAGTTTTCAAAACTAAACTTTATATGCAACAGATCACAATGCAAGTTGTTTCAATGAAATTATTCTGAAGTACCATCTTTCAATTAAAAATGGCATCTTTATATTACAATGATCTGCTGATTCATTTGAAAGCTACTTTCTAATCTTTCCCACATTGGCTGCCCTTAGAACAAAGTATACAAATTAATAAAAATAAATATTTTTCCATATTAATTATATGGTAGCTTATAAACATACAAATTCATTTCTGAAATTCCAAGTCTTGTCTTTAATTCTTGCAAAATCACATTAAATTTAAACTGGCAAAAGTGATTATATAAGCAATATTTCATATATGATCTTTAGAAGCAGATCACTTTTATCATTAGTTCTACCCTTCATATACATATGGCCTGAAGAAGATATATTATGATTTTAACTCACATCCTTGAACAAGACCATGGCTTCTATTAGTATTGATAATAATTCAGAAATAAGGTGAACCAAGTAACCACAAAACAAAGGCACAAGGCTGAACTTTAAGAATAACTTTCTTAACCAACTTCTGATAGCAAAACAGGACCTGGAGCTGGTTAAAAACACTCCAAAATTATTGAATGATTATTTTTAAAAAAATAAAAATCAAACTGAGGAGTTTGAAAAGCAGCTTTTGCTTAACTGATTTCTTTTGGAACACCAAAATATTCTGCTATTAGGAACTCATGTACATTCAATATACAACATTTCTCTTTTCCAGCATAGATCTTAATTTTGTTAACGAGGAGAAAATAAATGAAAAAAGAAACCTAAAACCTCTATTTCTTTAGTTCCATATACCTGACATCTGAATAAGTAATAATGTAGTCATATTATGTATTCCACCTATTAAAACTTTTAATATTCTAAATGCCTTCAGATGTCCATAAACATTTTATATACATATAAGTAATTGTCTCACATATATTTACATGCCAAGTATAATAAGAGAACCACTACTTCTACGTCTCTAGTGGAGCAGCTTGTCCAAAATGTTTTCTTTCTTGTGGAAAAGTTCACAGAGGTTTTGGGAGTAAAATATAAAGAACAATTCAATGATGTAAACCATCTTTGTCCTTTATTTCAGACTACATAAAGAGGCTATTAAATAATATTGAAACTTTAGGGTAAGGTTTTTGGAAATAGCTACAGAGTGAATTTTTTACATCTCTCCTTTTCACTTGTCATGATGAAATAGTATTTTTCTTAGAAAGCATGTACGTCAAGCAATATAGGTCAAAAATTTAGCTCATCCTCCTCGATAGATGCTGGTTAATCGTTCTAGCTCTTTGCAGTTGTCCATGGAAATAGCTTCTGCTTTCTTTCGTAGGCGATCATCCCGATATACTTTTGCTGCATAGAGTAAATCGGTTTCTTTAAAAATAAATGGAAAAAATATGTCAGAAAACCAAATTTAAACAGACCCCCCCCCCAGTCTAGGTTCTTCCACATATTACCAAGTAACAAAACTAAGATGATTTTTATCCAAAGGGTCTATTCTGCTTCATAATCTATTCACTTTTACATGCAAACTATTTGTATATCTGTTTTCATTAAAAATAGAAATGAAGAAAGGAAACATTATCATTCCATTAAATATAGTTTGTACAGATCTGACAGAGAAAAAGATGCCCATCCAAATTATGGAGAATGGAAATGTTGCTTTGACCTTAACCTTCTACGTATTGCTTTACAAATATTTTTACAAATTTGCTACTAAGATACAAATTTACATATGGATTTCTGCATATCTATCAGAATCAGTTATTCAACTGAATACAGAAACTACCCATTTGCTTGAGCTGAACTTCAGTTTATATCTCCATTGAGTCAAGTGAATTAACTATAAAAGAGAATTACTATAGGTGTTTTCTGAAACTTCTGGTTGACCTTATACAATAATTTTATGTAATTATTAAAATGTGCATTTTAAAAAGTAAGATAGAATTCTGCAAAAAAGGATAAATAAATGCAGAGAAATCAGTAGAAATTCAAGTCTACTTTCTGAACCATTGATGAATATAAAAGATACCCTCAACTGTACAGCACCAAAATATTAACAAGGTTATAGCCTCCTAATTTCTTGCCTAGCAAATAACAACTCACATAGTGATTAAACTTATAACTGAAAGGTACCCAAAAAACCAATTTTATTTAACCACGCTTGAAAGTGGCTTATAAACCACTTGCTTATGCTATCAGTTATTGCTATTGATAATTGGTATTACTACTGGAATCAAGTTCAAATGTTTCATTGGGAATTGCTGCAGAATCGTGCATCCTAAGCAGCATGGGACCATGCTTGTTTTCTCTTCATTAGAAACATATGTCTTGTGCATACTTCCCTGTCTTTACCTGGGGAGTATATGAAGAGAGGAAATAGAATTGCCAAATCAAAAATGGTTAGTAAGGCTTGGCTAAGCATCTTGACTATAATTTTCAATCTAGAAGAAAAATGTCATTCATCAAACTCCTACCAAATGGGATTCTGTACAAATCCTTTTCTTCATCAGCATTCACTATGTTGTCTGAATGATGACAAATGCTAGTAAAAAATAGCACTGAACTCTTACAATTACCAAAATGTTAAAAGCTATGCTGCTCGGAAGAAGTTTATAGAATGACTGCAAGGATGCAATAGCAGCAAGGAAAAATGCTTCTTGGCCACCAACACTGCTATGTTACAATGCTTTAGAGCAGTGGTTCTCAACGTTTGTGTGATGGCGACCCCCGTCACACAAACGTTCCGCGCATGCGCGGCACTGCGCGCATGGGGCCGCTGTCCCATGCGCGGCGCGCATGCACGCTCCGCCCCATGCGCGGCGCGCATGCACGCACCACCCCATGCGTGGCGCGCATGTACACATCACCTCCATGCGCAGCACGCATTGCCCCCATGCGCAGCACGCATGTGTGGCGCCGCCCCCATGCGAGGCGCGCATGTGTGGCGCCGCCCCCTGAGGGGAGAAAATGGCGGATCGCCTTCTTTGGCGACCCCCGAAAAATGGTTGATCAACCCCAAATGGGGTCGCGACCCATAGGTTGAGAACCGCTGCTTTAGAGGAACTGCTAGTTTACATGATTGTTTACATGACCTTCTCAAAAGCTTTTAACTCCATTTGCATTCTAGTACTTTCAAAGAACCAAATTAAAAAAATTAACAGAAAGCAGTTCTACAATAAATTAGTTTAATAATATACATAAGAACTATCAATAGTGGTTCAACGTTATTATCCTCATACCATATTTGAAAAAAGGCGGGGAGGGCAAACCAAGAGAATCACGAAGGGATGGTGACTGAGGTAAAATAGAATTGGAAATTTTGTAACTGATACATGGAATTTATATAACTTCTAGTTTTATATAAAATACCAAAAAGTAGTGCTGGAAGAATTCTGCTGTTGTAATCTCTGAGAATTCTGGATAATTTGAAGGGATGTTCCCCTCCAGCATTGCTCACGGAATTTGCCAATAACTCTAGCTATGTTTGAGAAAGTGTTTAATGTCAGCTGTAAAACTTACTTTGTTGTCTTTCTTTCCAACAGTTATTTCGAATATTTGAGACATAGTCTTCTTCCACACTCTTTTCCACCTTTTGCAAATTTGGACCTTTGTATTCATTTTTAAAGTCCTTGTTGACATAATAAACCACACCCAGATTTTCTGTCTGCATCTGGATTGTCTGCCCTGAACTCCTGTAAAAAGATTTCCATATCAATTGTCAGCATGGGTGAATACTTCAAAGTATCTATAATGTATGTTATTCATTTACTGTTTAATTTCCAAGCAAATAATTATTGTTGCAAATCCAGAAATCCACTAATATTGCCTTATTCACTGCCTCAATAATTATGAAGCCAGAGGCACGATCTCAGCATGCAACTGGAATCTAGCTTTTAATATGGCAACATTTGCCAATTACTGTTATGTATCATTACATTAATCAAGTAGTACACACTTGGCTATCAAAAATACGAAATATGAAAACCATTTGTTTAAAACGATTCAACTAAAGTTGATTATTTCTCACAATTTTTTTCCATCCCCCGGAATTCCAATTCCAAAAATCAAAACATTTGATTTTAACACAAGAGTGGCATGTAACCTTGGAGGTATGATTGGTGGCTTGAAGATGCTCCTTCACCTTTTAAACTTGGTTTTGCTTTTTTTAATCATGTTTTTTCATGTGAGTTTTATAGCTTTTATCTATAAACTACCCAGAGTCACCTAGCTAGTAAAATTGATAAACAAAATAAAACAAAACCATAGAATGTCTTCTGTAACTTTTCCTCTCATGCTCAAGACATTTATTTAGGTACATTATCTACCAATACCATGCATAGAGTACTACCGAGTAGACCTGGATTTTTAATTAGTCGTATCAGATTTTTAGATCAATATCTACAGAAATGTACAAAAGGAAAAGATTGCATTTCTCCTTATTACAAAATAGCGTTATTACACTGATTTGATGCATATAAGAGAAAAAAAAAGTTGCTATAAACAAGACCAAACAATGTAGAATCAACAGAATGATTTTTAAATAGCAATTTTACAGAAAATTTGCTCTTTTGCAAAACATGAACAAAGAGTCTTGTGTACTTTTAAGTATTTATGAATATATTTTGTGAACCACAATCCATTTCAGGTTCATCAAATATAGTACCAAAAATTAAATATCCTATATTCACCCAGTTGTTATTATAAGGACAGGGCCCAAGAGGGAATAAAAGGCAAGAATGGTAAAAAGAGATGCAAGAAATAAATGAGAATTATTTATAGACAGTGATTGTTAACGAAGTAGGGGCAATAAAGATAACTATAAAAGTATTATTACTTACGATCTTGGATATAAGGAATAAGGAGGATTGGATACCATCAACTGGCTAAGTAAAGAAACAAGGATCAGCACAATAATTGGCATCAACTGAATGAACATGGAGAACCCCCCCTGGAAAACAAAACAGAAATCAATGTAAAGAACTGCCGGATATGTGGTTTTTTTTTTTAAACTGAAAGGAATCTATCCAGCCCACAAAAACTAATCAGAAACTGTGTACCTGTATCAGATCCCTATAAATTTTCTTTAAAGCTTCTGAAATATGTGCATCTTAATAAATCTTGTGTTATTAATAATCCACGATTTTTAAATTTAATACTGTTTAACTGTAACTTATAAATGTTTTAAATCCATTACCCTGTATTTTAAAATAGGCTTCCTTAAAATGTGTTCTAATTTCAACAATCCAGTTTGCCAAATAGACATATGTAAAGTGTTCTGAGTTCAAGGAATTCCAAATTCAAAACACCATTTAGACCATTTTGCAGGTCTTCTGAACTTGAAACATTAAGTTTCCTTGACATAATGGAATTTTGAAATCAGAACCTTTGTTATTAATGCCCATAATTAATGTGATCCAGACTGAGAAAACAGTACAAATAACAATCTACAAAATCATGGCTTGAAACTGATCGAATATTGTTTTCCCATATCACTAAATAGCCAGATTCCAGAATTCTACAGCTTTTTTCAGGCTGCAATATATTAAGGTGATCAGATAAAATCTTTGAAGAATTGTTTAAAGAAAGGTATGGTTCTGCAGTAGAAATGTCCTTTTCAAATCTCTGTATTAAGCAGAAGTCTTCCCTCCCTCCCTACAGCCTGGGGTGCTTGGGGGGGACACCCACATGAGCTTTATACCTACGAACCCAACATTTAGATTAGACTATATTAAATTTATTAGCATTTCATTTTTTACTTGCACATTCATTTATTAAATGTTACAGGCGTGCCTTTTTTAAAAAAAAAAGTTTAGAAAATTTAATATACAGAAAGGCATCCCAGATTAGACTGAGGAAATAGTTATTCAGAAGAAACTTACATCACCCCTTTCCTCTTCTCTTTCGTGTCCGCTATGACGATGCTGATTATGGTGACTATATCCAGACCGTCCGTTAGAAAAAGAATGTACACTTCCTATAAACAAAACCAGATGGAGTTGATAGAATTTAAATACAAAATTAATGTTTTAGAAACCTTTCATTTGAATCTAGGAATGGCAACCTGCAGAACCCCCTTCAAGCACAAATCTGTTTGATGCTATTTAGGGGTAGAAGACATAAATAAATATAGCATAAACCTTAAAATAGATTTACTGTAGCATAAAAAGAAAGAAAAAATCCTTAAGCTATCTTCTGTCCCTTAATTGCGAAGAAAATCCTGAAAATGTTGCCATTAAACTGTATGGCATTTCCTTATCCATTCTGCATACAATCTTGCTCACTGCAATTCTCAATCTCAATTGTACAATTTCTATGGTTGATCAAAAAGTTGCCCATCCTTGCATGAGGCAATTCAATTGCTCTAGTTTTGTCCTAGAGCAGTTTTATAATTGATAATGTTAACACACACAGTATTTAATTAATTTGTTACGATGCTGCAAATGAATGCTATTTTAGGATAGAGATTTAATCAGTTTTATGACTGACAAAAAAAAAAAGTCTGAATGTTGTTTTTTAACAGCTAAACAGACCTGTTGGAAAGGCTCCTCCAAAGAACATGTTGAAGAGGTCCTCTGGGGTAATATCGGCTTCACATCCCCTGTGGAAATTAAATCTACCACTGCCTGGTTGATTGCAGGGGTCTTCGCTGCCTGTAAGATCGTACTGTTTGCGTTTTTCTGGATTACTTAACACAGCATAAGAGTTGCCAATTTCTGAAAAGAAAATGTAAAAGAAAAAAAAAGGAAGAAAAAATCTGAAATGAATACAGATATGACTACTGCTGTCCAGCAACTCAAAGTGTAAAAAATGAATATGTTTATATCAGAAAGCAAAAATTAAATATAGCATGATTTGCAATATCCTTTTCCACACATCGCAACAACCATGCTGTTGAAAATGCAGTGTGTGATTTGCTGCATACTATATTTCGGCCTTTTAGGAATTGGGGAACCCCACCCCCCAATAAAAAGTTGCTGCAATGTTATCACCATTCCTGTTATCTATTTCTAAAAATGTGCATAGCCTGAAGGGCTTAGTTTTGTAAAGTGTACAAAAATTCTTGAGATGATGGAAGTTCTATTTTGTAACAATTTTATATTGTTTAAACTTACACTCAACTCTTTTTATTTAAATTGCTTTTATGTTTATTTTCTGCACACTATTCTGGAAAATGTGGTAAGTTTCATAAGATGCCAAAAGTAAATACCAGTAATGAAAGTCAGAAAGAATCACCATACAAATGAAGTGTTAATCTTTCCTGAGATATAACAAACTAATTTTTGAAAAGCTTTTCTTTGGAAGGAAGGTGATGGATAGATTTTCTTGCCATATCTGATCACATTTTGCTATTTAATTTAAATATTCTATAAACCTAGAATTCCTAAGATATTTTTGTCTTCAAAAAGCATTCTTCCTGAGATGTGCAAAGTTATATTAGATCTTGTTTACCAATTAGAACAACTAGAGAGGCTGATTTAGGTGTAGCTAAATTTGGTTTAAAAACTTAAAAGTACTGTTTTGAGAGATTTAGTGTTATTTGGTTCCAAAGTATTGTTCCAATTTCCAGAGGGAACTCTGGATTTAGTAGGTGATCAGCGAGAAGTGCAAAGCTGATTTTCTCCACCTTATTTGTCTTTCTTCTGCTATCATTTCAGCATTTTCTTTGAATGTACCTTTTGACAGAACTGGTTTGATAAATTTCATTCATGTATTCAGAACTTAAAATGTAGTAGCATACAGCTTATAATTAATTTTCTTTTGCCAACTCAAGCAGACTAGTTTCTTTGAAAAGATTGAGTATGCTGGCTAGAATCAAGTATCCAATAGTAGAATGAAAACAAACAGGAGTACTTGTCTGTAAGTGGTGCTGACTGAATTTTCCTCATAGAAGAATTTACAGGTCAATTGCCTCATCCATCTTGGGCAAACAAAAAAATTGGATTGAGCTTTTATCCTCACACAAGATTTTTTAAAAAATGCCATTAGAATATATTTCTGGATATATCCTACTTTAAAAAGATGTATAAGTAACCTAATCAGTAAAGCACCAGCAATAGTCAGTTCTGCCTTGGAGTATTTTCTTATAAAAGAATAATGAAATATTACTTTTAAAAGCTTCCGTTGCTCCTGGTGCGTGATTTTTGTCAGGATGAAACTTCAGAGCAAGCTTTCTGTAAGCTTTCTTCAAGTCTTCTTCACCTGCATCTTTTGACACTCCAAGGACCTCATAGTAATTTTTACATTTTTTTATGCTGCAGAATAACAAGAAGCAATTCTTCAGAGACCAAGCTATAATGCACATTAAATCTCAAAACACAATGCGAGAAACTTATTGTTTAATTTTCAAGGTTACATAACTTTCCTACTGTTTCTAGAGCTGATATTTTTATCTTAGACTTCATGCTTATTTTAACAGGTATGTCGTGGCAGATATCTATGGCATTATGATTTCAACCAAATCTTTATATCTGAGATGCACGTGGCTGTGATTAACAAGAAAACCACTTTTCAGAAGTTAAGATTTATTCAGATAGAATGATTGGGAAACAATTACTATTTCTATTTTTTTCAAAGACTTGCAAATATTTAAACCCATACCTAAAAATATGTTTAATATTTATAATTTATTTTCTTGATAGACTACTAACACATCTAGAAAATAACAGGCACATCCAGATCCAGTCACTTGACAAGTTATATGAGTTGTATTTTCAATATTATTAGTATAATCTTCATTATTAATTATAGTATTATCAGGTCAATGATGCAACAACTAAGAAAGATGTTTCAAACACCAGAGACTATAAAATAAAAGAGTACCTAAGGGATAGATAGCACAACTACTTTTCAAGAATGGACCAGAATAATGAAGACAATTAAGAAGGAAAGGTTTCATGTCTTCTCCCTCAGTGAAAGAGCACTTTTACCTTATTGTAATACAAAAAGACTTTGCTTTATTCGTAAAAAAAAAATCAATGGATTAGGATTAGTCAGAGCAAAATTGTAATCGTTACTATTTAGTTGTGAAGTTGCTTTTTCTTTATTAGAAAACTAAGTTCATTTTTTAGAAGTTTGCAAATGAAACTTAGCTCCTATGATATTATCAGATTTCTTTTGCACAACCAAAATGAGCAGCCCTTTGCTCTCATTGCATAACTGCTTAATACTTATGCAATCAGTAAAGAGTTATTGCATCTTTCCCAGCTCCCACTTGTCACTGAGCAACACTCAGTTGAAGAGCTACAACAATCTGAAAGGGAGCACTGTCTCTTGTGTATAGGACACAGAAGACGGAGAAGAAAACAAGCCTACGTTGGGTGCTTATATTTGTGCCTACCAACACATTATTAGAAGGGAGGAGAGCAAAATGGCTAAACTCAGGCACACGAATTGATCAGCTGCCCTATTTTCTCTTACATTTCTTACCATTCAGAGACTGAGCATGTATTGTTCCATGTATTGTTGGAATATCTTTAAAATATTTTCTGCTTGAAAACAAGACAAACCAATGTTGATGTGACAATAAACAGTGTTAGATTACCTTACATTGATAAAGGTAATGTAAAATTCCTACTCAGTTACAAAACTCACTGGATAACTTCATTCTGCTTACTACCATATTATTCCGGGTTGCTCTGACATTAAAATCATTGTAGTAAAAAACATAATTTCCCTAAACTTGTTGAAAAAGGAACAAACATGTAGCTAGTGTACAATAAAATAATTTAAAGCACACTTTTGAATGCCCTTCATCATTAACTTTCTTAGCACCTATAATTTAATTGCATTCTGCTTATTTTTTACTTTACAAATGTTATCCCATACATGCCTACCTCCTTTTGAATGCAGAAATGCAGAAATACTCCGAAGGATAGATGTGAAGAAGATCAAAAAATAGCTTACTTAAAAGTATAAACAATTTGTCCTAGTTCAGTTTCAGATAAAGCTGTACTAATGTGATTATAAACAAAACTTAGTAGAATATACAAAAAATGAAATAACATATATCCATAATTATGAAATATGTATGTTCAAAATAAAGTCTTCAATGTAAGAAACCATTCAACATATTGATATATGTATTGTAAATGCACAATTTGTTTATAATGCAAACAAAAGCTCTAGTGACAAGTAAACTATTCCAAATTGTATCAGGCTTTATTTGATATTACCAAGACACTTTATTATTAGTTTGTCAAACGACATGAGTCTGTTCAAAAGGTGAATTCATGAAATTAAGTCATGCATAGGAGCATTTAGGTCAGTGGTTCTCAACCTGTGGGTCGGGACCCCATTTGGGGTCGAACGACCATTTCACGGGGGTCGCCAAACAAGGCTCTCCACCATTTTTTCCCCCTTTTCTTTGGCCACGGCCCTGGCACCCGGTGATATATAAGTGGTTGGGGGGTCACCACAACATGGGGAACTGTATTATGGGGTCGCGGCATTAGAAAGGTTGAGAACCATTGATTTAGGTGATAAAAGTTTTTCCCCAAAGCACTGACTTAAAAACAGCACAGTATCTTGATTTATACCAACCTCCTGAAAACACAGCGACACAGGCTGCAATCGGGTACTTTTTAAATTACCTATAGGCAGCATTGCACTAGCATTTTTAGATGAAGTGTTATAGAGCAATCAATACCTTTGTACTCCTTCAATTTGCTCCTTGGTGTAAGTCTTCCCAACTTCACCTGCAGCAGATGCACTGTTGTCCTTCATGTTGTTAATTTTACTTTTATCATTTTTATTTGCTGGTTTTCGACAGTGAGTACCATTTCCAGCTGTACTCCCATTCTTCATAATTGCCTCCAATAATACTAAAGAGAAAAAAGTGCAAATAAAATATTCAGATATTTCCATGACTTATGCCAGTTCAATATTCTTCTAAGAGAAGATATAAACGTCAAGTATTTGTATAAATAGCACTGTACACTATTTATAAGAATGAAGTTTTCTGCTCCAATCTTTAGTAACATAGAGACATACATTAAAAAAAAATCTGACTTTTACCTAATTATAGTACTTGCTTTTGCTAGCACAAGTCTATATTTACCCAAAAGTAATTATCACTGAGTACAATGAGTTTATCCCCTGAGTAAGCATGCATAGATTTGTACGCTTACACATTCTTGAAAGAAACAGCGAAGAATATCAGCCTCTTCACTTACAATAAAAGTAGGCACTGCCAATTATCTTGCAGACATTTATTTGTAAAATTTTATACCTAAATGGTTGTACAATCGTTTAATACAATGTAGATCACTGTAAAAGGTATGTGATAATTTATTATTGAAAAATAAAAAGCATATTAAATATAAACAATATATGTAAAAGCAGCCCATATTCATCAAGCTAGAAATTCTGAGAGACGGAATGCTTGAGAAGTTTTTCATATACAGTGGGGCAAAAAAGTATTTAGTCAGCCACCAATTGTGCAAGTTCTTCCACTTAAAAAGATGAGAGAGGCCTGTAATTGTCATCATAGGTAGACCTATGAGAGATAAAATGAGAAAACAAATCCAGACAATGACATTGTCTGATTTGGAAAGAATTTATTTGCAAATTATGGTGGAAAATAAGTATTTGGTCAATATCAAAAGTTCATCTCAATACTTTGTTATATATCCTTTGTTGGCAATGGTCAAACGTTTTCTGTAAGTCTTCACAAGGTTGGCACACACTGTTGCTGGTATGTTGGCCCATTCCTTCATGCAGATCTCCTTTAGAGCAGTGATGTTTTGGGGCTGTCGCTGGGCAACACGGACTTTCAACTCCCTCCAAAGGTTTTCTATGGGGTTGAGATCTGAAGACCGGCTAGGCCACTCCAGGACCTTCAAATGCTTCTTACGAAGCCACTCCTTCGTTGCCCGGGCGGTGTGTTTGGGATCATTGTCATGCTGAAAGACATTTCATCTTCAATGCCCTTGCTGATGGAAGGAGGTTTGCACTCAAAATCTCACGATACATGGCCCCATTCATTCTTTCCTGTACACAGATCAGTCGTCCTGGTCCCTTTGCAGAGAAACAGCCCCAAAGCATGATGTTGCCACCCCCATGCTTCACAGAGGTATGGTGTTCTTTGTATGCAACTCAGCATTCTCTCTCCTCCAAACACAACATGTTGAGTTTCTACCAAACAGTTCTACTTTGGTTTCATCTGACCATAGGACATTCTCCCAATCCTCCTCTGGATCATCCAAATGCTCTCTAGCAAACTTCAGACGGGCCCGGACATGTACTGGCTTAAGCAGGAGGACACGTCTGGCACTGCAGGATCTGAGTCCCTGGCAGCGTAGTGTGTTACTGATGGTTGCCTTTGTTACGTTGGTCCCAGCTCTCTGTAGGTCATTCACTAGGTCCCCCCCATGTGGTTCTGGGATTTTTGCTCACCGTTCTTGTGATCATGTTGACCCCATGGGGTGAGATCTTGTGTGGAGCCCCAGATCGAGGGAGATTATCAGTGGTCTTTTATGTCTTCCATTTTCTAATTATTGCTCCCACAGTTGATTTCTTCACACCAAGCTGCTTGCCTATTGTAGATTCAGTCTTCCCAGCCTGGTGCAGGTCTACAATTTTGTTTCTGGTGTCCTTCGACAGCTCTTTACCATAGTGGAGTTTGCAGTTTGAGGTTGTGGACAGGTGTCTTTTATACTGATAACAAGTTCAAACAGTTGCCATTAATACAGGTAATGAGTGGAGGACAGAGGAGCCTCTTAAAGAAGAAGTTACAGGTCTGTGAGAGCCAGAAATCTTGCTTGTTTGTAGGTGACCAAATACTTATTTTCCACCATAATTTGCAAATAAATTCTTTCCAAATCAGACAATGTGATTGTCTGGATTTGTTTTCTCATTTTGTCTCTCACAGTTGTGGTCTACCTATGATGACAATTACAGGCCTCTCTCATCTTTTTAAGTGGGAGAACTTACACAATTGGTGGCTGACTAAATACTTTTTTGCCCCACTGTATAAGTAAGTGTATACAGGTAGTCCTCAACTTACGACTACAATTGAGCCCAACATTTCTGTTACTGTGAAGAATTTGTGAGGTGAGTTTTGCTCCATTTTACGAATTTTCTTGCCATGGTTGTTAAGTGAGTCACTACAGTTGTTAAGTTAGTAAGTTTAAATTAGGATGGTAATAAAAGAAAACCAAGGATAATTAGAAAAATCTGTGCTATATACCAATTAGAGTTTAATTATAATGTATTTTAATATTAACAGACTTGTGTAAACATGAACAATGCATATATGAATGAAATTTGAGATAATGAAGTTATTTAATTTAATCACATATCCCTGGGGTAGCCAATGCAGTTATACAATTTTTAATGAACTAAATGAAACATTTACATTTCTATGCTTGCTATTGAGGTGTTAACATGATGGAACTAAAAAACCAAAGTATTATCTATACAAGGATATTTCTGAACTAATGAACTATTTGGCAATTGTCTTAACATTCCCAATTTAAAATATATTAATTGTAAACCGTTTCTTGTTTTAGTAAAAAGATTAAGATACAATCTACTGCTATATCCTGAACTTCATACGATTAACAGCTTATCGAATACATTTAGCACATGATGAATTCCTCTTCTTGTCAACCTAAGGCATCCCTTAATATTTTTATTCATCCATTCACACAGTATGCAATTAATAGTTTGCTTATTTATTTGGTTGATTCCCTGATATACCATTCTGTTTATACCAGGGTTCAAGATGGCACTCTTTTACTTTTCTTCACACAGGTAGTCCTCACTTGGATCTAGGGGTTAAGGCATCAGACTACAAATCAAAAGACTATGAGTTCTAATCCTGGCTTAGGCATAAAAGCTGCCTGGGTAACTTTGGGCCAGTCAGTCTCTCTCAGCCCACAGTCAAGCTTGGGCAGCAAGCTGATTAGTCAATTTCCCTCACAACCAGTAGATCAGGGGTTCTCAACCTTGGCAACTTTAAGACTTGTGGACTTCAACTCCCAGAAGCTGGCTGAGGAATTCTGGGAGTTGAAGTCCACAAGTCTTAAAGTTGCCAAGGTTGAGAACCCCTACAGTAGATCAATACTCAGCTGATTAAAAAAAAATGCAGGGAAAACACCAGGAAGGAAAAAGCTAGTCCTCACTTACTGACCTCAGTTGGGACTATCAACTCCAATGCTAAGCCAAGTGGTTGTTAACTGAAACTTCACATGACCAATTTACGACTGCTGCAGCTCTTAAGCAAATCACCATGACTTGCGACTTACTGTTGGCTTCTGCATTGACTTTGCTTGCGGGAAGCTAAGTAGGGAAGGTTGCAAATAACGGTGGGTGTTACAACGATTGTAAGTTGCCATTCTAGTTGCCAAGTGCTCCGATCATTTCTATGAGAACATGGGGATGTTGTGACAGCCTCAAGTTCAAGGACTGGTCATAAACATACTTTTTCAACACCACTGTAATTTCAAAGAGTCTTTGAAGAAACAGTTAGAAAACAATGACTAGCTGTGAGGTGGAGTGAAATAAGAGAGACTGACTGCTCCAAAGACATTCAGTGAGCTACTGTGGTAGATGGTGAACTAGAACTTGGTCTTCTGCTCCTAGTATATGTTTTAGCATATACTATGCATGACGATTTAAACCAGCGGTTCTCAACCTGTGGGTCGCGACCCCATTTGGGGTCGAACGACCATTTCACGGGGGTCGCCAAACAACACGATCCGCCATTTTTTTCTCAGCCGGCGCAGGGGGCGCCGCCGCGCATGCACACTGCACAGGGGCGGCGCATGGGGGCGCCATGCATGCGTGCTGCACAAGGGCCACCACCGTGCATGCGTGCCACGCAGGGGGCGCCACCGTGCATGCACGCCGCCTGCTCATGACCAGGGTCGCCGGTCTCTAAAGATTGAGAACCACTGATTTAAACCAAATTTCACTTTAGCTATTCCATGTTTTAAACAACTCTTGCTGTTTGTAGTATGTTTATTAACAGCTCAGAAAGTAAAAATCAAATGAACAGAATTGAAATTATTATTTTAAATTCAAACATTTTTCGGAGCTCCAAATAATGATTTAAGAATAAAAAAGAGAATATCTGGAACATACCCAATATTTTTTCTTAATACATTATATTCTCTTTTCTCCCTTCCCTTTGCCAAATAAAGACCATAAAAGAATAATACATTTTAAGCAATATCTAGAATGAAAATGTTAATAAACCTTTTTACTTTTATGATGCCTTTGATGTGTTTCAACAATTATATGAATCTTTAATTGTCAGTTGATGAATTTGCTTGACTGTGAAATTGCAAATTTAGTCATTTCTTTGGATGTTATATTATAGAACTATGCTAGGGTTTGGCTGAATTTATAAAATTTTCTTGGTCTATAATGACCTACATTTCAAGGTTGGATCTCAAGATAAAAGCGAGTACGAGTCCTTGCACAGCAAGAACAAAAATTTTTTTTGAATCAAATGAGCTTGAAAATATTACTGAGACTAAGGCCATATGGGATACAAAAAGAATTTCTGCAATCCCATTAGCTTTTAACATAAATACATATTGCAAACCAGCTGTTTACGTGAGGAATCATTAACTGAAATTACCAACCATTTACAGGCTTCTGTCATCATGTTTTTCCTCACCTAGAGTTCTTCAGCTTCCACCATTTTACCTGATCCTAATATATTTGTAAACATCAAAGCTATGTGGATTTATTTCAAAGCTAATATAACATGTTATGCCATTCAGTTCAGCACTGTTATTTGCAGAATGTCCTTGTATGATCAGTCAGAACGATGTAAAAATAAAGTATCTAATGGCAGTTGGATTTTTCTCTGAAACACTGCTATGATCATTTACACCAGGCATGCTGGCTGAGGAATTCTGGGAGTTGAAGTCCACAAGTCATAAAAGGGTCAAGTTTGAAGACCCCTGATTTACATCTAGTTTAAAGACCCAATTTCAGTTTACTGCAATTTGCACTATGGTTGTTGCCAGAGTCATTGGCTTTAAGCAACATTGTGAAAAAATAAACAATCCCTCATGAATCAAAATAAAAAAATAAGACAATCACAGAAAACTTGTAGGTTAAGCTAAAACAGGTGCTTTCAAAAGATAACTTAGTCATCCACAATATTCCTGAACAAATTTGTTCATTTGAAAATTCAAAAATTCAAATCTAACCTGCTTCTTCAGGTTTTTTTTTAACTATGAGGCTTTAACTACATGGCATCAAATGAGTGAAACAAGCATACAGTATTCCACATCAGGTATCTTACTTAAATGGGTCATTAGAGTAACAGTCCTCAACCTATGTTGTTCCACATAATGGCAGCAGCAATGTTGACAGCGGGGGGAGGAGACAGTTTCGCACATACAATCTAGCTCCCATCATGCGCAAATGACGTTTCACAAGCTTGCCCGTGGTTTGCATGTCTTGGTTCCCAATAGGCCATGGACTGGTACCAGTTCACGGCCCAGGTGTTGCAGATCCCTGATTTAGAGGTCAGTGACAAGGGTTAGGGTTGGATTCATGGCTCCTGCTTGAAGAGCAAGTGGCAACTCTGGTTGGAAGAGTTAGTTGCTTCCTTTACATTTCTTTTGATATGGGAATGAGTCACTTATAACACCACCTTTCCCCGGTTATATTGACCAGTCTTGTTGGATCCAGCAGGAGAGGCATGCTCTGGGTTTCATCTATTCGATAGTATCAGTGGGAACCAGGAAGAGAGCCTTTTCTGTCTTGTCACCTGGCCTCTGGAACAGGGATCCCCAATCCCCGGTCTGTGGACCAGTACCGGGCCGTGGCATGCCAGCAACCGGTCCGTACAAACAAGCAAAGCCCCATCTGCGAGATGCAGGCAGCACACAAACCATGCACCCTCCGGTCCTCGGAAAAACCTCTCTCCAAAGAACCGGTCCCTGATGCCCAAAAGTTTGGGGACCTCTGCTCTGGAATATCATTCCTCTGGAGAGGTTATACTTGCTCTGACCCTAGAGGCCTTTCATAAGGTTTTGAAAAAGGTTTTGCTACCCAGCTTGGGTTCTTGAATATTTGGTCGAGCCTGTATCATAGTTTTGTTGTATTGGATGGATTTTTATCTCAGTTGCTGTATATAGTATATTATTTGTTGTTATGTTTTTAATCTTGATTTATTCATTGTTACCCACACAGATTCATACATTGATGGTGGTTGCACAAACTGAATAAATAATATTTTTTTCATATATTGTACTTCTGCATTTCATCTATTCAGCCAATATCCCACAGCCTATTTATATTACAAATCATGCTATTCTCTAAAAATGTTTCTAATAATAGTTTGAAACTGACTTGAAGACTAGAAAGCCAATAGTGAAGGTTCAGCAGATAGGAAATTAGAAATAAATCAGTAATAAACCAGGAAAATAGAAAATAGGATGGAGCATCAGCAAGGAAAAGTGGGAAACTGTAATTCTACAACCACACTGAACATATACAGTATCTTAAACACTTAAGTTCCTATTTTAAAAGAATAAACTTTCCAGCATTAGGGCTACCAAAGACATGCTTCACACACGTGGAACTCTGCTTCGCTGCTTTCTGTTTTCCTTTTCCATGACCAATAAATGTGAAATATTGAAATAAACATGTACATAAAACTTAGGCTATCTTGCTGTAACTATCTCACATTCATGGGTACTTTGAACACCTAAATATCACTACACTTTACCATTCACCTCTGCCAAATACATAAAAAACATGAAACCTCTTAACCAATTTTAATGCCATCCTGAGTGCAGATTTCTCTTTATTGTATCTAAAGTAATCATGGCTACATTTATAAGATTTTGTCAACAAAACCATATTGGCCAAGGGAATGGAAGAACAGAGGACAGTGAGTTATGTAAAAATTAAAACCAAGAAAGACTACTACAAGGCTGTAGGACTAGTCATCTTCTCATAGGAGGGTGGAAAATAAGAAAGTTGCAAGAACATTAGAGTACGGTATTTACCCATAAGCATGGTTCACTGAATACTGATGAGGTTGCACATTTCATTACATTAGTGGTTATGCTCACATGAAATAGCTATCCACAGTTAATTTAATCAATTGAATTGTTTGCTTTAGTAGTTAAAATGTTAAACTAGAAGCTGGGGAATGTGAATTTTAGTCCTTTCTTATGCCAACTGGCTGACTTTTTGTGCCAGTTACAGAACTGTTTCTGTGGGATAACCGGAGGTGGGAGCACTATGTACACCATCTTAAGTTGTATAAAATAAAGGTGCAATATAAATCTAATAATAAATACTATGGTTTAGTTAGATTACCCAAATTTTATGGGCTCATAAAACACACACCACTAATTAACTAACAAACTGTCTTTGTTAGGTTACCATTGTCCTTGTTAATGTAGCATTCTTTGCTAATATCAGGATAATTTTGATATTATCAATATTAACTATCCAAGATAGTTTTGGCACATTTTGGTCAATATGCCACAATTGCAACCAAAGTCAAGTTTAACCCCCAAGCTCACGCTACTTTAGGCAAGCTAGGATCTCTAAACTGAAGATTATTTTATAAGCCAATAAGAGCTTTGGGCCTCCATTCTACCAATTATAAGATAAATACAAATATACAAATACATTTAGGATATAAATTTATGAATAAGAGTAAATGGGTAGACAGGAAGATGAGGACTTTAAATGGGGGTGTTGAAATGGTATCTGGCCACAGTACAAGGAAAAATTGTTTGCTCTTTCATAACTTTCCTTATCTCAGACGGGAATACCATAATGAGTTTGTATGTAAATTATGATATATCACATGACAGAATCTTCACAAGGGAATACCTAGTTCAAATGCGAATTTACTATGCAATCTAAGATAAACAGCTGTCTCAGCCTACCTCTCCCTTTGGGATAGAAATTGTTTGAATTCAGTTTTTAAAATGTGCTTTGGAGCACGTGGGATCATAAAGAAAATACCCATGTACAACTCAATTATGAAATCCTGGGAAAAGATACAGCTGCTTTAAAGAGTCTCAACCAGTCACTATGCTCTAAAGAACTTTCTGGAATAAAATCTACAGCTATCTCGCAAGGTCACACTAGCCACTATTAAAATAATTTATTGAATGTATTAGTGTTATCAGGATTGGTTTCTCAAACAAATGCACTTGCCATCCTCAATGATCCAAATCCTTCTCAGAATAGGTGGTAAATAAGCAGACCAAGATGTAATGTTCTATATAAGCACTCTGAGTGGCAATGATAACAAAGCTGAGTTATATATCTCATTAAACCATAATATGATCTGATTTTGGCTTACAGTATTGCATGAACAAGCCAAGATGTTGCTTTTAGGACATTTACAGCTTAGGGGGTTGAATGTGGGTTAGTCAACATACCAGAGCTTATCTAAGAACCTTGTTAAAGAGCCCCGACCGATACTGATGAAAGCACCCACCGGAAGCTTCTGCTTGCTTCTTGCTCTCTCTCTCTCTCATCTGGTGTAAAGAGCCCAAGCCAAGGCACCCAGGGAGAGAGAGCGAGCGAGAGGCCTCGGGCCATCTCTTAACCGAGACTGACGTGTCTCAAGCAGCGGGATGCTCTGCAAGGAAAGGGCGCAGGGCTGGCTTCTACCAGCTCCCCGCTGGCCTAAGGGCGACCTGTGCTTACCCTTGGCGGTCTCCGTCGGATAGAGCTTCTGGGCCTTACTGAGGAAGCGCAGCGCCCGTTCCCGGTTCCCGGTTTCCAGGGCCTCTCGTGCGATTCCGATGCATTTTTCCGCCTCGTCCCGGTTCCCTTCCATAGGCTTTTCTTTCCGCCGCCTCCGCCCGCCGCAGCGCAGAGAAAAGGAGCCTGACGGGGCCAGAGCTGCGGGGCCAGCCGGACGGGCGCCGAGGGAACCGGGCGCCGGGGCTGACTCGGCGGCGGCGACGACGACTTCGCTCGCACGGCCTTAGACTTACTTTAGGCCGCTGCCGCCGGCGCTCTTCCGGTACATCGTCCTCCCTTCGCCAAGGACCCAGTTTCCACAAACGTCGCGCCTGAGACCCCGAAGAGTCTAGGCCGACAAATAGCAGAGCCGCTTCTGCTCCTCTCGCTTCCGGGAAGTTCTGCAGCCGGTAGCGGAGCTGTCTTTGCGCACGCGCAGGGACTGCCTGGATTAAAATGCCGGTTCTGTGCGCTGCTCGGTCGGTTTCACGCAGAGCCGGTGGCGGGCAGCGCGTGAGCGACCACGAAATCACAGCCCACCAGTCAGGCCTGCTCCGTTTGACAGGCCTCTAGAGTTTTAAACAAATCTACTTTGTTCAACGGTTCAATTTCTATTCAGTCTTTGTTTATTGTTACTCTCGGTAGGAGATTAAAAGACTGTCATTTTTACAATTCAATTTGCTCTGAGGTATTTGCAAGCTGCCTTGAATTTGGTTTTACTACGGTAGCAGTATTAAGAAACTTTATTTTTCAGCTCCCTATAAGTATCTCCAAAACTATTCCAGATGCTTGAAACAAGATAGCAGCTTTGACAGTAAAAAGCAATTTTTCTAATACCTCAAGCACTTTATTAATTCATGTTTCAGGAATCATAGTCCACTTCATCAAATTAGTAAATATTAAGGGCCATTTTGACTAACTTCCATCACACAAAGACAGAATTAAGATGGCTGATACGTACCATTTAGTATTTCTTGGCAAGGCAGTTGGCATTAACAAGCCATGTTTAGAACTACAAGACCTATGGCTCACTTCATGCAACTCAGTACTTTCCTACATTACAGTATTGCTGAAGTCACTTGCTTCTTTATCAAGTAAGCATCACAATTAAAAGTATTTTTCAGTAACTTTATTTGCACATTATAGATTCCCACTAGACCAGGTAAGTAAATACCTGTTTATTTTTCCAACTTATTAACTGGGGTTAATAACAACCATCATGGTTAAAAATCTTTTAGCAACAACTAAATCTAAACTAATTGATATTCTATAGAAATACCTAAGATTTATGATTTGGTTTTAATTTAATAAACTTAGAATGTACATTTTTCTGTAAACAAATTATAGAACTATTATATGACATAAAGGGTTGACAAAGCAGAAATACAGTAATTCAAGTAATATAGCCCCTCTTCCCAGGAAACTCAGGACACAAGTAATGAAACGCCAGTTTTTTGAAATTATACAACATTCTAAGGCATGTATTTTTAGGTAAGTGAAGGGAGGACAGTCTTATACCAAGTATATCCATTAAGTACAATTGGAGATTTCAATTTTAGCATATTAGTTTGGGAACTGGATGGACTCATCTAAACAATGCTTATTTCAACTGGTAGCTGAAGCAACACAGCTACAAGTACTGAAGATTAGTTTTAAACATTAGAACAAGGCACAGCATGGACAGTACCTATGTCAGATGTGGCATGCAAGTCACAACGCTTAGCTTTACACATTAAACCGAAACCATAAAAGTCATATGGCTTAATGCGATTTCTTTGGCAGTGATTGGTCTTGGAACAGTTTTGCTAGGGTTTTAATCTATATGTGCTAGCATAGTGCATGCACATTAGTACTCAGTAGATCAGCAGTTTCCGTGAAATGGGGACCAAATAGTTAAACAATATAAATACATAGCTTACTCTCTAAAGTACTTTTCAAGAAATTGACCTAACTAATCATACACATTTTCAGCAACTTAAAAACGGTTCAGACATACTGCCTTAAACAATCCATTCATTTAACTCCTTTACCAGATTTAAAGTTCTGTACAAAGACAAACAATGCTGTTGTTTCTCTTTTACAACTTTTTGTTCTTAACTACAAGAGATTGACATCAAAGCTTTATAATTCAAGTTTTTTATAATTTCATTTAATTAGCAATGCTGATGTCCAAATCTGTTTTAAATTTCATAGTATAATTGAATACTCAAATGCATTAAAAATTACAGATTAGCAACAATATCAAGAATCCCATTAAAATCCAACATATCTAAAACAATCAAGAACCGCTACAGACAATAGCTTCTCTGAAGCCATGTAACACTTAAATAAGATTAAGACTTCAATGTAGAATTTTGGTTAGAAAGCTTGATGGGCTCCATCTTCAAGATTAAAGAAAGGCAAAATTGTATTTCACAGATGAAGTCCACTGGAAATCCACTAACAGTGAACAACATAGCTTTTTGAAAGTTCTAATATGTAATCCTTTACACTGTTTTTTGTTGACCTTTTTTTCCAATGAGAGATTTATGAATATGTGGAATTACACCTGAAAGAAAAAAAGGAAAAGATTTTTTTATCAAGTGACAGCACAGAATCATTAGGTTAAAGCATCACCAACTAGAGATGCCACAAAATAGTAAAATCAGCACATACCTCCACCAGCAATTGTTGCTTTGATTAATGAATCCAGTTCTTCATCACCTCTTATTGCAAGCTGCAAATGACGAGGAGTAATTCTCTTTACCTTCAAATCTTTAGATGCATTCCCTGCCAGCTCAAGAACCTATAGAGATAAAAACAAGATAAACTGTTAATTGCAAAGCATCCATGTAAAATGCCAAACAACTATGTCTTCATTGAGGATTCAATGACCTACAGAGAGGTTAAGGAAGCAGGTTCCCACAAATGATGTTTGACAATCCATCCTCCTGGAACATATCAGAAATGCTGGAAAGGAATTTGGAGAATGGCACATTCCCCCTGAGCTATGTAATGCCATAAGGCAATCGGACTACAGCACAGCATTATAAGAATGTGAGAACATCCTATCCAACAGTGATTTTCAGGTAGCGCATACCGCATTGAAAAATATGTTTGGAGTGTTTTGTTCTATGTGCACACACACACACCACGGCTGCTTTGCTTTGGACAACAATGATTTGGGGTAATGAAGAATGGAAAAAGCCAATGTTAGTGACTGCAGAAAGAAACAAGTTCAGGAACAGATGGATCAGAAAAATATGCTGCCGTGGGAATGGTTGAGGACAGTAGAGCTGCCATCTTTTTTTAAAAGAAATCTAAAGCTTTGAATAACATCTAAGGTTTTGGTTCTGCAGACTGTGGCTGATCTTGAACAATTTGGCAGAAATCCAAAGTGTAAGATTCTAGATTTGAAGTAAACATTTCATTTCACGCACACCATATAGTTAAGTTATTTTGCGCTGGCCAAAAGTGAGTGTTAGCCAACATCATAATTATATACAAGATCATAATCTAGAGTGCTTGCTCTGTCTATCTCTATTTCAATTTGTTTGTAAATTGGTAGCCAAATTACTTCTGCTTAAGTTTTTAATAGCCAACATCAACAGTTTATGCTCAATTATTGCTCCATACTTTGGAAGGCCACATACTATATTGTGTTTTTCAGTCCCCTTCTGCATTTCAATTTGGATGTTTTTTCCCCAACTGATTTTCTTCCTTTATAACTCAAGATATATCAGCTATGCTAAGAGAAAAATGCTTAGGGACTTTTGAAACAATATTTGTTTTTATTTGCATCCATTTGTTTGTATGCTACTCTAGGATAACTATAGCCTGACTTTTGGAACAGAAAAAGAAATCTAATAAATACAGCTATTGGAAAGATAAAATACAATTACATCCTGTAAGTCCTATAATGTAAAATGCTTTTACCCTAACCAAGCTCTCACCTCAGCTGTGAGGTACTCTAAGATAGCAGCACTATACACAGCAGCTGTAGCACCCACACGTCCATGACTTGTTGTCCTTGATTTCAGGTGCCGGTGAATACGACCAACAGGAAACTGCACACAAAGAAAAGAATTCCACACCTAAATATTTGTTTCAAATATATGTTTTGTTTTAAAAAAAAAATACGAACTAGTCAAACTCTTAAAAGATTTAAGAAATATTGAAATATTTAATATTCCTTTCCAGAAAACGCAAAATGTATCGACTTTGTAAAAGACCTGCCTACCCACCTGTAAACCGGCTCTTTGTGAACGAGATACCGTCTTGGTTTTCGTCTTTCCGGAGTCCTTCCCAGCTTTTCCTCCAGCCTAAAGCCATTTTGGGGAGGGGGCGGGGGGAGGAAAGGAAATCACTTACACGTAAAATGTTAGTCCCTACTGACACCATATATTCTTTCCCCCTCCGCCCCTACAGAGGGGAGTAAAGGAATTCTTTCCAGCACTAATCAACGTTGCAAAGGCGCAAAAAAACGAATCGCGGCTGTTCCGCAGAATTTAAATGTAGAGCCGCGGAAGCGCGGAGACATGCGCGTTGAGCAGAATCACGTTCCCCACCCTCTGCTGAAATATTCGCCGCGCACGCGCTTACCACCATTCCTAGACAGTATGAGCGCATGCGCCTCAAGAACTATATAACGCTCGACCACCGCAGTAGTGTGTGGGTAAGACCGCGCCCGTTTTAGCTCCTCTACCCTAGTTTTTCAAACCTGAATTCTGTGGGGAGTATGATATGTACACTCCCACAACGGCTGTCTCGTTTCTGAAGGCGCCTTGAGGGAGAAGAATCCGCGAGCTCAGCCGGGTGCCCCCGCCCCGCGCTTCCCAATTCTTCCTTTTAGCCATATGGCTACCTTACCATTTTAAATGAGGTCTGCCCACCCGCGGGAGGAGAAACGAAGAGAATCGTTTAGGCCAACCAAAGATGACTACTCGATATTTTGATTGTTGCTGCTATTTTGCGACGGCGCCAGTTCAAAACTGCACCCTCTCCCGCCTTCTACCAGCCCTTTATACCCGTCTGTAACGTCTCAACATCCGGGAATCCTGCTCGCAAGCCCAGCCAATCGTCACAAAGGGGCGATTCGTCCTGCGCTCCCCATCGACCAATAGGAAGTGAAACAAAAAAAAAAAACCACGGACTGTTAACTGTTCGGAGAAACTCGTGCGGAATCGCTACTTTTAAGCGCCGCCTCTTTTCCAGTCACTCGCTGATAGATCTCTCATGTAGAGTGGATGAGCAGCGTGGCAAGGCGACTTGGTTTTACCCGGGCCTCGAATAACGGAATTCGGGGGAAGGAGTCAACTAATCCAGCCGCTTGCTCAAGCAGGAGACCATTCCGGACAAATGTGTCCGTATTTGAAAACCTCCGGTGATGGGACACCCACAACTTCTGGAGGGAAACCATTCACTGTCAGGAAATTTCTCCTTAGTACTAGTTGGATCTCTCCTTGATAAGATTACATCCGGTACTTCTTGTCCTATCTTTTAAGGTTAATTGCAGTGTGGGAAGCATTCCTCCTTAGTTTTTAATATATAAATTATAACGTGTTTTAAAAACAAAACAATGCAAGTCTACAGAAAAACCATCCTTACTAACAAGGTGCTCCACTACCAAAGCAAAAACCCAACCTCCCATAAGAGAAACTGTGTAAGGACTTTATTTAAACGAGCCCAAACTCACTGCAGCAACCCAGAATAGCAGAAAAAGGAAATGGAGCATCTATACAAAACATTCCAATAAAATGGGTCCCACACAACTTCATCAAAAAGTCCTTGACTGCTCAACAGCACAACCAACACATGCGCTAAAAAGAATTACACTGCCCTACATCAAGAATATTTCAGAAACCGCAAATAAGACTACTACAACCACATGGAATCAGTGTAGCATATAAGCCAACTTAAAGCCCTTCAAAACATCCTAAGTAAACCCAAAGACCCAGCAATCCCAGAAGAAAAAACAGGACTCATCTAGAACTGCAACAACCACTATTTAGGATAGTGGTTCTCAACCTGTGGGTCGGGACCCCATTTGGGGTCAAACAACCATTTCACGGGGGTCGCCAAACAACACAGTCCGCCATTTCCCCCCCCCTTTTCCTTAGCTGTGCTACTCCCTTTTATTCTATTGGCTTTTGAAAGCCAATAGAATAGACTCTCTTGAATAGAGTCTAATTCTATTGGCTTTCAAAAGCCAATAGGAATTGTCCAGGCTGTCTCTGCCCTGCTGAGCCCGCCAAAAGTCCCATTCTGCAAACGGTGCTGCACCAGTTGAGTAGTCCTCGACTTACGACCGGTTGAGTAGTCCTCGACTTACGACCGGTTGGGGGGGTCGCGGCATTAAAAAGGTTGAGAACCACTGATTTAGGAGAAACTGGTAGAAGACAGGCAGAATGCATCTATGAACACCAACTGGCAGTCAAAAGCATGAAGAAAATTCTTTAATTCCAAAACATATAGACAAATTTAACCATAGTTTCAATTGGGAAAATGTGACAATCCTAGACCAGGCCAAATCCAAAAATGCTAGCAAATTTCTAGAAGCCCAGGACTCTTAACAAATCAATCAACAGACACATAGACATTAACAACATATATACATTATTCAAAAGATAATCAACCAGCCTAAAAGAAAAAAAGACTCCAGCACCTCCCCACCAGTAATCAGCACTCAGATCAGCATAGATTAACTCCAAAGTCATCTTCAGAAGAACAATCAAGTAAGCAAGAAACTGCAACAGAATTAGTAAACAGCCCAACCAAAGAATCCCTAAGATTGCCCTTCCCCACCCAGACAGGCAAGACACCAGAATATAAACCAACAGCAAACAGCACTCCTTACTAGCACTGATGATGTTACCTAGTTAGGGTAATGAAAGGTCTGCAAGGAAACAAACAAGTTCAGAGAACACAAAGGAACCTCCCCCCTCAAAACATAAATTGGATACTTTTACTCCCTTTCTTTTCTCTCATTGTAAAACTCCATCATTGAAGAAGACACAATTTTAAATATTTCTGCTGGGGATGTAAAAACTGAATTTTGTGAACATAAAATTGCATTTGTAAAATAACAAAACCTAAGAAGTTCACACTTTAAAAAAGCAAAATTGAAAAAAGAAAATCACACTGAAAATACACCCAGTCCTTTTAAAATACATTTTTCAACCTTCAAGTTTTTAATTAATGCTGTAAACATTGAGTCCTTTAAAATTTGCATGACCTACACACGGGTGTCAGACTCACCACGTCTCACGACGTATTGCGACTCTGCATTGCCTGCAATGGGGTGGGTCGGCTTCGGTATGATGAAACTGGCCAGCGGGCCAGCAGTTTGACACCCCCTGCCCTACAAGATTTAAAATTAAATTGGGTTGGGTCATTTATGAATCCTGGGTCCTGGGAAACCCATCATATATGCTTACAAAATAGTGGTGAACAACAGGGAGAGATATGGGTATGCTAGTCCAGGTTTCAGCTTTTTTCCTCAGAAGATAAATACATCAGGAACTGAGTTTGTGTGACATACACTAGCCAGTAGCCATTTTGTATGTTTGCACAAATCCAATCCATGTGCATTAATTAGTTGCTGTAGGTTAATTGCTGCACGCTCAATGTGGTGCAGTAAAAACAGATTGGAGGTGATTAATTTAGAGCCTCTCTTAAAAATATATTGGGCATTCAAATAACTAATCATAGTCATTAACTTTAGCCTTTCTTTTGAAAAGGAACCTTTATTATACTTGTTATTTGTTAGTTCCATCCTTCAGGAATTCATCATAATATATATTGCACTCCCTGTTTCCATTTTTTGCCACAAGAACAAAAGTGAAATACCTTTAGCTGAAAGAGTGTGACTGAACCACAGTCATCCAGTGTGTTTCCATGACAAATGATAGACATGAACCTGGGGATCTCCCTACAACACTGTTTCTTAGCACTGCTTTGTGTAAGGAAGGTTATGCCTCAACTGTAGATTAATATACTTTGTGTATAGAAAGATTCAGGCACAGCATGTGGCATTTTCAGATAGAATCCAAAATGTCTCCCGAACAGCTGTAGCCAGTCAGAGCTTATCTATTTAACAGTCTATTTTATTCTGTCTAATGTGCACTGGACCTCATTTCTCATTCTAGCCAGTTATACTCTCAATATAGTTTGAAGGCACTTGATTGAGAAGATTGGTCTTTGAATATGGCAATTTCCCACCATCTCTCTAAACTTCTGATAAAAGCAAATAAATCTAAATAATAAGCACAGCTAAGTGTATAAGGAAATATATCACTGTCTTCTCAACAGGGGCAGCATCTGGCTGACTTTCGCTGGGCCTGGAATCTAAGCAGAGTCAGACATGGCAGGAGACCACTAGAAAATATCAAGGCTGTAAGATATCCCAAAGTAGAACAATGACAAGCCATCTTTTCTTTGGTACCAAGAAAAGTACAAGTATGTTCAGTTATAATCCAGTAAATTGGGAAGGAAGGTGCTAATGTGAGAAAAAGAAACCAACTAGCTCATGGGTCAGGGTGGTTAAGATAATAAACTGAGGTAGTAAGTGTTGAGTCCGTGGCGGGAAGCAGACACGAGAAGCAGTTGAAGTTCTCAGTTTTCTTTATTCTGCGTTCAGCTTACAAGTAGATGGCTTCAGCAGCTCCCAAAACCTCCCAACTTCTTATATAGACATTTCCCGGGTAAATGCGATACTTTTCCCGCGCCAGCACCCGCGCATGCGCACGGCGCTGGCGACAGCCTGTCTGGTCCCGGGCAGCTTTGCACCTGCCCGGGACTGCCTGCAAACGCCCGAGCCGTTTGCAAGGCTCGGGACATAACACCCCTTTCCCCCGGGCTAAAACTACTACCAACATATAATCATTTATTTTATGCAGTGTTCTGCTTCTCAGTGCTCCTATCGTTACCTGGCTTTTGTTTAGCCAGCAATGTTATGTAATCCTCTAAGTATTTAGGAGACTTCTTTGCTCTCTGTGACCTTCTCAGCTCTGGGTTACTAGCATGAGTTCCCTGACTGGAGGGAGATGTGAGCCTGTTCTCCTTATTTTGCCTTGGTGCCTTCCAAGGACTGTGCCCCGCTGCCTGGCCTGCTTGCTCGCCCACCGGGCTCGTCAGGCCAGGGCTTCTGTCACTTTGTGACCTGGTTGACCTGCCTAGCTGTAGACCCTCGGGCCCCTTGAAGTGATAGCCACTGCTGGGCGTCTCTGTTGAACCTCCTAGGTCCGTCCAAGACCTGTCAGGAGGCTGTCCATTCCCTGAACCCCGTTCTGTGTCCGGGCTTGTGTGGGTTTCTGTACTTTCCCAAAACTCAGTTACTCCCTGATTTGGGCTAGAGGTGTTGTAGTCGGGACTTGGTTCCTCGACCACCTCCCTGTATGTTTGACCCCCTGTAGGATTTGGGGTAAGGTCAGGCCAACCTTGGGAATTGTGTGCCAGCTCTCTTGCGGGGAATGATTTGTTGGGATGCCCCCGGGTATCCTCCGTGACTGGAGTGCTGTGTGATGTGTGTGGAAAGTGAGTATGCCCCCGGGGTGACTCCCTGGCTGGAGTAGGCGTGGATGCCTGGTAATTAGGTAGGCTCATAGAATTCTTGTTCGGAGCTCTCGCGGAACCCTGGGATGGGCCGTTTGTAGCTCCATCAGTGGAGATGGGCAGCAGCTCGTGCCCTTCCCTTTGCTCCAAAGGGTCCCCCTCCCCCCCTGGAAAAGACCCAGGAGTCTCATCTGAAAAGTCCCGCCTAGGGCGGAGTTGGTCGATGTGCCGATGCAGGACACGACCGTTGTCCAGGGCTACCTCGTAGGAGAGAGGACCTGTGACCCTGGAAATAGAAGCGGGGACCCAGGTATGACCAGGCCCGTAATTGCGAGCCCAAACCGGGGCACCCACAAGTAGTTGTCTAGGTGCCCTAGGATGTGAGGTAGATGAAGGCAGTCTGTCCGGATGCAACCGGTCAAGTGTAGTAGTAAGTTGACGCCCCCAACGAAGTTCAGCTGGGCTTCTCTCTGTAGAAGTGGACGGTGTGGTGCGATAAGAAAGGAGAAAGTCAGCCAACCTGTGATGCCAGTCCCCGTAGGTGAGTCTTTTCAATGCGTCCTTTGTGATGCGCACCATACGTTCAGCCATACCGTTGGTGGACGGGTGGAAGGGTGCAGACGTGGCATGACGAATCATGTTTGCCTGTAAGAAAGCTTGGAATTCGGAGGAAGTGAATTGAGGGCCGTTGTTGGACACAATGACATCTGGCAGCCCGTGTGCAGCAAAAATCCCCCTCAGTACCTGAATAGTCTTTGCAGTGGTGGTGGATGAGACAGGTACAACCTCAAGCCATTTCGAATGGCTGTCAACAAGGACCAAGAAGAACTGGCCCTGAAAGGGTCCAGCGTAGTCAATGTGCACCCTAGACCATGGGGACTGTGTTTCCTCCCATCTATGCACGGGAGCTTGGGGCATCTCTGGGCGAGATCGTTGGCACAGGTGGCATGCATGCACCTTAGCCTCAATATCTTTATCTAAACCAGGCCACCACAAGTGGCTGCGCGCAAGAGCCTTCATACGAACAATGCCAGGATGACCCTCGTGGAGGGATTCTAAGACCCTAGTCCTCATTGAGGTGGGAATGACAACTCTGTTTCCCCAAAGCAGACAACCCTGAGAAAGGGACAGCTCGTTCCTTTTGGACCAGAAACTCTGAAACTCAGGACTAGGGCAGTGCTCAGGCCAACCAGACAAAACCCAGGAACGGACACGTGAAAGTGTGTGATCTGTACCTGATTCAGCGGCAACATCCCTGGCACTAAGAGGGAGCTCGGGCAAGGCTTGGATTGATAGAATGTTGACAGCTGGCGCAGGGTCAGCTTCTACTACTGGCAGAGGCAATCTACTGAGGCCATCAGCATGGCCCATTTCTTTTCCAGGCTTGTGGAGTAAGGAAAAATCATATGCAGACAAAAAAATAGACCACCTAAGCATTCTAGGGGAAATGATTTGGGGAGTCTGCTTACGTGTGGTAAACAGTCCCAGCAGAGGCTTATGGTCAGTGAAGACCGTGAAGTGCCTGCCATATAGAAAGTCATGGAATTTTTTAATTCCAGCAACAACAGCCAGAGCCTCCCTGTCTATCTGAGCGTAGTTGCGCTCAGCAGAAGACAATGTTCTGGAGTAATATGCAACAGGAACCTGAGTTCCATCAGACCTGAGGTGGCTCAGGACAGCTCCAACCCCGTAAGGGGACGCATCACAAGCGATGCACACAGGAAGGGACTCGTTGAAATGTGCAAGTACACTGTTAGAAGTGAGCAAAGCCTTGACTTTGTTAAAACAACCCTCATGCGTTTGTGACCACTGCCACACTGCTTGCTTGTCTAGTAGCCTGTGAAGAGGCTCAGCTACACTAGCTTTTTGTGGAAGAAAAGAATTGTAGAAATTCAGGAGGCCCAGGAAGGCCTGAAGTTCGGCCTTGGACTTTGGCCTAGGTGCTTCTAAAATAGCAGTCAGTTTGGATTCAGCAGGGTGAATCCCAGCAGCATCAATTTTGAACCCCAGAAATTCAGTAGAAGGCACCCCAATCATGCATTTGTCTTTTTTGAGCTTGAGGCCTGATTTCCTGAATCTTAACAGAACAGCTCTTAGCCTTTCAGCTAGAATGTGTGTGGAGTCTCCTGCAATTAAGACATCATCAAAGTAGGGGCAAACCCCCGGTATGCCCCGCAGTGTGTTTTCCATTACGCTTTGGAAAATTCCAGGAGCGACATTCACTCCAAACTGCAGCCTTTTTACCTTAAAGGCTCCCCTGTGGGTCACAATAGTCTGAGCTATAGCAGCATCATCATCACAGGCAGCTGTTGATACGCTTGAGCTAGGTCAAGCTTTGCAAAAACGCACCCCCCCTTGAGGGAGGCCAGAATATGACCGACCACAGGAAGAAGGATAGGCATGTTGCTGCAATGCCTTATTCAGAGTGCATTTGTAGTCAGCACAAATGCGAATGTCCCCATTTGCCTTTAGAGGCGTGACAATGGGGGTCTCCCAAGGACTGGAATCAACAGGTTCTAGGATTCCCTGTTGAATCAGTTTGTCTAACTCAGTGTCAATTTTACTCTTTAAAGCAAAAGGGACCCTTCTTGCTTTAATTCTAATGGGAGTGACAGTGGGGTCTAGCTTTAAGGACACAGGGGGTCCTTTGAATGTGCCCAGCTGGGGGCTGAAAACATCTGCAAATTCTTTGCAGACTTCCTGTAGGTCGAGTGTTTGTAAGCTGTTGAGTCCTGTGACGTGTATCCCCAGGGCCTCAAACCAATCGAGTCCTATGAGACTCGTTCATTCACCCCCTACTACTAATAAGTCTAGTGGACCTTCAAAACTCTTGTATTGCACGTTAAGGGTGGCCTCCCCCTTAACACACACTCTTGAATTTTGAAAATCTGTTAACACAATGTCAGAAGGCCTTAACTTGGCCTGAGTTCCACTACCGGAACAAATCTTCCTAAATGTATGCAAGGAGATAATTGAAAAGGCAGACCCTGTGTCTAGTTCCATAGATAATGGAACCCCTTGTAGCTTCACCTTGAGTGACAGCTTTTTCTTAATGGGCTTGTGTGTGCCTGTCCTAAGGATGCTTCTTCGCGAAGCGCAAAACCCTACCCTATTCTGGCTGGGGAATCTGGTACCTTTCAGGCGCAGTTCTTCCTGAGGTTGTACCTTTCATCGGCCCAGACACACAGCTGCAATGTGTCCTTGTTTGCCGCATGCCCGGCAGGTAGCGGAGCGGAACTTGCAGTCGGTTCTCCTGTGGCGACCTCCACAGCCGATGCACTTGAGCGGAGCTGAAGAGCTTCCCTTCTGTTTTTCTTCCTTCGTGGGGTGGAGACGGTCGACTTCCTCGTCCGGATCCTCCTCGGAGTTTCTTTGGACGTCTTCCTGGTGCACGGATGCAACCTCTGGACTGTTTCTGATCGGCCGCATGTTCTTGACAGCGCCGCCTGCTGCTTCTTCTGCGGTGACTTCCCTTAAGGCATCTTGGTAGGACAATTCTTCTTTAGCGAAAAGTCTCTGTTGTAGATCTCGATGCCTTAACCCGCACACGAATCGGTCCCTCAGTCGTTCTTCGAGGTCTTTGAACTCGCAGTGCTTGGCGGCCTTCCGTAATGCGGCGATGAATTCTTTGGCCGACTCACCGGGCCGTTGATCCCTCTGCTCGAAGGTGTGGCGCCATGCGATGACGGACATCTTGGGGTGGAAGTGCTCCTTCAGTAGCTTCTTCAGATCTGCGTAGCTTACAGACTCTACTGGAACAGGTGCTGCAAGGTTTTCTGCGATGTCGAAGGCGTCTTGGCCGCAAACACAAAGCAGGGTGGCAGCCTTCAAGCTCTCTTCCCTCACTTGGTTTGCCTTGAAGTAGTTCTCCACCCTGGCTACGTATGACTCCCACCGCTCTGGATGTGAGACGTCGAATTCCGAAAGCCTTCCGATTTTTGCCATCTTCAGGAGACGGGTCTATCAGCCAGCCTACCCCTGAATGCGCACTGGATTGGCGGGTAGCTGCCGAGTCGACGCCGGTCCGCCGCTCAGGACTCACTTGGGTAAGCTTACACTTCTTCCTTTCCAGGCGGTGTAAGGCAATCCCACCTTCGTCGCCAGTGTTGAGTCCGTGGCGGGAAGCAGACACGAGAAGCAGTTGAAGTTCTCAGTTTTCTTTATTCTGCGTTCAGCTTACAAGTAGATGGCTTCAGCAGCTCCCAAAACCTCCCAACTTCTTATATAGACATTTCCCGGGTAAATGCGATACTTTTCCCGCGCCAGCACCCGCGCATGCGCACGGCGCTGGCGACAGCCTGTCTGGTCCCGGGCAGCTTTGCACCTGCCCAGGACTGCCTGCAAACGCCCGAGCCGTTTGCAAGGCTCGGGACATAACAGTAAGGTTAATAAAATGAAGCAAAGGAAGAGACCAATTTGCCAAACCATCATAGAGGGAAGGACAGGTAGTAAATAAAGAAGTACCACTATTGTTTGAAGAAGAAAGGACAAAGAGGGACAGGAAATCATAGTGTTTAAAGTGGACCTGTAAGCTATATAAACCACCTACCATTTTGTTGGATGCAGAGACAAGAGATAGCTGTTCAACATTTCTGTCTTAAGATCTCCAGTAATGAAATCTCACAAGCAACAAGAAACTTAACATTTACACCAACAGCACCATCACAGGCCCCAATAATCTTCACATCCAAGATTAAAGATGCCTTCACATATTCTTCCTTGAATGTAATATATGCCATTATTTGCCAGCAATCTGGACTCTAATAGGACTATTAGGACAGACGTTCTCAAAAGAATTAACAGACACAAATTTGACCTCAAGATTCAAAAAAAGGACAAAATAATATCAAAGCATTATGACTTCCAGGATATTCCATTACTGATTTTAAATAAGCAAATAATAAGTTTTACCAGCACAATCAAAGGAGAGGTTGCCTAATTTAAATACATCAAAAGGTTTTAGACACTTGTTTAAACAATGAGTATTTAATACATTAAAGTTGTTAAATTTCATTCCAGTTCACAAAAGTGTAAGCTTTTCAATAAGATTTATTGGTCTGAAGAATACTAGTCTGATTTTTGGCCACCCACTAGGTAATTGATTCAGTTATTGAACTGTTCCCATCAAGAAGTTATATTATTCAACTGGAAGTGAAATATAGTGCAAGAATATATAAGAGCAATATTTTAAACGTTGGTCTTGCAGACATTTTAATTTTTTCATGCTTGTTTGTAAAATAGCAGTGTATTAACTGAAAAAATAAATACTTGGCTGCCAAATACTTACAATACTTATTGGTGCTTGAACTGATTTTAATTTATTTTATAATTGTTCACTGCTCAGAGTCACTTGTCTTAGATGGCCGGCTATAGAATTGAATATATAAGTAAAAAATAAAAAGTGGATATCTATAGTCTTAAATATCCTCTAGTGCAGTGTTTCTCAACCTTGACCATTTTAAGGCATATGGACTTCAACTCCCAGAATTCCACAGCTGGCTGTGGAATTCTGGGAGTTGAAGTCCACATGCCTTAAAATGGTCAAGGTTGAGAAACACTGCTCTAGTGCTTCCCTAAAATGTTCAAGACTTTGAAAGTATATGGCAATAACTAATGCTTAGATTTCACTATTAATTTTGTGTAATAGTGCAATTAGAACGATTGTGCAATACTGTGCACATTCATGCTTATTATAACTTTAATGGAATGGTTATTATTCTACTTCTAATTCAAGCCAAAGGAAAGCTTGCATTTATCTTGATGGAAAACTGTACATTTCTTTAAAATAATTCACATTGATATCATTTTGACTTATAACTACCATTTAATTGATTGCCTAGTATTTACTACGAAATTAGAGTAAAGCTGAAAAATGTCTCACAGAAACTTTTTTGCTTTAATAAATGGGGATGTTAGAAGATTGCTGAAAGCAAAATTATCTCCCTTGTTGGACAGAACAGTTTGATTATGCCCATCATTTTGCATTTATCTCAAGCAAGTATCCCCTGACAAATTTCCCAGAATCCAGAAAGTTTTGTTTCCCCGGGGGAAAAAAGTATAGGAATCTTGCTTGCTGGAAAGAGGGACATGATGAATCTGGTGTTTCTTTTGTGTCCACCTTGATGAACGCTATATTTTATTTTTCTTGCTGGCTATAAATCAGAGCAAGAAGTGTTGCTAAGAAAAGAGCAGGGATTGGGTATGAAGTCTGAATAGGAGCTACAGGAGGAGGATGAGACAGGCTGTGCTTCACTGGAGTAAAAAGCTGGCTAATAATAAGCATGCGAGAGCACGGAGGAGCATGAAATCAGTAACGGTACAGCGGAAGCAGACAACAGGGAGCCAGGCAGGTCCTCGAGGGATCAATGAAGTTAATCTTCCCCACAGGGTTAAGGAACCTTCATCTTCTACGTGGAGCAAATGGGAGGTGAGTGACCATTGTTGCGATTTGGGATTGTGATGTATATTTTAGGGGAATCTCTTTGTCCCAAGGCACCTGAAACTTTACATTTTTATTACGTTTATTATTAACTGGATTCCATTTAGAGAGATGGGGGAATGGGGACAAGAGAGCCTACTAGTCTGAGTTTTAAGTTTAAAGAATGACTCAAAAACAAGAGTGCTTGTTTTCTTGAATACTGAAGTTTTGTCATATAATTTGGGACACTGTTTTTAAAGTGTTGTCATTTTTATTGGGATTAGGGCCTTAGCTTTAGAAGAAATCTAGGCCTCTATTGATTTCTAAGATGGCCATATTTGACACTGAGGGGCCTGAAATGTTCAGGATAGAATCAATGAACCTGATTAAGCTGTACCTTCATTTAGCATTTTTTATTTCTTACTAAACTTCAATTTTCAACCATTTCCCCTGACAGTCAGCATTCATGGCATAATAATAAGGACTTTAATTATACTCCATTCATATTTGTAATTTTGACTAGAATTGTCTTTCATAATTGTCAATTCTAGTCTTATCTACCTTATCTATCTGCCCATCTGTCTACCTGGTAAATAGACTGACAGACTTTCCATTAGAAAAGGATATGTTTATAACTCTGTATGCTGTAAATATTGGATCAGATTGCCAATTATTAGCTAGCATCCCTAATACGGTAGTCAGACACATTCCTCAAACCTGTCACTCTCTGCATGGGCTTGGATTAAAGTTCTTATCACCCAAGCCAACCACCTGGTATTTGTGTTGGCTGAGGAGGATAGAAGCCAGAGCCCAGCACACCCAGAGAATACGAAATAGAAAAAACTGATTTAGCTAACCCAGACCAAAGTCCTAGTTCAGGTCTGCTTGTAGTTCAGGTCTGCTCATAAGTATAAGACATTGCTTTATACTAAATCTGTCCATTGATTTCTTTAGTCCGTCTATAGAACCAAGCTCTCCACTGGTTTGTCAGATTAAGTTCAAATAATTAAATAAAAAAGTATTCACAAAAATTACAAAAATCTTATGAGCTCTTGGCTTTTCTCATGAAGTTTCAAAGGTTTTCAAGAACAAGAAAATGGAAAATCTTGCAATTTGGGAATCTTACAAGATTTTGGATATATTTTTGGGGTGGGGTTGAGGCTAGGCTATTGCAGAAGATTAATTGATGGTGCCCAGGTCAGAAAAGATGCTGACTCCTGATCTCCATGTCAACTAGAATTAATATTCTAGAATTTTCCTACAAGAAGCTTTCTCAGTCTTCTTTAGAGATGTTATAGCTTTGATGCAGAAAGACCAATGCTCATGGAACTCTGCCCCTTACTTTTCAGTTGAATGCCTTCAGATCATTTTATCCTAGGTCACTCTGGCAATGCTGTACCTATAATGCTACTAAAATCCAAGAAAAGTTGAAAATGAAGTATAGATCACACATGAGCTGCCTAGAAGAAGCATTTCATTTATTTTACAAATGCAATATAAATATCTCTTTTCATGTAAGATGAGGGAGAGTTTTAAAGACCAGGCTGTTCTCCCAGGCTTATGGCTTGGGTAGTTGGAGCTCATTGTAGGATGTATGTATATTATCGGCTAGATTTACCATCCTGTACATTTTTTTATGTAGATTGCATACAGTTGTTTATTTTTATTTTATGAACCATCCAGAGTCAATTAGAATCAGGCAGTGTCCACATCAAGTAAGCAAACAAACAGAAAATATATTACATTCAATCTAGGGATAGTTTGAATGTAAATATTTCAAAAAGCTTTCTGGAGGGATCGAAAAGTCACAGAAGAAACACTACAACGTATTTTAAAGCATAGAAAAACTCTATTCAACACAGCATCTATTCCCCAGGACAGTGTTTTCTGTTACAAGAGCTCATTGCTGATAAACATGCACAAGGTGATTAAAAGACACAATTTGTCAAGCTTAAAAAGACAGCTGGATTTTATTTGGCCAGAGGCTGTTAAGTAGGTATTTGAACCATTATGGAAGGTGGAGATTTTCTAGCTGTGATATTGTTTGGCTTCAGATAAATTGCCAGCCGCTGCCTGCAAATATGTGATAAACTAATCTATCAATAGTCTGTACAAAAGAAGTGTGAATAGCCCATTCTTTTATTACATGGGGAAAACAGATCACAGTTACAAAACTATCTATTCCTCCATTTGTCCTTTCATGCAGGGATACTTTAAAAAACCTTGTTTCATAAAAGAAGAAATAAAACCAAACAAATCTATAATAGTTTTCAAAATGCTGGTTCTGGATTTGAGAAATCGATTTTTTTCGGAGATCTTCCAACCAGAATCCTTTCAGCTCCTATACAGTTCACTTTAAACAAATCTTTATCTCGCATGGCCACCATAAGGGACAATTTCCTGGAGTATCCAATGAGAGACAGAAAAAAAAATCAGCATCTAATTTTGGACACCAAGTAAAATATTACTACTTCTATGGAAAAAACAGCAACCATACAGATAAACAGAAATAGGTAATATCTCACAGATATAAATATACCTTTAAAGGACACTATGATAGTAGGCTCAGTGTATCTCTTTTTGACCTGTAAAAAAGAGGTTCCTCAGATTATATACAACAGTCTGGACAATCTCATTAAAGGTGCAATTAACTTCTAAAATATGGCATATATTTCCATTCTTTTCCTTCCCTTGCAAAATAACTACAGCAATTCCTGTCACTGCAAAAGACTCATTGAGCTGTTTTAGGCTATTCTTACTGCTTAATCCCTCCCGGTTATCCCCATTCTGGCCTATCTAAATCCACCCAGCTTCATTTCTCCTGCTCTGACCTCTACCAGCCAATTAGTGGCCTAAATAAACTTGCCTGCCCTTCTCTCTTCCCACATTGACCAAACTGTCAACAGATATTTCTGAGTTTTTTGAACACCCCTCTTCCCTTATTAGCTGCAGGGAATCGGATTTTAGCTGCTTTCCCCCTTTCTGTCTCTTGGTTTAATGGTTTGTCTCTTATTCCTTTTGTGTTCTTACGCTCCCCCTTTCTAGACTGTTTCCTTGAATTTTTGCTGGTTACTGTTCTTCAGTAACTTACTGTACTTATTATTTTCCATGCACATCTGCGTCTTGCACCCAGAGGCTCAAAGCTTTCAATATCTTTCCTAACTCTAAATTTAATTTTTCCCTCTGTACTCTGTGGGACCAGTTCTGGTTTAAAGCTGCTTAACAATACGTTTCTTAATCCTTTGCTTAATTTAGGCTCCTGTTTACTTACTTTATTTCCTTTGATTTCTTCCGATTAGAAACTTCTGCACACCCTTGCCAGTTTGCACCAGAGTTCAGTTCCTTTGTCTATTTTTCAACTGGTCTGTAACAATATTGGCTGCTTTAAGATCTCAAACCAGTATGGGAAGCTATAATGCATGAGTCTTGGTCTTGTCAATCCCAGCCAGTATGGCCAAAAATCAGAAACAATAAAAAAAATCTGTAATTCATTATGATAAAGGCATCTATCCCTGATTCAAATGAATCACTGCAGTTGCTCTCTTGTACAGTAATAAAATCAGGAAGTCTAATTTTGCTGTGTTCAGGTGCAAGGAAATAGTAGTCCTGAATAAATAATTAATTTCATTTTGTATCAAAAGGTACATTCTGGGTTGGTACACTGGGACCCTGGATAAATATTATAAACCAGTTTATCTTCATATTTAATGCATTGGGCCTAGAGATATAGCTGCTCAGGAGTGCATTCTCGGTTCCTCGGGAGCAGTTGAGAGGAACTTTATTGTGGCAATACTTGAAGGTGGTCATTTATGCCTTACTTAAAAATAATAATAATAAAATTAGAACCAGCTTGATGTAGTGGTAAAGACAGCAAGGTAGAAACTGGGAGATGTTGAGTTCTAATCCTGTCTTAGCTACAAAGCTCTCTGGGTGACTTTGGGCCAGTTTCCCTGAAGAAGGCAATGGCAAATCACTTCCAAAAATCTTCCAAAGAAAACTGCGTGGACTTGTCCAGGAATCAGTTCTGGTTCAAAAGTACACATACACATAGACTTTTCACAAAGTTTGAGCATCTGTGGGCAGATATTTAGAAATGCTGTATTTTCACCGGAAATATAATGCATCTCATCTTAGTTTAGAAGCAGCCTATGACAGGTGATCTGGGTGCAAATGCAACTTACTGAATGTTGAGCCACTTCAAGTCCTTGAGATGGATTACTCACTCCAGAAAAGAGGTCCACTGGCCTCTCCCCACTAATGATATATGTATGCTTTTCCAGAAAAAGGAGGAAGAGAAGTGAGAATATATCACAGAAATGAGAACAAAAATCTATAGAGAGCGTCAGGCTACTTCAATTGATTTTCCTTTTTTTTTTTTTATAGCTGATGGCTATTGGTGGCTCCGTTTTCCTGCTGCTTTATATTGTGCTGTGTTATGAAAATTTCCATTTCCATGTGGCTCATATGTATGCTCATCTTGGATATCCCAATGCCCAACACATTGTGGGACAGAGATACTTGAAAGGTAATATCTGACTTGAGGAGTGACCAGTCCTTAACCCAGGTTTTCAGTCTTTGAATTTGTGAAAATGATATCCATGAAAGATCTTTGTTTCTTTACAGTATATAGAGCTTGGCATGATAGAAATGTAAATTATTTTCACGTCTAAATACAGTACATTCTGGAAAATTGGAATTTGAAGTTCAGTCATTACCCTAATTTGTGATTACTGATTTTCATGTAGGTTTATGATTTATGTACATTGGCTGTTTTCACATATTATGCTGAAATATAAATATTGAAAAGGAGACATAGTTGTGAGGTTCAGGGACCAGTAGGTGTATCTGAATTTCTCCTATCTGTATTTTATATACATAGAAAATGGTGAACAGCATTTTAACACATTTGTTAATATTATTGACTGTCTTAAAAATTTAAGAGAATCATGGTTCCTGAAACTTATGGCAAATGTTCAATTAGACATGATTTATAAATTTTCCAAACACAGCATTATATGGGAGATGAATATGTACTTTCTATCATGTATGGGGAAATTACAAACAAAGACCAAATGCAACTCATTAGACTCGGTTGGCTTACAGGGCTTCAGACAAGATTCTTCTCCTTTTCATAGTCTTTTCCTTCCTTTGAGCTAAGAGCTACTGCTTTAAGTTGCTTCAAGTTACAGTTCTTTAAATGGAGGTACCAGAAACTCAGTCTGGATCATTTTGCATGCAAAGCATGTAGACTAAACTATGGCATTTAGAACAATTGTGCATGTCATTTCGTGAACCACAAGATTTTAACAAAGTTCAAGGATATCAGAGATATTGCAGTTCTGCTATCTAAAGTAGATACTGAGGATCATGAGACAAAGCTGGACGGTGTCTACTGCATAAGGTTACCAAAATAACTTGCTTTGCAGAAATCACTGCAAGCTGAGTACTGTATTATCATTGACAACTGCTGTGGTCCATAGGACAAACTGTCACTTTTCTTGCAGAAATGGATGTCAACATTTTGCATCTTAAATTTTCACCAATCATTTTATCAAAGAATCTGGCTCCTGTGCAGTAAAACCTGCATAGTTTCCAAGAACTATGCTGGCTCAGGAATTCTGGGAGTTGAAGTCCACGAGTCATAAAAGAGCCAAGGTTGCCTACCCCTGACCTAGACAACCTCTGACTTATATATTTGGTACACATGTTGTATTAGTTGAGAGCTGCTAGTTCATAAAACAGGAGCAAGAAACAACAACAACATCAGATTATTCTATTGTTTCTGACTTTATCTCTTTGCTAGGAATTGGTGTAGAAAAGAATGAAGAGAAGGCCATGCAGTGGTTCAAGTAAGTGAATAGGGTAAATTTGATTTGCAATCTAATATTGCATTTTTTCTCAATTTTTACACCTAACTCTCCTATGTTTATTAGAACAGATCTTGAAGAATAAACAAATGGTTCCAAAGTTCTTTGCATCCAGAATTCTTGTTCAATTTTGACAGCACTTAGGGATAGACACCTTGAGAGAGAATGGGGAGGGTCTCCAATTTAACATTTATTCCGTTACCATTTGAGAGCAGTTTAGAGCTATTTAACTTACCATTGAATAGCTCCAATAGGAAGATGAGTTGCAAAGAAAGACATAACACTTTCCTTTCACAGTCTTGTATAGACAATACAATTTTAGTGCAGCAATAACGTTGTGTCAGATGTGTTCCTTCTTTTGTTTTGAAAAGTGTGAGGGTCTGTGATGTAGAGGTTGGATGGAAAGTGTCATTTCTTTAACAGTCTTCAGGTATCACTTTCCCTTGAGCCGGAGCTGAAAAATTCTTTTTGCATTGATGATCACATTTTCCCTCTGAAAATGGGGGAATCTACTGCAAAAAGTGGAGATGGGGCCAGGAACAAAATAAAATATGACTGGGTTTAATTTAAATGTATATTAATTAAACTTAAATGGAAGGAATTAAGTATAGTTAAAATTACTGCTCCACATGTATTTAATACTTTTTTCCTCTTAAATATTATGTTAGAACATCAACTTTTGTTGGATTGTTTTAAGAGTTGTACTGTATGCTCCAGGGAGAGGAGATACAAATGGCCCTGGACCATAGATTGTGCAACTCTGCATTATGGGTTAAAAACTGCATGCCAGGACTATAGGATTATGATATTGCCTCTATTATTGTCCTCCATTATTCTTGACTATCCAGAATGATGAGTCAGTGAGTAGGAGCAGGAAGAGAAGTACAAAGAAATCCCACTTCTTAGAAATGGGGTTTAGATTGCCTATCTGCCTTCTCCTTTTAGACAAGCAGCTGAGAAAGGCCACCCCCATTCCTCTTTTAATTTGGCTGTTGGCAAACTGAAGAATATGACAACTGGGCTTGAAGACAGGTATGTCTACTGCTTTCTGGTGGGAGTTCTGTTCTCAGAAACTAATAGCCAGAATGATATAGCATCAAAAACAAGAATGGGGAACTGGTTTTCCTCTCAATGGAGGAGGAATTTCTAGGATGAAATCTGTGCCAAGAGTAGATAAGGCCAAAGCAAGAGCAGAATACAGGTAGTCCTCTACTTACGACCACATCTGAGCCCCAAATTTAAATTGCTAAGTGAGAAATTCATTAATTTTAATTTTGCCCCATTTTGCAACTTTTCTTGCCACATTTGTTAAGTGAATCGCTGCAGTTGTTAAATTAGTAACACGGTTGTTAAGTGAATCTGTTTTCCCCATTGACTTTGCTTGTCAAGAAGGTTACAAAAAGTGATCACATGACCCTGGGACACAACCATCCTAAATGTGAGTCAGTTGTCAAGCATCCAAATATAAATCACATGACTATGGGGATGTTGCAACAGTCATAAATGTGAAAAACAGTCATAAGAAAAACTTTTAGTGCTGTTGTAACTTCAGTCACTAAACGAACTGTTGTAAGTCAAGGACTACCTGTATTCAAAGGAGAGGAAGACATTTCATTGATAGGTCCCTCCTTCTTCTTTTCTTCTTGCTGACATTTTTTTTCTCTCCTTCAACTGCGAGTGACCAGCAGGTGACCAGGAAAGGGACAAATCAAGCACTATCTCATTGGGCATGTGAATCATTCTTAGTGGCCAGCAACCACTGGGTTATTGCCACTGCTTTGTGGAAATAATGCTTGCTGGGAGACAGAGAAGTGCCATATGCTTAGTCTTTTTAAATGCAAAAAAAAAAAAAAAAAAAAAAAGTTCTGGAGGCAAGCTGCTGCAAGTGCATTCCTGTGAATGCTGACTTTGCTGAGGGCCAGAAGTTTTTGCCTTCTTCCATCAATACTTTTGTCACAGTGATGTTCACTGTTTTTGCCAGAAATCTACTAATTTCTTACAAAGAGCATTAAAACAGATTATGGGCCAAAGGTTGCCCATTTCTCTTGTGAAGTGGTGAGGTTGGGACTTCTATTCTGCATAGAGGGCATGGAAAACTCAGAATGATTTGATACTTCTAAAATAGCAAACCTTGGTTTGACATGGGTTTATACAACATTCAGTGTATAAATAAATCTTATGTAAAAGAGAAATATTTTAAAAAAAACATATATAGCTTTGGATGACTCAGACCACCACAGTACTGCTTTTCTCTGAATGTCAAGTGATACTTCTCAAAATATAGTAATTCAGTAGATAAAAGAGACACAGGAAAGAGACAGCTCAATAAGAGAATAGAAATGGAATAGAACAAAGATGGATTCTAGTATTAGAAATAATAAAGAAGCTACATCAGGACAGAATTGCTCATTCTCTGCCTTTCTCTATGCAACTAATTTAATCTCTTCCAGGGATGTAGAAAAACTCCTAAATGTTGCTGCTGGTCATGGGGTCCAAGAAGCTCAAAATCTTCTGGACAACATCAGGAACAGACAGCTACCTTGAAGACAAAAATTAGTTAGGGACATGGTTTCAAGTGAATTTGCTTGTTCTTGTTCCCTCATTATATTACTTGTGGAAACTTTTATTTGATATTACTTGGCATAGATTACTATATAGTACAAAAAGAAACAAAATTATTAAATATCCAGCTGTATCTCCATTTAAGTTATTTAATGTACTAAACATTGATATTAAAATAAGATCAATGAACTAGTTTAGGACTGAAGACTAATGTTTGAACAATGCAGTTTATTAAGCATTTCAATAATTGAATGTGCCAGAAGTAAACATGGTATATCTTTACCATGCAATCCATAACGGACATTGCCTTTATTTAGCATCCACCGTTGCTTAACCATCATACTATCAGAATGCACATTTTGGGAGACACTAATTACATTGAGCAGAAGCCGCCTCTATGTTTGTAATACAGTACCTTCATTTTTATGTTTCCAAGGAAGTAATGATGTTGTATACAGTAGCTGGCATAATTCCTGGCTGTAAATGTTTGTAAGTTTTGTGGGTAATATTAAATGCTTATTTCATGCAACCTTTTGGTCTGGGCTGTGTACTGCATTTGCTGTGACTGTTCAATAAATCTATTTATTGTACATGAGTCATTTTACAAGGCAACCTATCTTAGTTATTGCTACAATCAGATTTGGAATCTAAAGAAGGACGTAAAACAATGGAGAAGATAGAAATGGAGGCTGCAGCACCCTTTCCTTCCTCCCTGTGACTAGGATCAAGCCCAGCTCCTCTTGTTGCTAATCCTATCAGACCCAAATTGATGTTCCCTACTCCCAAACAAGGCCCACAGAAGTTTCCTCACCAGCTCATATTAAACCCAAAGGCAACCCTAATAAAGGATTTTAAGCATAATGAGAAGCCCCAATATTCCATTCTCAACCAGAGATACATCTCTGATTATCTCAATGTTCCATCTCTCCATCATCTCTCCAATGGACTTTGCAGCTATGCTATTTTCCTGAAAGGTCCATTTTACCCAATCATAGAAATAACCCTGGATAAACTGATAATAACCTGCCTAGCTTCTTCCAAAGTTGCCAGCAAATCAGAACCCTGGAACCTATCATCTTGAAGACCTCAACTTCTAGAAAAAGCTTTGCTTTCCCAAGCTTTGGAGATCCACTTTCCTGTGAAATGGGAACCCAATGATCTTTGCAATAAACATGCTCCTTCTGAGTGTTTTGCTTTGTGCTTCTAAATATTCCATGACACTAGGAGCAAAAAGTTGGGTTGCAGAATTGATTCTGTGATTCTGTGAGACATATGCTAGATTACAGCTCTAAATAACAGCTTTTTCTCAAGATTAAAAAACAGACTAAGTTACATTGGAACTTGAGATAATTCCTTTTCACTAGTCTATGTTATTTGGATGCCCAACCGTAGGGCCATTTTAGAAACCATAAAAATATTCAGGTGAGAAGGAGTTTCGTTTATGTATAGGAAAACAGCTAAACAATTTAGTGTTTGACTGTTGGTCTTGCAGGAGAAGCCAGATAGGAAACATGACCAGATGAGTTAATTCTACTTAATTATAAAGCTACGTTGATAAAGTCTTGCAAGTTTGAAAATATATTCACCCTGTGCCTCTTTTACATCTTGAGAGACTAGAGAGGGTCTCTTCTGAGCCTCTTGTCCCAGCCACTATCCAGCTGTGGGCGATGCTTCTCTTTGCTGATCATTCCCTTGGCAACGTCTCTTGGCCTGGTCTCCCAAGGTCACTCCAATATACTATTATAGAGTATCACAAAATCCCTATAGTTGATTTAATTGTGACAGTACAGTAAATGAAGTGGAATTGAAGCTCCTGAAATAATTTGCTCAGGTTCCCATAAGATGCAGGTGTAGTCCTTGCTTAATGAATGACCATTTGAAGCTATGATGGTGCTGAACAAAGGGTAGTTACGATTGGTTCTTGAAGTTACCGCTGTTGCAGCATCTCCACAGTCATATGATCAAAATGTGAAAGCTTCACAACCTGTCTACAATTTATGACTGCAGCCTACCCTTAATTCCCCCCACCTGCCTATATCCACCCTTCCCCACGCCTAAAGAGCCATGGTGGCACAGTGGTTAGAATGCAGTATTGCAGGCTAATTCTGCCCACTGCCAGGAGCTCGATCCTGACTGGCTCAAAGTTGACTCAGCCTTCCATCCTTCTAAGGTTGGTAAAATGAAGACCCAGATAGTTGGGGGCAATAGGCTGATTCTGTAAACCACCTAGAGAAGGCTGTAAGGTGGTATATAAGTAAATGCTATTGCTATTACTATCTCTGTCCTTTTAGCCACCCTATGCTCCTGCCACCACCAGCTGACCTTTGCTGTCTTCCTTCCACTGAGACACACCCAGATGAGGCAGTTGCTGACCATTTGCAAAGCCTTCCTGAGGTGTTGCAGAAATGTTGAGAGGCCTCACAAAGGGCCAGCAGTTGCCTCAGCTGGCTGGGCCTCTTCAGCAGCAAAAGGAAAAAAGTGATGAATATCAGTGGGGGTGGTAGCAGAAGAGTGCAAGGTATCCAAAAGGGCAGAGATGGGAGCAGAGAGGCAGATGGGGAGAAGTGAAGTGGAGGCAATTACAGCAGGGCCAAAGAAGTCTGAGGTCCTTGCTTAACAATGGCATGATCCTCACCTAATGACTAGAATTGCCAGCACTACCATCACTAAATAGTGTGATCACACGATTCTTTGCCACTTCACTTAGTGACAGAATTTCTGGTCCCAGTTAGGGTTGTCCAGCAAGGACTACCTACACAGTCCTCTTGGCTCAGGCACAAAGACGGTCAATATTTTATTCTTTAATATGTCTACAGGTAGATATCAGAGTCCTCCTTGATTAGACCAAAGGCCAGCATATTCCTGGTGGCCAGAATCTGAGGGAGGAAAAGAGGAAAAAGATTGTTTTGTTCTTGAGAAAATATGACCTGCTTTAATGGTAAAAACTGTCAGAAGCAAACAAGCTAACAAAATTAACATGAATTAAAAACCAGAAAGCAATTCTATGCCACTATGTTACACTGTTAGAAAACACATAGTTATACTTAAAAGAAGGAAAGAAGAAATTGTAAACTCTTGCTTTCAACCCTGGTGATCTGTTGATAATTATTTGAGCCTAAGAAAAGTATTCCCTATTACTGATTGAGGGCTATGGCATTTCCTTTAATGGACACCAGGCGTCTCCAGAACACTGTCTGAACAATTTGTAGAAACTAATTCTTGTTATAGGACAGAACTGGATGTACACATGCAATACAATACAGCCTTTACATTTTGGTTCTGCTGAAAGCAAAGATACAATTAACATAAATTAATGCTCATCCAACACTTAAGATGTAGACTGTTCTCTCAGAAAAAAAATATAATTTGTAGAGATTTTTTTTCTGTGCTGATATATCCTAACAGTATGATTATTTGACATGGATGGATATTTTAATTTTCCAAAATTCTACAGACCAGTATTATGTTAGAGTCATTAGGTTTCGATGAATGTGGTTGACGCTTGCCTACTTGTACCCTATTGTAGTGGTAAGCGTGACTATTTAGCAATAATCACATGTTTAGAATATCTCAAAAATATATAATTGCTTTGACTGTATTTCCATATAGTTTATTTTCCTTTATAGATTAAAAATGAATGAACTCATTTTTTTTACATGCTGGCTGGGGAATTCTGGGAATTGAACTCCAGGCATCTTATAGTTGTCCAGGTTGAGAATCGCTGTATATTGATTTTAGCCCTTTCCACTCTATATTAAAGCGCTATTTGCCTTTCCTTCAATTTGCACAAGCATTGAGTTTATAACATTTTCTGTCTCCATGTCTGCCCTGCTCTTATTATTTCTTTTCTGGGTTCCTGGGAAAAATGATGTCCTGATTTGTGAGTGTGCCACTCATTACAGGTAAAGTGACTGATAAGTCTCCTTGGGATTTATTGCCCTTTCAGCTTTAGCCAACAGAAAAAATAAAATCTATCAATCTGGGCACTGTAGCAGGGGTCAGTTTGACTTCAGCAGTCAGCAGTCTGTTTGCCCATCTTTCCCACACATTAAAACAAAACAAAAGGTGAAATAATTATATGAAAAGACATCAAGGCAGAAATAGTCCCAAAGAGGAAAAGGCTGCCATGATTACAGAACTAATTAGGTCCAAAGAGGGTAGAAGTGAAACTGATAACTTGTTGAGTAGCTCTAACTGACAAATGCAGAAACACTATTAAATAAGCATAAATGCATCCTTACTTTGTCTCCAGATGAAATAGTGGTGGTTTTATTTATTCTTAACTTAGAGAGAAGTTGGGATATAACAAAATAACACAGGGACCTTGGAGGTCTTCTAATCCAACCCCCTGCTCAGGCAGGAAATCCTATTCCATTTCAAACAAATGGTTGTCCCATCTCTTCCAGTGTTGGAGCATCCACAATGAGTTCTGGAGGCAACTCATTCCACTGATTAATTCTAATTGTCAGGAAATTTCTTCTTAGTTGTAGGCTGGTTTTCTTCTTGATTAGTTTCTATCCATTGCTTCTTGTCCTGCTTTGGAAAATAGGTTGAAATAAGTTGAAAATAGGTAGAAAAGGGAAGTGTCAGGAGAAGGACTATGAAATAAACATAGGATGGCAAATGCTGAGAGAATAACAAATATGGTGGATTCTTGCTAGGAATCAGAAAAGAAAGTGTGTGCTACCATAGTACTTTCCGACATTCCTAAAACACAGCTTCTTCCCATGTGATTTTCCAATGCAATCAGCAACAATTAATTTAACAAAAACTAATAATTCTCATTGGCAATGTGACTTGAAATTTGGCTTCTATTGTTTTGGTCTGCTCTGCTCTTGTTTGCTACTCACTGGACCTATTGACCAATCTGGGGACTAGGCCAGGGGATGTGGTGGGGGATCCAATCGGAGAGACCATGGTGATAAACCCTTCACTCACCGAAGCCTTTAGTTTAATCAATTAATAGTCATTACATAAAAACATTCACATATGATCTGTGATCCCTTTATGAGCATTAGGGTCATGCCTCTTAATAGTTCAACCCAAAATGTATCATAGTAGACTTCTTTTGAGACAATTAGAGAGTGACTTTTCCTATTCTTCTACTTTAGATTCCTAAACCATGTCCCATTCATAGCCCAAGCTTATATAGAGGTCTACTCAAGAATAACCTCTGTTGCGTTCACTGGGGCTTTATTCCTAGAAAAGTTGCATTAGGCTTGTAGCTTCCATCTCCTCATCCTGACAGCATCTTGGCTTTGAAAAATATAATGATATCAAGTCTAAGTCTGGAAAAATCCTATTTCAATTAGATTAATCTCTTGGGTTTTCTGCTTAGGTCAGTTAAAATGAGTTCAATAACTTTGGAGGAATAGACTAATGACTCTTTCAGGATTTGGTGATTGCCTTTCCTGTCCATGCAGGGTTACTGAGGAGAACAATTATAAGTGCATTGTACTGGATTTGCCCCAGAGAGTTAAGTAATACAGAAACCAATTCTTGGCTGAATTACTAGTAACAATGAGCAAGTGATGCCATTAATTTAAGTAGAAATTAGAAATAAATATGAATACAAAATACTTCAGAGGAAGATATAATATTCTTCATTGGTTGGGCTACTTTGGGAAATGGAATGTGTTATTCCAGAACTGCACTACTCCAAAAGGTCTCCATTTCGGAATGGAAGTATTTCAGAATAACACTGAAACCAAGTAAATTTCATTTGATATCAGCTGATAGTTGGACTTCTTTGAATACAATCAGAGCTAATTTGACAGATGACTAAATCTGCCATTGTGTCTATCTGTCAAAACTCCGTTCCCCTTCACCCAGTGGTGGGATTCAGCCAGTTCGCACCAGTTCGGCAGAACTGATAGCTAATTTTTTGTTGCCCAGGCACAGAATAGACTTCTGGAAGTGGCATTCACACAGAGAACTGGTTGTTCACATATTTGAATCCCACCACTGCCTTCACCCTATCCCCACCGCATGTTCAGCCGATGTTTTCCACTTTGGCTGATGTCTTTGGGAGCAGGGGAAGAGAAATATAGCTGGGGAAAATCCGCCAATTATTTTTCTTAATGCGATTTTTACACTATACTGTAAATAAAGAAAGCACTATTTGCTGCCATTGTAACTGAGAGAGGACGAGAATCACCAAAACAGAGTAACAATACATTTTACCCAGGAGTAGCATTCTGGTGGTTTAAGGACTACTGGATAGGATTTTAACTTTGCCACGAGAAACAGCCCATAGAGGTTTTATTTTTAATCACTTCCTTTTACATATTGGAGCTTATATTTTCTAACATCTCCAAAAAAATTTCTCCCTGGAAATGAGAGAGCTGTTCTTGAAAAGAGAATTTAACACCATTTCAGAAGACAAGTGCCTCACTGGTAATATATGATTCTAAAGGACCCAAGCGTTAATCACATTCTCCCAAAATTCTAATTCTAATCTTTGTACTTAGAAAAATGAATCCCTCCAACTGTTATGTGAAAAACACTTTCCTGTGCCTGTTTTAACAAACAAGCTTCCCACTTCTGTCTTTTGTGACCTTCTTAATACTATGGAAAATTTTCATAATCCAGTGTTAAGATGTATATCAATTATTCATCCTCTCTGTATATGTTTACAGGAAAAAAAATCTTGTCCTTGTCCTTGATCTCTTCATTTTAGCTTGATACAGTATACAATGTTCTATGAGCATATGCTGCCCTTCCAAAAGATATATTTGTTTTATTTGTGTGTTCAAATACAAGGTTGTCTGCGAGGATCTGACCACAAAAGACTACGGTGCTGAACTTTCTCTGCAGCAAGTGGCCCAAATATTAGCTATACTGTATGTTTGGACATTATATAACACAGGATAACTTTGTACTGCCTTTCTTGACTCCAGACACTTATGACTGGGAAAGTCTCTGGAGATTCTCAATCAACCAGATCAAGGTGCTTTTCAAAAAGCAATTGTACTTTCTTGGTTCTTTCCTTGAAAACATTTCACTTTTCATTAAGAAGCTTCTTCAGTTCAGAAGTGAAGTGTTTTCAAGAAAAGAACCAAGAACATCCAGTTGCCTTTTGAAAAGCACTTTTGGATCATGATTGGGAAGATGAATGGAGTTAATTCATCTGGATTCTTCCTACCACTATGCAAGGTAGGCATATCTAAAGCAATGGAGGCTGTGCACAAAATGTCTTCTACAATCAAGGGAGCAAAACTAGTAAGTTTCCCCCAAGGAAAACTTTTTGATCTGGGCTGATGGCGGTGGGGACTCAGTCCCAGCTAAACCTTGGACTGCATCCACATATGGATCATCCTGAGCAATATTACTTGATTTTATTTTGTGTCACAAACAACTCTGCATAAAATTAAGTGGTACACATATATACAATTATTTTTTCTATCTCTTACTATTTTGGGAGCAATTGTGGCTCATCTTCCAGGTTGTAGCTGTAGGTACTGCAGGTTGGGAAAACATTTGAAAGGTCAAATTGCCCAGCTGCTTAATGTTAACAGTACTGGATTAGATAGGAGATAGTTGGATGCTCTGACACAGTATAAGGCAGTTTTCTGTATTCCTAATGCCAATTAACATAATAATGATGATGATGATGATGATGATGGAAGGGACCTTGGAGGTCATCTAGTCCAACCCCCTGCTCAGGCAGGAAACCCTACACCATTTCGGACAAATGGCTGTCCAGTCTCTTCTTAAAAACTTCCAGTGTTGGAGCATTTACTGCTTCTGGAGGCAGGTTAATTGTTCTAACTGTCAGGAAATTTCTCCTTAATTCCAGGTTGCTTCTCTCCTTGATTAGTTTTCACCTGTTGTTTCTTGTCCTGCCTTCAGGTGCTTTGGAGAATAGCTTGACTCCCTCTTCTTTGTGGCAGCCCCTGAGATATTGGAACACTGCTATCCTATCATCCCTTGTCCTTCTCTTCATTAAACTAGACGTACTCAATTCCAGCAGCTATTCTTTATATGTTTTAGCCTCCAGTCCAGGTCAGCCTCCAGTCAAACCAAAACTATTATTATAGTACAAGTAGTCCTCCACCTACAACAGTTCATTTAGTAACTGTTCAAAGTTACAGTGGCACTGAAAAATGTGACTCTGGTAGTTCCCCAGTGCTCCAGAATCTTTGAAAAATATAGTTCAGTGGTTCTGAGATCACATCTGCCAGTTCCTTGAGAACCTTGGGATGGAATCCATCTGGTCCTGGTGATTTGAACTCGTCTAGGCTGGACAGATGCTCATTTATCATATTCTTGCCTATCTTAACTTGTGTTTCTAATCTGTTTTTTATGGTACTGTTTTTGATAGGTTGGACTGTTTTTTACCTTTAAGTAAAGACAGATGCAAAAACCGAGTTAAATAGTTCTGCTTTCTCCCTGTTGCTTGTCACCTTCTTGCCACTTTCCCCCACTAATGGACCAATCATGTCCTTAACTTTTTTCTTGTTTTTTACATGTTGAAAGAAGCTTTTTTTTTTTTTACTGAATATTTACTGAATCAAAGCACCATCGATTTAGCAAATTGTTTCCAAAGTATGGGAAAGCTACATCATTAGCAATTGCACAGAGGCTACTAAACCTTAAGGGAAAAGATGTGGACTCAGAGCAATATTTAAATTATAACTGTTCTTGCGCTGAGCTTTTTTACTGTGAAAAAGAGTGACCTGAAAAAAATCTAGTTTGACTGCCAGGTATAAGATCCATCTGTAGCGACCCTTCATGCAGACGTATACCCAGTGTCTTGCTCTTGCTTCATGATAGTATATTTGAAGACTATAGTTCTACATTTCTTCAAAATGCAATTAAAAAATAAATCACAGCTGGTAACAATCAGACCTATTCAGAAATGTAGTAAAAGCACTTTAGAGCCTGGACCTAATGTACTTATGAGTTTAGACCAGTGCTTCTCAGCGTTGGCAACTTTAAGTTGGATGAACTTTAATTCCCATAATTCCCCTAACAGCCATGTTGGGGAATTCTCCCTGTTGGCTGGGGAATTCTGAAAGTTGAAATCCACCCATCTTAAAGTTGCTGAGATTGAGAAATAGTGGTTTAGATGCTACTATGCATTATTTCACTTATTTTACCTTAGAACCTGGAACAATCTGGACTACAAAAATTTATGTGGAGAGTGTGTGGGCAAGGCACAACACTTATTGGAATCTCTTAAACTAACTCAATTTTTTCCCTAGGATCATATGCAAGTTACTTTAAGGTATTTTCAACAGGCTGTATATGAATGCTCCAACACATCCCAAAACTCATTTTGATCTTTGCACTTCAATGATTTGGAGTGAAGGATTGTTTAAATTGCAATATACACTTCACTATGTGATAAGACAAACCTGCTGTTATGGGAACCTCAGCTACTTGTACTGCTACATGACAGCAAGGAATTCTGTCTCCAGATTCTTCACAGATGGCATTGACGCTCAGAATACCAAAATTCCATCTGAAAGAGCAGTTGAGAATTGTTTTTAATGTGAGCCAATTGGAAATTGATATGACCCTTCTCCAGTTCAATACTGATCTTAATTTTCCTTCTTTTGCTGCTGAATTGTGCAATGTCTCATTTCAGAAGCTCTGTGTGGCACAAGAAATGACAAAGAATTGTAAGAGAAGCAATAGCACAGTCTAATTTTTCTAGCATTACTTTTAAAAGCTGTGCCTTGCAGGGCTGCAGATTTTGTGAGAAAAAGCAAAAGTGAAATATAATTTTATCCGCTTTGAGAAGAAAGTCATCCAGGGCCTTCATATGGATCTACATATTTATGTATTTCAACTCTAGATAAAGGTAAAGATGTCTCCACAAGTTTTACTTTGCTAGTCATGACTGACTTTACGGGATGATGCTCACCTCCATTTCCTAAGCCAAAAAGCCAGCATTGTCCGGAGACGTTTCCATAGTTATGTAGCCAGCATGATATCACAATGCAACACACAATGTACGATGAAACATGGAACACTGTTATCTTCCCATAGGTTTATATGCAATACCTATTCATCTACTTGCATTTGCATGCTTTTGAACGGCTACGTTGGCAGGAGTTGGGACAAGTGATATTAGCTCACTCTGTCTGTTTCAACTCTGCCAGAAAAATATTCTGTATATGCCACTACTGGTTTATGATAAACTGAGGCTTTGGTGGATGGGTTATATTGTACCTGGAAGTAATGCTGTTTTCTCATTCCTTGGAATTAAATGCAATTAGATTTCCATAGCTCCTGCATTCAGTCCTGATTCCATCTCAAGAACATCACCAAGCTACAAATATATGGCTGGGCAAATGAAGTTGGAGACGGAGCGTAGAGACATAAAGGAAAAGCCCCAATTATATTGCTGCCAAAAGCGAACAGCTCTTCAAATCAGCCTTTAGAGGCTGGATGGGAAGCCAGATCAGCGGTATAAGCAGGACAGGCTTTCCCCATTTTGTTGGTAGGATTTATTCATCCTGAAGCTTAGGCAACAGCTTAAAAAATTTAGTACTTTATAAATGGATCATGAAAGCACAAGTTCAAGCTGCACTCCCAATGAGGCCAAGATAAGTTGAAGGCAATGTAATTCATTCATGTTCCTCAGAATCGTTCCCTACTAAACCAATGCCCTTCTGTGTTTAGTAGGGTTCAGAAGAATTCTTTACCACAGGAGAAAAGTCAGACATGACTGAATCCAGAAGAAAGGCAACCTGGGAATGAACAAAGGGTCAGCAAGTTTCATGCCTCTATAGTTTACTGCTGACTCAAAGATAAGTGCATAATATTTCTCCCCCCCCCCAACAAATAACTTTATTAAAGATTACAATTAAAAAGAATAAAAATTATACAAATTACAAAAATATAAAAGTAGTGTAAAAAAGGAAAAAGAACTACCCTTCCTCCCAACATACTGGATATACATACATTTATCAGCATCTCTTAAATTACAACATACACTCTCTTTATCCCATATCTCATCTCTTAACTAAGATCTAAAATCCTCGTCATTCATTCCTTATCAGAAAGGTCCAGTAAGGGTTGTCAGACAGAACTAATAATCTATCTTAGCCTTGGTCAGATAGGCCAAGTTTATATTCCTTTCCTATGCTTTTAATGCTCTTAATTCTTAATATCTTCAAACAAAGTTTTGAAAGTAGATTCCCAGTAAGAGTAATTTGTCCTTTTTTTCCTGGTCATTTCTTAGAAATTCCTTCAAAATTTTAAGAGATCCCCTTTGTATGTCCATTATCATATCCCTTTTATGATTTGATAGTTATATATTTCTTATGCATTGATCCTGTTTCATTTGAAAGTCCAGTTTCCAGGTCTTTTTCTGCATTACTTGCCATATTTATAAATGCATTCAGATTGACTTTAAACTTATCCAGATTATCTTTTTCTTCTTCCATTGCATCCTTAACTGACAATCTATACATCATTTTGGAGAGTTTCAAAGACCATGTGTCTCAAATTTTCATAAAATTTTCATAGCTTTCCATCAAACAGCTGTTAGAATATTTCCTTCCATTCTTTTCTATCTCCCTCTAGTGTCCAGCTTTTAAAGTTCCATTGCCTTGTTTTGACTGAAGAAAAAGGAATTATTTCAAAATTTTAAAATTGCAATTTTAAGTCCATCTGAACCCTTAATCCATTATTAAGCTTCTTAAAATCCATATTTTGAGCACCTTTCTGATGCTTAATCCCCCAAAAATGTTTTTCAAATGTTTTTAAAGTTATATTTATTTTTTTTCTCTAAGGAGAAGGCAAGTCACTTAGCAAATCCAGTATAACTAGTCATTCTGAAGTGTCCCTATACTTCCAAAACAACAGGAAAAAAAAAACAAATCCAAGTGATTAAGAATTGAGGCTTGGTTTTGCTTAATGTCCTTAACAAAGACTATGTTCACAACTGTGAATGAAGATGGTTCCTCCTTCAACTTCTAGCTGCTCAACCCATAAGAAAAACTGTGAAATGGCAATTCCTGCAGTTTACTGATGAGGAGCATCTATGAAGGGTCATGTGGACTACCTCAAGATTTCCCCTTATTCCAGAGAGATATCGGGCCTAAGTCCTGCATCCAGCTGCCAATTTTGTTGAAATGCTGTCCCAGTATTAAAAAGGGACATTTAGCTCACCATGTCTGTCAAACAGAAGTCGAGTGCATAATGTTTCAAAAACTAGTTGTGGAAAGCCCTCTATTTGTCTGAATTTCACATAAAGCAAGGCTTCCAAATCTTTCTTTCAAGGTTGTTTGTGGGGATCACATTATCCAGGCTGCAGGAGCTTTGCGCACAGAAAGTGCTTTAGATGCTTTAATGACTCAAAACAAGCAAGCAAAACAAGCAGCTGCAGTCAAAACATTTCTAGGAATGACTGTTTACTTCAGACTGTATCTTTAGCTTGTGCTTCTAAATCTCATGATCCCAGAAACTCTGCCGCCAAATATGGCATTGCACACAGAATCTTTTCAGTAAATTAGTTTGGCTATAAGAGATTTTTTAGAGGAGGACATAGGCCCATAAATGTTACATTGTGAAATGTTTGTAGATTGGCAACCCTTGATTATGACTTGTAATTACAATTTTATGTGATTAATTGTGAAATTGCTTTAAGGCCACAATTTCAGTATCAAATGCAGATGTAAATACTTGTAATTATGAGATAAATTACCACTGTACTTCACATTTAGTAGAAATTGCTCATCGTAGAAATAGAGCTGTGTTAGCAGATAGAATTTTCTACTAACTGAGATGATATGTATGCTAATGTTATAAACCGTCTAGAGCAGAGTTTTCCAAACTTTTGGGCTTTGCGGACCAGAGTGGGAGGGAGAAAAGGCGGTGGTTTCACGTGTGTCGCGTGCGTGCAAGCTGTTCATGCAAATCGGGATACATATGCATGTGTGTGCAATTGCACACCACTTCTGTGTCCCACTTCCGAAAGGCTCAAGGCCTGGTAGTGGGGGACCCCTGGCCTAGAGTCACTGAAAGTGAGTGGGTGGGCATATACATTTTCTAAATAAATAAATACTGTTTATACATATAGAGGTAGTCCTGGACTTACAACCACAATTGAGTCCAAAATTTCTGTTGCTAAATGAAACAGTTGTTAACTGAATTGTACCCCATTTTATGACTTTCCTTGCCACAATTGCTAAGTGAATCACTGTGGTTGTTAAGTTAGTGACATCGTTGTTAAGTTGTTAAGTGAATTTAGCTTTCCCATTGACTTGTCAGAAGGTTGCAAAAGGGGATCATGTGACCTTGGGATACAGCAACGGTCATAAATAAGAGTCAGTTGCCAAGCAGCTGAATTTTGATCACATGACTATGGGGATGTTGCAGTGGTCATAAGTGTGAAAAACGGTCATAAATAATTTTTAGTGCTGTTGTAACTTTGAATAGTCACTAAACAAGTCGAGGACTACCTGTATATAGTTATCCTGATATTAGAATTTGATTTAGTGTGCATTGCCAGTAAAATATTTTGGTGAAAGATTGTGGCTAAATTGGCATACTATAAAACAGAAGTGGACAAGACATGACCTCATGTGCCCCTTAAACTCTTTTTCCAGCTCCTAGACCCATAGAAATCATATTGCTGAAATATGATGGCATCCTGCTGAACAAGGAAAGTGTATCATTGCTTATTGTCAGCTGGAAGCAAGAGAAAACAAAAAAATTAAAAAGATGTATTGAGACTCTGATGGCATAGCCATCTGATCCATGGAAACTTTCCTTGCCTTGCCCTCATACAATGTCATTGTATTACTGTTGTACTTCCCATGGTTTGAGGCTGCTGGGACCCACTGCCCACATCTGCTATACAATAATATTGGAGGGAACAACGCAAAACTTTTTGTTAGCAAAACTATTTCAAACTTTATCTTGGAATGTTGCAGGAGGATGCTATTGAAATGGTACAGTTTTGCTTCTTGTAAAGGAAGGCAATGTGCAAGCATTGGATGACAAATAGGGGTTGTAATTAGCCCAGTCCTAATTAGTATTCCAGGATGGTGAAGGCCTGTTTAGCATTTTTGTACTATTCTGTTCTAAAATCTGCTTTGTATGTTTGGGCAGAGTGAGGACCTTCCCAGCAATAAAGGTGCAAATTGCACCCAATGTTAAGTCTGTCAAGATCATTCTCTATCTTAAGCCAGAAGATAGGCTTAAGATGCAGAAGGATTTTGACAGACTTGAACATTGGGTGCTATCTAATAAAATGAAATTCAATGGTTAAAAAAGTAAGATTCTACATTTAGGCAAGAAAAAACCAAATGTGCAAGTATAGCATAGGTGGTACCTAGCTCAATAGTAGTAACTGTGAGAGGGATCTTGGAGTCCAAGTGGACAATCACTTAAATATGAGCCAGCAAAATATGTGCTGCAGCTGCCAAAAAAGCCAACACAGTGCTAGGCTGCATCAACAGAGGGATAGAATCAAGATCACGTGAAGTATTAATACCACTTTACAATGCCTTGGTAAGGCCACACTTGGAATACAGCATCCAGTTTTGTTCACCACGACGTAAAAAAGATGTTGCGACTGTAAAAAGAGTACAGAGAAGAGCAACAAAGATGATTAGAGGACTGGATGCTAAAACATATAAAGAACCGTTGCTGGAGTTCGGTATATCTAGTTTAATGAAAAGAAGAACTCAGAGTGAAATGATAGCAGTGTTTCAATATCTCAAAGATTGCCACAAAGAAGAGGAAATTAAGCTACTCTCTAAAGCACCTGAAGGCAGGAAAGAAACAACGGATGGAAACTAATCAAGCAAAGAAGCAACCTAGAACTAAGGAGAAATTTCCTGACAGATAGAACAAGTAATCAGTAGAACAACTTGCCTCAAGAAGTTGTGAAAGCTCCAATACTGGAAGTTTTAAAGAAGAGATTGGACAACCACTTGTTTGAAATGGTATAGGGTTTCCTGCCTGAGCAGGGGGGTGGACTATCTTCCAACTCTGTCTTCTGTTCTGTTCTGTTCTATTCTTATTCTATTCTATTCCTACCCCAAATTTATAATTTGTAATAAGCCAAAAGGGGAAGCACATTGATAACAATTGTATTCATTTTATGTAAATTTTGGTTAAATGTATTCCATCCACTATTTTCAGTGCTACTCTTTACTTTCAGGAGGTCTCAGGCTCACCACTGAAAGCTCAAGGAAAACTATCTTTTTCCAGCTAGCATATCTGATCTGGTGTGGGCACTGTTGGCCAAAAAGTGTTGGTTGGTGGGGTTCCATAGGAAAGCTGTAAGCTCTAGGCTGTAGGATTCTTGAAGGAACGACTGCAAAAACATCACCAGAGCCCCATTAGCACAGTGGTAAAAAGTGCACTATTGAAGACAAACTGCCCACAGCCTGTAGTTCAATCCTGATGCGGCTCAAAGTTGACTCAACCTTCCATCTTTCCAAGGTTGGTAAAAATGAGGACTCATATTGTTGGGGGCAATATATTTACATTGTAAACTGCCTAGAGAATGCTGTGAGTTAAGTGAGTTTTGCCCCATTTTATGACTTTTCCTGCCAAAGTTGTTAAGTGAGTCACTGCAGCAGTTAAGTGAATCATGCAGTTGTTAAGCGATTCCCCCATTGACCTTGCTTGTTGGTAGCCAGCAGAGAAAGTTACAAATGGTGATCACATGACTCCGAGATGATGCAAATGTCATAAATACATGCTGGTTGCCAAGTGCCCTAATTTTGATCATGTGACCAGTCATCAATGACCAGTCGTAAGTGTGAAAACTGATCATTAGTCAATTTTTGCAGTGCTGTTGTAACTTCACAGGGTCACTGAACAAATAGTTGTAAGTTCTGGACTAGCTGTAAAGAAACATAAAAAGGAAGAAAAAGGAATTTGTCCATAAAATGACCAATATTGATCTGATCACACAGCCTTTTTTTATTTATTAGTGAAATGGTCTTTCTATTCCCCCCCCCATTTTCTATTTTTCTATAACAATGCATTTATCATAGAAATAATGAAATGTATACATAAAGACAATTTGTGTTTTAAATAATGCATTCCCTATTCCTCCTACTCATGTTCCTTCTCTCTCTTGAGGTTTCTCTAGCAAAGCAACATCATCAAATTATTTTTGTTACAGCAACAGAGAATGAAAACCCTCCCCCCATTTTATACCTTTTTCTCTGAGCCACCACAGTTTCCTCATACAGTCACATTTTCTCCCATTATAATCATGCTACCATGCAAGCACCCTCATGGTTGGCTGCCAAAAATCATGAGTTGACCAGTAACCTCCTTCAGGTGCCAACAGTGATGTGCAAAATTTAACACTCCTGCTATTGCTCCTACCCCCATTCTTTGTCATGGCTCACTACAGGTAGTCCTCAACTTATAACCACAACTGAGCCCAAAGTGTCCATTGCAAAACAAGACCTTTCTTGTTAAGTGAATCATTGCAGTTGTTAAGTTAGCAATCTTGTTAAGGGACTCTGGCTTCCCCACTGACTTTGCTTGTCAGAAGTTCACAAAAGGGGATCACATCACCCTGGGACACTGCAACCGTCATAAATATATGCCGTTGCCAAGCATCTGAATTCTGATCACGTGGTCATGGGGTTGCTGCAACTGTTGTGTAAAAAAACTGCATAAATATCTTATTTTACTGCTGTACAACAGTTGCTGTTGTAACTTTGAATGGTCACTAAATGAATAGTTGTAACTCAAGGATTACTTGTATATTTATTTTTCAGGGAGGGGAAGGGAAACCTAGCCAGTGTGTCATCACCTTTTGGATTGACTGAAAATAATGTGCCAAATCACTCTGACACCTCAACTTCTGGAGGGGAGAGGGAATCCCACACACTAGGAGGCAGGAAAAAGCAAGAGTGATTGCCAGTAGGAAACCAACTAGCCCACAGCTGCAAAGGAAATACTGTAAAACAATCTTTGCAGCTAAAATGAGGAGGTTAACGAAGTCAGCAGAATTGTAGAAACTCTTTCATGTAGTGAAAACAGGTGTGTAGTGCAAGATTCAGGTTGCTGCAATCCTTTTACATGGAAAGATACATTTCCAGGGAATAAAGCATACTGGCAGGGGAATTCTGGGAGTTGTAGTTCACACATCTTAAAATGTCTAATGTTGAGAAACACTGGAATAGAGCTTGGAATATGAAGTCGATAACTTGAAAGAAACTGCTCAAAGTTCTTACAGACCCCTTTGTGACTTTTCATTCCATACCAAGTTTTGCAGTCATAAAACTTAGAATGCAATCTGGGTATGATGAAATAGCAATATCTGTAAACATCTCACTGCTTTCCACAGGAGGATCAAATGCAGTCTGGAATCTCTCACTGGTCAGCAAGTTGGAAAAGTTGCTTCATTTGAAGTAGATTCTATCCTGGCTAAATAATAGATTGGCCAGATTTATTTTTTTACTTGCTGACTTCAGCAAGAGCAAGATTGGCAAGAAACCCTGCAAATAAGTAAGTAAGCAAACAAACATACAATAAATTGGAAAATTAATGAAAAACAACCACTGCCCATGTTGTGAGTCTTCTAAAGTTGCCAGTGATGCCCACAAAAGCAACATTCATTAAGTGCCTGCAGCACATGAATTACTTGCAAAGTTCTTTTAATAATCAGCCAGAAAAGGCCACCCAGTAAACACAACAGTTTTGTTTTCAAGCACAACTGCATCCTTAGAGGCTTGGAGAACATTCAGCCTCCTTAGAACCAATGGCAGAGAAATTTAGCAGCAATATTCATTTGGATGAGGCAGTCTCGATGTTAAATCTGATAGTATCCAAAGGAAGGATGCACAAGTTTATTTTTTTCCCCCAATTCAACAGCCTTCATTTGGGAAAACCCCTTTGCCTATCCTTCTCTTCCTTTCTGCGTTTATTGACAAAAAATAATGTTTTCCAACATTTCTTTATTTATTGTTTTGTATTTTTCATTCTTTTAATAGCAGGTGGCAGGGCAGCTAATGATCAAATATGAAAGAATGCAATATAATTGACAAAATAACATAATAGGAAGTAACGGTCAGCATAAACAAGAAGATATGTATTTCTGTAATATGCACACGTGTGTGCGCGCGCGCACACACACACACACACACAGTACAGCACAATCCAGGCCTCTGCTTCAGCTCTTCCAGGTTGCATAGCTAATAAGAATTCTACCTTGTTCTGGATATATTTTCAATAAAAAAGAGGAGCCATTGTAACAATTAATCATACACCAGTTGTTGAATCTCACCCTCTCAGCACTCTGCAGCACTGAATGATAGATGGAAATGTTTACTATATTCCCCTTTGGACTCAAGAGAGATAGGAGTGGATTTTTTGCCAGCATTCTGGAAGGATTTGGCTTAATTCCAAAGTGCACAAAGGGAAAAAAGGGGAAAAAAAGCTCAAACTTCCTTTATTTATTGCTCGTTTTTTACTACATTCTCACGCCAATTAATTTCTGTTGAAGGAAAGAAATTAATGCCAAACCAAGATTTATTAAACATCATTTTGGAAGTTCAGGGAATTCAAAAATACTGGTAAATAATTATAGATCTTCAAAACTTAAAATGTAGTTTTTCTTCCAACAAATTCCTGCACTTCATACTGATGATCAAGCAACGAGTGTTGTTAGTTATGAAGCCGAAATGGAAACACCTATTGAAAGAATTTAATGATGATGTCAAAATGTTTGAGAGAATGTTAAGTTTTGAAGATGGCCAAAATGAGAATGTTTAATAGTTAACATATACTGGGAGCTTTTTCTCTCTTAAAGATGTCACAAATCACTAATACTTAAATTGAATATTTGTGGGGGTTTAAAATTTATCCCCAAACTTACTTTAAAATGTTGCCACTCCAGAAAAAATTCAAGGGATGAGGGTCATTTGTAATTCAAGTGTTTTGTTTTTTGCAAAACATAATTCATAGGTTAAGAGACATGTGGACTCAACCCAATTTATGGGAATAGCTGCTAGCATAGTTTGAACTAACATCATATTTTAAAGTCATTCTAATACTTCTGTTCTTCAAAGAAGTTTTCTATACTTTGTCAATGGGATTTTTGTACCGACCAGTGCTTTTTTTCTAAAAAAAAAAAAAAAAAAGTGCCGGAACTCACACATGTCGTACAACCTGCCTTGCCTACCCTACAAGGTTCCATCCAAAAAAGGTGCCGGAATTCTGTTCTAAGCATTCTATGAGAAAAAAAGCCCCGGTACCGATCATAGTCGAACACTTTACATACAGGATCAGGTACTAATGGATGAATGATTCACTACCTATTTATGTGAAAATTGCCTCCTATGGAATCTATTGCATTCCACAGGAAAGTATTGCTGCATTTATATGATGCTTTTATGAAAAGTACCAGATACGGTATCATTATGCTTTCAGTACTAACCTGAGTGCTGGGAATTAAAATACATTTCTTTATTTATTGATAGACTTACATAAGTATCACATTTAAGAACAATATTAAGATAATAGTAAGAAAAAACATTTCCTAACTCCACAACAACAAGGGAGCCCAAATCAGTGCAATTCAGAACATATGTACAAATTTATGAAGTGGTGATAATAACATCAGAAATTTTAAAACTCTGCACTTCTAATGTTACAAAAGCAGATTTTTGCTGCCACAGCTGTCATTTTTATTGCTCCTTGCATCTCTCTATCTGTCTCCTGAATCTGCTAAAGAAGGTCTCCTAATCTTGAATCCATGCTGTAGATGGGCTATAACCTAGTTTATAAAGGCCAGGACAACATAATCTCAATTGACTGGCAGAGAGAAGTGCACAACTTTCAGGTTTAAAGTCAGCTAACTATAATTCACAGTCTTCTGCAACTTAAGAGGCATCCCTTCCCCAAAACACCTGCATTAGACTACATGTTTTTATCCCTCACATATTAAATTCAACAGAGCAAAACTTACTTTACACAACAGTTTATCCTAATTTAAAGAGTTTATTAAAATTGATTTAAAGAAAAAAGTTTCACAAGAGTAGCTTGACTTATCTATCCTTTCTACTTCCCTGCATACAAGGCAAGATGCAAGTCTGCTACACAAACAAACGAACAAACAAACAAAAACCCAATGGCATTTTCATCTTTCTCCCCTCATTTCTTGCTGCTTGTACAGTTTAGAGTCTGATCCCCACTGAGTTATTCTGGGGGAAAAAAGATACTTTTTGTTTCTTTTAGAATGGACATATAATATTATTTATTTCTTACAATCCATGGAAACTTAATCCTAGAAAATACATTATTCTAATTCCAAGAAGCACGGATCTCATCTTTTCCATGCTTGGAAATTTTCCTAATAGATCAATAGTAGGTATTAAATTTCTATAAATATTGCCATGAAGAGAAGACAGCTGGGGATCTAGATCAGCCTTCTCCAAGATAGTGCTCTCCAGAAATAATGTGGCTGTAGTTCTCATAATTCATAGTCAACAGGACAAAAAGATTGAAATTCTGGAAATTGTGGTCCCTGTCTATCTAAATGGCACCAGTTTGAGAAGGATGATTTCCAATTTTGCACTGTCGTAAAAAGAAACAAGATTTGGGACTTGTTCCCAATCCTGCTGAAGTAAGAACATCTCTATATATGTATGACTATGCTAAGAACTATACAGTTTACTTCTTGGATTATGGATGTCTACAGTATATATGTGTATCTAGAAGAAAGCTGGATACCCAAACCTTTATCTTCTTACCTTTATCTTTTCCATAGCTCAACCAAAAATCACTGAATTAAAGGAGTGATGAATATTTCATTGATTCTTTGCAGGAATCAATTTAATAAGAGCTTCAAAGTTTATACTGAAGCAATGGCTTCTGACATCATCTATGACTATCAACTGGATGTGTGGTTCTAGATCAGGGGTGTCAAACTCACCATGTTACGTGACGTATCATGACTTTTCCCCCATTGACGGAGCTGGGGTGGGTGCAGTTTTGGCATGACACATCTGGCTTGTGGGCCGGTAGTTTGACACCCCTGTTCTAGATTATTGCTCTTCATTTACAATTGAGAAAAAAATCCAGACTGTTTTTACCTCCCAAATTGGCTACGCTATTTAAAATATATCATGACAATAAATATGCTAATAAATTGACTACAAAGCAACACAAACTGTTCAGTGCCAAATGTACACGAAGTGTTTTGTAGACTTCAGTATTACTGTATAAAATTGAGGGTAAAACTCTAATGCAATGATTATTTGGGTAAGCTTGCTTCCTGCAAATCTTTTAGCATAGAAGGCAAGTCAATCATGACAGGTAAGACGACTTTCTTCAAGCTGGCACTCCTTACAAATATGTTAAGACTAAAATTTCTAGCCTTTGGCCATGCTGAGTAGGAGTGCCTATAGCTGTAGAAGCAATACATCAAGAAGACACCAGATTGCAGGAAGCCTGCGTAAGGCTTCTGAATGTTATAGAGGAATTATGACAAATGTTGTTAGTTAAGAAGATGACCTTGAAGAAAAAGCAACAATAGCTTCAAAAGTTCTCATTATCTTATGTCATGTCTCTTTTATTTGATACTACCAATGCACCTATGAGAAGCATTTTGGAAGCATCATTCTTAACTCTTTGATCTATTTAGTTCTAGAGACCAATTTGTTTCCTGAAAGCTTATTAGCAATTTGGATTGAAAACAATGTAAATCATAAAATAAAACATTAAAAATAAATATCAAAGAATGCTAAACCATTTAGTTCAACTGCTAGCAATAAGTAGCAATCAGGATGGCTATTGGGCTAATTGCTAACCAAGGAATGTTTCAAGTATCAAGGAGCTGCACTCCTTATTTTACATAGCACCAAATGGTTTCGAGACCATCGATGCGTATTGTGCAAATATCCCTCCTATTTCTAAGGGATTTAAGCTCAGCTCTCTTTAACTAGTACACTTGTCAGCATTCTTCAACCACGGTCCCAATCAAGGAATATAATTTTTTCTTAATTAGACGAAACCCAGGGCTCAAGATCAGAGTCTGTTTATAGCTAGAAGTAAAACAAACTCTGGGGAATAAACTCCTGAAGCTAGGCCATGAACAATTGTCTTGCTTGAACACCAGTGTCAGTTCAAAAGTAGGAATGACGCTGGGGTCACAAACAATCTTATCCAGCCTTTTACATACATTTCCAGTTTCCAAGTTGACATGAATAATGGAGCCCCGCAAGCCACAAGGCTCCGTAGAAGAGAGACGCAAGACATCTTGAGCTATCCTCCGAGTTAGTTTCTCAGGGACTAAAACCCTTGAGCAATGCAGTCTAGTCTGTTTTGATTTAGAGAGGCAGTTCTCCAGCATTCTAATTAGATTCTGGCATGTTTGTTCCTCAAACACCATCTCATTAAAGTTGGGTTCAGGCACTGCAAAATCCCAATAGTCAAAGTCTGAAAAGGAAAAGTGAAAATTAGAACAGATTCTCCCTACTATCAAGAAACTAGCCACCCATCACTTCTAGCATCCAACAATTGTATTTAATTTCATTGTGAGTATCATACGCACAAACATACCATTACAAACAGCTGTGGGTCATCAGACTAAAGCCAGAATGCCACTAGAAAGGACAGACAACTTGCCAGATGGAACAGAAAATGTGAAAAAAATACACACACAGCACAATAGACTCATAAAAAATAGGAGATCCAGCTATGTTTTTCTAAAGATTACAATTCTGGCAGGCTGTCAAGAACAGAGTCAAGTTGTTCCACACTGCATGCCAAAAAAGAATCAACTTGTTTACTTTGCTAAATTAAGAGAGTCCTGGACATAGATGCATCCCTCAATTGAAATTGATAGAGAAAATGAAGCAGTTTTCACACATTGTTCACACTTCAGAGAAACTTCAGTGAGTTCATGTCTTAATGGTTAATTCTAAGCAAACATCTTTAGGTCTTGCTACATATTCTTTAAGCTTCAGTTTTGCAGAAACTAGTAATGCATTCAATTTACTTATATTTTGTTAATTTTATTAACTAATTATTGCTGCCATTTTTTTTAAAAAAAGACTATATTCCCATAGAAAAGAAAAAGTTTCATTATTTATAATGGAATTATATTTAAATAGATAGGTTCTGATCCTCCAGCTGGCTTGCGTGCCAATGAAGCATCAAATCTACAATATTTGTTCAGTTACTAATTAAGACTAAAAATTTTGGAGTAGATCTATATGCTTCTGAAATGATAAGGCTTAGCACTGCCTATTCCTTCTTTCAGCAAAACATGAAAATATTTATATTTCTAGCCTAATACAAGTTTGGGCTGTTTATTCTCCATTATTTTTTATGATGCAAATCATGTTGATAAACTATGCTTAGATTTCTAAGTTGGGTAGAAAGTGTAAAAGTTATACCTCAACCTCTTAATCCATGAATCAAGTACAATTTTCAAAATTAGGCTGTTTAAATTTACTCTATCCAAAAAGTGTATGGAATTTTGCAGATAACCTTTAAGCCAAGTTCCACTGTGTGCTTTTATTTTTCTGTCTACAAAAGATGGTAGCTACAAAGACTGCATTAGAGAAAATATTCAAAACTGTCTCCACTAAATATAGTACGAGGCTACACCTCATACAGAATAATATTGTATGTAGCAATCCTGGACTAAGGGCACACTGGCACTTGCATGGCACCAAGAGATAGGACTTCCCAAAGTAGTGAGTGTGCTCAGATGAAAATTTAACATTATATTTTATTAAAAGGCTTTATTTGTCAATGATCTTTGAAAGTCTTCAGAGGCTAAATGTGGCCTCATGGTATCAGATGGAGCACTTCTAGTTTACTAGAATCTGGATTGCTTCCTGTTCACACGTGGCCACAATCCCAGTCATCCTATCTTACTTACCAGAGAAGGATGCCTGCTGAGATCGCTGCTGTATCAGTTCAGAATTTTTATTATTTAAGCTGTTGGTTGCAACCATTCTGAAGAAGTGCATTCACCATCAAGTCCGTGGTGCACCTTACAATTCTGACTACTGTGTGAGGAAGCAAATCCAATTGACTGAGAGATTGTTAGAAGATAAGGCAGGTGAACACTATGAAGGAAAACAAGGGCCATGTCCAGAGATCTAAGCCAACCCTGCAACTTTCTTGGCAAGGAAATCGACATGCTCAATTATAACATGTTTTTCAAATCCCCAATCTACCAAAAAGCTCCAAAATTATCTGGCAGCCTCTCCCCCTCCCCAAGGAAGAAAAAATCCAGAGCAAATACTGCTTTTTCAAGATCAACCAGGGTCAACTAGTGGCTGACACCTGCTCAGCCACAGACCTCTCCTAGGAGTAAATTCCACCAGCTTTTATAAGGTAAATGAATTACACCCCATGAATCTTGTGTCAAGGGAAATACTGTTTTAAGTCCATTCACAAACATATTTTAAAGTTTCATTAGAACAAAGTACATTCTAACATGTCTTTGAGTTTAAATACAAAAAAAACTTAAAAGGAAATGGAAAAATGGTTATTCAAGTTAAGCATCCGTTTATTAGTACAATCTCCAGCACAGCTCTTACCTGCGAAAAGGAGGGAAACTTTGTTAGAACAGGGACTGCAGTGTCATCAGAAAGCACTTATTGAATAGAGAAAGGAAGAGAGAGAAAGGAAGAGAGAGAGAGAGAGAGAGAGAAATTATAGATACGAATTTATAGCCACCAATGAACCTCCCGTCCTTTTTTAAATGCCAGCTTAGACATTTATAGACTGTAACCCGCCCGCTCTCCCTCCGCCACCGCGAAGCCCCGCCCTATTCGCCAAGGTCCTGATGGCCACCCCCGATTTGGCAGTCCAGCTCTCTTCTCATTGGTCGCTGCTCTTTTAGGGGTGGGCAGTAGCCCGCAGAACTAGAGATTTGAATCTGAAAGAAGAGAAGCCCGAGGGCGGAGGGGACGAGCGGTGACTTGGTTGGATAACGGGAGCGGCAGAAGAACCAGAGATTGGGGGAAAGAGGCATTGAAGTCACCTGATTCACTTCTGCGGGAGCGTTTTGACCCGCGAGCTGCGCTTGGAGCTGTTTCTTTGCTCTTTTACCGCGTCCTTGAAATGGCTGGGGAAGTTTAGGTGGGCGGCCGCAGGGCTCCTAGAGTCACGAGGTCCAGGTCCCGAAGCGGTAAACTTCTGGGGTCAGAAAGGGAGAGGGGTGGGTCCTCCGGTCCCCGTCCCATACGGGGGAGGGGAGATGATGCTTTCTTCTTCTTCTTCTTCTTCTTCTTCTTCTTCTTCTTCTTCTTCTTCTTCTTCTTCTTCTTCTTCTTCTTCTTCTTCTTCTTCTTCTTCTTCTTCTTCTTCTTCTTCTTCTTCTCCTTCTCCTTCTCCTTCTCCTTCTCCTTCTCCTTCTCCTCCTCCTCCTCCTCCTCCTCCTCCTCCTCCTTCCAGAATTAATTAGTATGGGTGGACAGAGAGTTAATCTCAGCTGAGCACAAAGAATAAATTAGCCAATAGAAGAGAATGTCTGTAGTTCAGGATTGGGACTGTGGACACTCCTTGGTGTTCTCCGAGCTTGGTTGTTTGTTTGCAGACGTTACCTACTCTGGTAACGAAACGTCTGCAAGCAAACGATCGAAGTCAGAGAGCACCAAGGACTCCACAGAATGAAAGAGGTTGCTGCTGGTACAGCTGACCCAGAGCGCGTTTTCAAGGTGCACCATTTCGGTTTTTGAGCTGGAAGAAAAGCTGAGGGAAATTTTGAACAATGCCAGTTGCAAGGATGTTCAACCTGGCATATATAGTGCATTCCAGAAGTGATCAAATCACTTTTCTAGATGACATTTTGGCGTTTGCCACCAGATTTACTCTCTAATTATAACCAAAGTAGCTGCACGTATGTCCTTAGAGTAGTGTAAGTCCTACTAGCAGTGTGCTAAAAATGAGACTGTGTCAAAGGGGGTAAAAGGATCCAGTGGCTTCTCCCAGATCTGAAATTTCTGTGTAAGCAGAAAGTCTGCACGTGCTGCTGTGTCAAATGTCCTGGAGAAGTTGTGTTTTAGCCCATCTGCACTGCTTCAAAACAGCTGATTGAGAAAAATTATGTTAGAGAAACATCTTCACTCTTTCTGGTTTATTTATAAGCTGATTATATTTTCTTTAACCAACTTGTAATCCTGCTTATGTCACAATATTGACTTTGGGTCACTAATGTAGCATTAAAAACTCAGATTCAACTACTTAGAATAATAATCATGCAAAAAGACAAAAGAGGACAACAGTTGTTTGCAAATGGCATCTCAGTCTCCTGGGTTCAATTAACCTCTCGATTCCCATACCTGGGAAAACAGTCATGTTTTAAAGCTTTGCACAATTCTAAAACCCAGGTGCGTGCAACAGAAAAAAACCCTCTAGAGGTAGATCAGATAAGGAAACCAAAGTTAGGCATGCTAATACCACTTACAATATTAAAAATCTTTAATCTCCCCATTTTCTCCCTTTATTTTCTAGAGAACTAAGAGAGGTCAAGGTTAAAATCTCATGTCCTGCTGTGGATGTAATTGCTAGGTGTGTTATTTTTGTTGTGATTATGGACTGGGTATATATTTGCAAAGGCATCTGTCAACCACTGATTGATATCCCTAACCCATTTAGTGGGGGGGGAGAGGAAGTAATTGAACGTAATCAATTGATATGCGAGCTTTTTTGCACATGGAAAAAGAACAAGAGCTGCTGCCTGTCCATTATCCTCATTATAAATAATACATATGTTGTTTAGTGTTGGCTCAACATACAGAACACAGAATAACAGACCTGGAAGAGACATTGGAAGTTTTCTAATACAGCTCCCTGCAGGACAGCCCACACCACTGTAGACAAATTGCTGTCCAATCTCTTTTTAAAAAATCTCTAGAGATTGAGCTCTAGAACACTGGGCCTTCTGAAGGCTAGCTGTTCCAATGATTAATTGTTCTCACTGTTAGGAAATTTCTCCTTAGTTCTAGGTTGGAGTTTCTTTGATAAATTTCCATGTTGCATTAACTTGTTGCATTAATCTTGCATTGAGAGACTAACCTCATGCATTTAAGTTGTTGCACTATATAGACATAACCTGTCAGTTCAGCAAATATTCAAAACTGAATTGATTTGGAAAATAGTGGTTAGGTTAATTGTTCTTATGGTAAATTCAATTGACTATGGGGAAGTATAAGTCCAATCAAAGAGGCTGTACTGTTTTTTAGATGTCTGCATTTTCCATAATTCCCTGTCAATTTCCAGATAAATAATTCCCAGTTAAACATTGCCCATGTAGCTGGGAATCTGGGAGTTTTAGCCCAACCACTTGGAAAGAACCAGATTGGGAGAGCTGAACAAAAGCACAAGAGTTGAGGTTACAAATCTCTGAACTATTGTCATTGAATTTATCATTGATGGATGCAGTCCAAACCATTTCCATGGGGCTTCCAAATTCCCAAAATCCCAGTATCTCCCCAAACTTCCATATGTTGGCTTATGATACTAGTGTATAAGCTTGATTTGAGTTGTGTAAAATGACTGCCTGGATCTGCTCTCTCTCCCAGACGAATCATTTGTATAAATCTACAGTAGATGAGGAAGGACGCCAGTAACTGTCATCTTGGATAGGACCCAACCAGCTTTGTGGTTTGAGTTAAAGAAAAAATAATTTTAAGAATCTGTGAAAACTGAGTGAAATTGGAGCTCTGTTATGACGTCTTCTACAAGGTTGCAGAATTGAAAGGAAAATGTCAGTATAGATGAATATTAACCATTCCTATTACAACTGCACTGAAAAAAGTGACTTATGACCATTTTTCACGCTTATGACCATTGCAACATCCCCATGGTCATGTGATTTACATTCGGAAGCTTGACAACTGATTCACATTTATGACGGTTGCAATGTCCCAGGGTTATGTGATCATCTTTTGCGACCTTCTGACAAGCAAAGTCAATGGGGCAGCCAGATTCACTTAACAACGTTACTAATTTAATAACTGTAATGATTCACTTAATTAAATGTGATGAGAAAAATTGTAAAATGGGAGAAAACTAGCTTAACAAATTTCTTACTTAGCAACATAAATGTTGGGCTCAATTGTGGTCATAAGTTGAGGACTACCTGTAATCTCTTCTGGGTTCTGTGATGAGACAACTTACCCAGATGAGGAAACGTGCCCAAAAATTAACCTGGAGGACATGTATTATATCGGCTAACCCATATGTGATAAGTCTTTGGGTTCACATGACAAATTGGAACTGATATTAAATTGGTTAAATAAATCATGTAAATGTGACCATGAAGTTGTGGAATCGAATTAACATAAAAAAAACAGATGACAGATAATGAGAAAGAACTCTTGAGAACCTGGCAGGTTCTTAGTCAATTAAAGATGACAATAATGGCTATTTTTCAGTGCCATTTCACGGCTTTTTCCCTTTCTAGCAAAGTGAATGAAGTAGTAATGAAGCTTTCAGATCTTCCAGTGAGAATATTCCATCCACCAATCCCTGAGAAAGCAGTTTGGAGCTGACTATTCTTGCTTCTTGATTCAGTCAGTTCTTACTTTCTTCCCTTCCAAAAGCAGGGGGAATACATGGAATATAATCCAATTAAATTCCCACTTCTTACACTACCAATCCTCATGGAGTAAGAAAAATGTCACACCATACATCTTACAAAGACAGAATGAAGTATTGTGTCATTCTTTTGTGTTCTTCACAACATATTTTTCCATACATTTGTCTAGGGGCAGGTGTAGGCAACCTTGGCTCTTTTATGACTTGTGGACTTCAACTCCCAGAATTCCTGAGCCAGCATAGCTGGCTCAGGAATTCTGGGAGTTGAAGTCCACGAGTTATAAAAGAGCCAAGGTTGCTTACCCCTGGTTTAGGGGTTGGCAAAGAAACTCTGAAAAGATGCTGTAAGGAACAATTTGTAAGGGAGGGCCTTTAATTATAAGAAATATAAACAAATATTCTAAAGGCTTCCCATCTGCTTTGCTCCCTTTTCTTTGCTTCATTCAAAAACCATTGAGAGTTGTGAAAATGAAATGTCAATTTTGTAAATAAATACTGTCTCCATAGCACCGGCCATGGTTGCAGGTTACTGTGACAAGTGTATTGGGAGAAAGAGAAATGTTCCAACCAGTGTATGTAAGAGGAGAAGCGCCAGGAACAGTACACTACACCTTTAGCAATGGCTGGCTTACGTTCAGGAGCCAGGACAAGGCAAGACTTCCACTCATAACAAAATAGACTGTCCACAAAATTCAGAAATAGATCAATGTGTTTCCAAACACAATCAACAACATGGTGTCAGTTACATTAGAAGGTGATCTTGAAGTGTAAAATACTGCTGCAGAAGTGCTCAGATTCAGGAAAGTCATCAACAGTGATATATTTTTTTTATTCCCCCTTTCTTTAAGTTCCTATTTCAGGCTACCAGTTTAAATCCTAAATCCTTGCAAGATACTTGGTATTTTCTGTGCAAAAGCTAAAGATTTTAAACCCTTAAATTTAGGTTACACAATACAGTTAAGTTCACATACAAAGTTATGCCCAAGTAAAACATCTTATGATTTAAGGTAATGTCTTAATTCGCACAAACATGCTAATGGCTAGAGTCCTATAATACACTGAATTATAGATTATGCAATCCATTTAAATCTAATCAAAGATGTTTTTGCCAGTGTATGAACCAGTGTTTTTGAGAACTTGAACATATGGAAGAAGTAATTATCACAAATTCAATAAAGCTTAGCTCCAGGCACTTGTACTTTAATACAGTAATGAGATTTCTCTGGTTGTTTGTGAATCACCATTTATAACAGATTATTCACTCCTTTGTAACTCTGGATTTTCTTTTGCGTGTATGTCTAAGTGCATGTAAACTTTGATCTAGCATAACTCATCTTCCAATATTCTATGTGGGACTGGCCCTGAAGACCACTTGGAAGTTGCAGCTCAAAGTTATAGACATGTCTTGGTTTGCCCATATAACACCTCTACTTTGACATCTACACTGGATATCAGCCTGTTTCCAGGTGCAATTCAAAGTGTTGGTTGTTACCTTCATGACTCAGACCTGAATATTTTTGCCCACTCCCAATTCAGGAAGAACAGGCTTCTTTGAGTCTATATATTCAGAAGAACCATCAACAAGAGCCATGAAGACATCCCTTTTGCTCCTTAGTAGTGCTGGATTGTTGAGTTGTGTGCAGTCACCAGGTAAATATCCAAACTGTTTTAATTAAGAATCACACCTGCCTTGCTCTCTTTCTTTGCTGCATTTAAAAACCCCTCAAGTCCAGTCTAAATATATGAGTGACTGTGATAAATCATAATAATTCTAAGTTAAAAGATTATGGCATAAACCGGTTGTGGTGATCCCAGTAGTTATTGTCACACTGGGTGCTATACCAAAAAATCTTGGAAAGCACTTACAAAAATTGGCTCATGACAAACTTTCCATCTGTCAATTACAAAAGGCTGCACTGTTTGGATCCATTTTTATACTCGCCAATACATTACAACATCCTAGGTTCTTGGGAAGAACTTGATACATGCGAAGGCCAATACCAGCTAAAAAAATTGAAAGCTGTGATTTCACATTGTTGTGTATCTAAAAACAATACTTTTGATATTACAACATCTGCCTATCCAGTTTCTTGGGAAAGTCTCGATAGGTGGGCAAAAATGCTAAATCCAATTTAAATATCTGTTTGACTATGTGACAAACCATAACAATGGCTTGCAGTGAGCAGAAAACATCTGGTTTGAAGGTCACAAACACAGATTAGCTTTTCCCAGATTTTGCCAAGTCTTATATTAAAGTCATAGCTGTCATGGTCTTCATCTGCCACTAAGTATTAGCAACTATTTGTTTTTCAATTTCCAAAATGAACAATTATCTTTAGAATGAGAGTCTTAACCATTCAAACAATTTCAGATTTATCCAGATTTAGGTTTTAGTTTCAGGTTTTATATTTATTTCACTTCCATATATTTTGATCCTCCATAAAAAGATTAATTCGCTGCTTCCATTAGTATAAAGGTGGGGTGGAAATCCTCCTCTTTCCCTTTCGGAGGTATTTTGCTTCTTGGGGATCTTTTCCAGGAAATTAAATGTAAAATAGAAAAGAGAAGATCGAATTCCTCATCCAGTTTCAAGCACACTGTTCACAGTTGTGCTGGTTAGTGCTTTTGGACTTCAGTTGCTAGTAGCTTGGGCTGGTCGATGCAATACGGCCAGCCTTTCTCCTGTCGGGTTAGAAGGCTTTTCCCAAGTCAAACAGAACAGTCGCCACTGTTCCAGAATCGCTGGAGCAGCCTTCTTTCTTTGTCGCCTCTCCAGGGCGACTTAGACCCATTTCGGGTCCCCTGGGAGGGCGAAATTAGCCACAGGGGTGTGAAGAATCCGCAAGCCTGTGACCGGTTGCTACCATGCAAAACTGGAAGTCCTCCTACTGATAATTATTCTGACTGTCAGGAAATTTCTCCTTAGTTCTGGATTGTTTCACTCCTTGATTAGTTTCCATCAATTGCTTCTTGTCCCGCCTTCAGGTGCTTTGGAGAATAGGTTGACCCTCTCTTCTCACAAGGCCTCACAAGACCACTTGAAAAAATATGTTAGATGAAGAGTTTACCTAGTTTGGGGTGTTCAAACAGAAATACAGTTTTCAAATTGTGGATACCCATACTCTGTTCTGTATTAGTTTAACCCTTTTTATATGCAGAGTCCAAATTTGGAAACCCTAAAAATTGGAACATCTTCAGAAAAGACTACAATTATGCCCAAGAATGGGAAAATAAAGATCTATGAAGTAATATTAAGAGAACTGGTATATTTAGTTTTGAGAAGAAAAGACCGAGTGGGGGATATGACAGTACTATTCAGATGCCTGAGGGTGTTCTTGAAACAGGGGAGTAAAAACCCACTCTCTGTCATCCTAGTGTGTAGGATCTGGAAAAATAGATTTAAATAACAGGGAGGGAAATTCTGGTTAAATCTGAAGAAAACCTTCCTACAATAAGACCAGTTTGACAGTGAAACCAATTACCCAGATAGATGGTTGGCTCTTCTTCACTGCCTGTTTTCAGGCAGAACCTAGATAGTGAGTTATTTGTTAGAAAATATTTAATTTGGACCTGACATTAAGCAGAGGGGAAGATTCAGTGATAAAAAATCCCTTTTCCAACATTAACCCAGACTTTTTATGACAAGCTTACCTATGGCTAAAAATTGTTACTGAAATAGTGCAATTTTTAGTTTCCCTTGACACTGAGGCATACAGTAATTACTAAGTTTGCACAACCCACTATGTTCAGCTAATTTAAGACTAACTCTGTAATATGACATTGTGATTTTAGTGCACCTTTGCTTCCCAAATGTTAAACAAAAACTCATGTAGATTGTGTCCTCCAAGGATTCATCTGATGATGCTTCCACAACCATCCAAAGTCAATGACCATCAATGCATTTTGTGACAGCAGATTCCATAGTTCAGCCTTGCTGTATCAAGGTTGCTGTAGTTTTTCTGCTTTGCACTGTCATTACTCAGTTTCACCAAATGACCTCACCTTCCAACATTACAACTGAGAGGAAAAGTTTTCTATTTACTCCCTGTATCGACATTTCATGTTCTCCTTGGCACCCTGGGCATAGGGTGGTCTTTTCCTTTATTATGCCTGTGTTTTGCTGCCACTTAATCCCTTTAAGTGGTTAGAAATTCTGCAAGTTTCTAAGCTTACATTGCTGAATGGAACTTTGGGGAAATAAAGAACAGGAGAAACACTAGGTTAACATGGGAACAAGGGAGCAGCTGATCTTATATTAACAAACCAAAAAATGGTGGGTTTTTTCACCTAATTACATCAATTATCTGTGTCCTATCCCAGCCCTGAAATTACTGGCCTATCCCAGATTTAAAATTATTCCTAACCCTGTTTCCCTGAGAGGGACATCTCATCTTCCATCTGTATCTCTCAAGTTCTCTCCTGATTCAATTACCCAATCATTACAACCTCAAGCCCAAATTAATCATTTTATATAGTTCAGGCCCCTTCCAACTCTGTTATTTTGTTATTCCTCTTGAAGCTTAAAAAACAAACTAAGCCTTTCGTCATACAGATTTTGCAGTTGCCCTTGGCCATATCAACTGTATTTTTTTTCGTATCTTCCCAACTCTGTAATATCCTTTTTTTTAACATGCAGAGAATAGAAAAATGCATACATATTTTTATAAATACATAATGATATCCATAGCTTTAAGCAACCATACGCTACATCAATATTTGGGGGTTGTTTTTATATAATTTTTATTAAGAATGTTAAAGAGAAAATAAATACAAGAAATGATATAAAAGTGTAAAAAGAAGAAATAGAAATGGAAGTTGTTTCTGATTTCCTTTGTAGCAAGTATAATTGTAAATACAAAATTATCACTTACTCTAAGATTACAAAAACAAATGTTCTATTTTTAAACATCAAAACTAAGTCAAAAGTTCATATTTTTTCTGCTTGTAGGAAAAGGCTATTAGCAGGGACAAGGTCTTTTCTCTAATTAAGAAAGTCAATTAGATATCTTTTCAAATTCTATCAGCTTCACCAACCATTCCTTTTTGTAGGTAATATCAAATCTATCCACTTTGTGCATATAACAATCTTGCTGTGGTTGAGATATTTAAAAACAAGGTTCCCTAACTTTTTCCAGATGTTTGTCGATTACTCCCAAAAGAAAAGCCTCTACTTTCAATTGTATGTTAAACTTTAAAATTTTCTGAATGAGTATATGTGTTTGTATCCAAAATTGGCTGGATTTTTTACATTTTAGTTTTAAACTATATACCACAACTACACATTTTTGAGACTGACCCACACCTATTGTTTCAGATTTTAAGCGCCTTCTTAAAAATGTATTAGATGAAATATGAATTCAATGTTCTTTTGATTTATAGTTTTTAATATTGCTATTATGTAGGGAAAAAAGCACTGGAGGCTCTCCTCGGATGCCATGATTTGCTTTGGATGCTGTATTAGCTGACATTAGGCCTGAAAACATGTTTATGATTTTTTAAATTTTGATCTCACTGAAGTTTCAAATTAAGAAACACTCGATTATTTCTTGTTGCCAATCTGGTTAGAAAATATATGTTTGATCACAACCTCAGCTGTGTTTTGATTCTGAGCTTAGCTCAGTGATTCTATACTGTGAAATATCAGCACTATCCTATGATGTGTATTCCTATAGAAATTAATTTGGAACATGTAACTACAAACATTAAGCATAGCAATCTCAAAAAGAAGCTGATTCATATATTATGGGGCAGCTGCCATACCTTGGAAGGAGGTGATCTTACTGGCAAATATCAACATTTCCAGTAAGAGCATGTTAACCTGATATTGTAGACTGTTTTTTCATAGATTAATGAAAAATCAAGGACAAGCATGTTGATTAGTGTTCCAGCCATTTCAGAAGTGGTTGGTTGTCCAATGCTTTCTTTTTTCTAAAAATAATATGACAGAAATTAAAGTAACATTTAAAAATCAAGAAACCAATGGCTTGATAAGGGTTGGAGCTACCAGATATGCAGTGAGAGAAAATTGATTCTCTCTCATCCATTTAGTGAATTGAATTGAAATATTTATTACAGTCAAAAATCAGTATAATTAAAAATACTCAATGAGTATCTAATTAAAAGTTCTAGAATAAAATAATGACAAATAACAAATAAAATCTATGTTAAAAATATAAATTGGCACTCTATCTATCTGTTGCATATAAACAAGAACACAGAAGGTATAATAATATTAGTCCTTAAATTGTGAGACCTATAGTCATTAGATACTAAAAGACAGGGTGATAATACTAAAAAAATTGATGCATTAATTGTGTAAAATAGTTATGGATTATTCACCAGGTTCTGCCGAAGCTTCAGTGTGCTGCATAGAATCTAGCTCCCTGTGCTGTGACTATGATCTATTCATCTTTAAACAACCACTTTAAACAACCGCCACTGTTCCACAATGTGGGAACAGCCTATTCATTATCAGGAAAATAAATTTTGTTTGAATGTCTCTATAAAAAGAGCAGTGAGGAAGGATGTGTCCAAAGGGTTCCCTTCTCCAGAATCACAAGGACTGAACCTTTCAACCAGTGATATCTCTTTATATTTGCTGTCCAAGATGGCTGAGGGAAGCGCACGTCATCGTGGAAGTGAAAAGGCTTTCTGATGATTCACTGTCTCTAACTGGCTAAGATAACGGGCAGGGGTGACAATATATCTGATAGAATATGGAGCCAGAAACAATGGAGCTTTCTCTACATCAGCTTCCTCTCTATGTTTCCTACCCTTTATTTCAGGATTTGTTTTAACTGATTACAATCCAACTTGAGTACTGAGGATGGAGAAAAGCCTAATTTAACAAGGTTTGACTCCACACATCCATTTAGTGTAGAACTACAGAAATCCAAATTGGCCATAGATGACAGCAAAACTTTGGAAGTTTATATTTCTCTTTGCTGCCATCAAGGGATCACCTGGACTTTTGCAGTCAAGAGATGCAGCTTGGCCAAAGGTCATTCAGTGAATTTCTATGGCTGAAGGTAGACTTGAAGCTTGCTTATCCAATGCTGGTCCAACACCTTAACCACTATACTACACTGTGTACCTAGTATCAAGCTTGTTAGTTTCAGAAATATGAATCTCAATCCTAGAATGCTTAGAATGCCTATGCTTGCTTGGAAATTTGGGGAATTGAAATTCATATATCTATAGAACATGAAGGCTGGAAAAAAATCTGCTCTGGTTTCTTTACGTTATATCTTGGATATAACTTTCACAATGCCCATTCATCTTTGGAGCATATTTTCAACTTTACAATACATACAAAAAAGAAATGGGCCCCATCATAATGCTGTGACACTGCTTTCATTAATCTGACCTCTTTTGTCCCATATGCACATTGCTGAATACTAGATTATCTATTGCTACTCTTAAGTTATATATATTATACAGAATGATTGTCTCTATTTACTTTTAGTTACAGAGTTGAACTGTTGGTTATCCTCAAAGATTTTCATAGAAATGTAATTATTTCTTATGGGATATGAAACTTGGGCTCTGAAACCTGATGAATCCATTTGAACCCATAAATGCATATATGTGTACAGCCACTCCATTAATAGGTATTTCTATATTTAAAATATGGCACAGTGTATAAAAATATAACTACTGTATACAAAGAATGTATTTAAGGCTGTAACACCCATGCTTTCTTTGGATAAATCAGGCCAAATGTGCTCGCATATAACTTTCCTACCTTATTTTTAACATGTTAAAACCTTGACTCTGTTCCTGGAGAAGCTGAAAAATAGTCTCATTTTCCTCCAAACATAGTTCCTGCATTTATACACAACAAATTTAGATTGTGGTCCAATAATACAAAAACTGATTTTGGAATTCTGGAATGGATAGCTTAATGTAGAACATGATACTTGTTTGATTATGGCATTCTCTGGAAGACCTCTTTAATAATAATACTTTAGTATGATAATTAATATAGCTAGTCTTTGACTTAGAACAGTTTATTTATTGACTGTTCGAAGTTACAGTGGCACTGAAAAAAGTGACTTATAGCTGTATTTCACACTTTTGACCATGGCAGCATCCCAATGGTCACATGATCAAAATTCAGATACTTGGCAACTGACTTGTATTTCTGTATGGTTGCAATGTCCCTGGGTCACGTGATCACCTTTTATGACCTTCTGACAAGCAAAATCAATGAGGAAGCCAGTTTCACTTAACAACTGCAGTGGTTCACTTAATAACTGTGGGAAGAAAGGTCATAAGAAAAGGTCATAACAAGGTAAACTCAGTTAACAACCGCCTCACTTAGCAACAGAAATTTTGGGCTCAATTGTGATTGTAAGTTGAGGACTACCTGTAACAAAGAATATCAAGCTGGGTAGCAACAAATAATCAAATATCAGTAGTACTAGATTCAAAATAAATGTTTGTAAGGTTGACACACCAATGTTTGGGTTTTTTTTTTTTTTTTTGCTAATCTTATCCAGGTGGAATATATCACTGTTTCTCTTTCCTATCTGAAGCTCTGAAGATGCTGGATTTCAGCAGAAAGCTGAACCATAATAACATTCAGTGTAAATGAAGTCAACTTTTCACTATAGACAAGAACACATTATTGATTTCCTATCTCCTTCTCTGTAGCTCCACTTAGAAAGCCAAAACCAGTCTTTTTAATAAAATAGGGGAAAAATGAATCATACAAACATTCTTCTCTATCTTTTTGCCTTTGAAATGAATATTTAAAGGATTTGAGAGATAGGGGGAAAAGGAGAGAGGTTACTTTAAAACCCAGAATCCATAAGAAAAATCAGTCCAAACTCAAAGTAAACATAAATCCAGAGTTTGCATTAGCAAGGTATTTAAAAGCTCATGCAAAATAAAATATTTTTCATGAAATATATTTTTGTTATAACAATCATCCAAGCCACATAAAAAAACAAAGAACAGAATAACCTTAACACTAACCCTTTGTATGTGCTTGAGATATCACAGCAGAAATAGAAAAGCAGAAAAGCTTAGGGTATAACAACATGATGCTGTTTTCATCACCCCCCTGCCCTACCTCAAAAGCTTCTATGTAGGGTCACAGCCACGAAGATTATTTCCTGGGTTTGGCATTCAACTCTTCCAACTGGTTGGCATGTGGGTTGATTCTATGTGGACTTGACACTTCAACGTACTGCAGGATCCAAAAAAGTGAGGATCAGGGGACACATGTGACCCATTAACTTTCCTGTCATGACTGCTAGACCCTGAAAATTGATAAAGCCAAAATTTTGTTTTGAGGGTTTTGTTTTGTTTTGGTTTTTTGCTCTTTGGGAAGGGTTAAATGAGATTTTGAGGAGCAAATGATTGCAAATATTTGAGACATCCACGCAACCCCTTTAAACTCTTCCCTGAAAAACTTTGGCTTAGCTTGATGCAACCCCCTAAAGCTGAAAGAATTTGCACATTCCTGATTACAATGTACAGAGTAGATTACCTTAATGCTTGAGCACATTTGCACAGTGCTAGAAAACCTTGGTCCCAAACTGTAAGGAGATATGATTAAGCTAACAAAAACAGTAACTTATGAGATAAAATAATTACACTGGTTTGTGAACAGGCATAGCACCACCTGATCTGTGTCCTGTGCCCTTTTGGTTTTATGCTCAAAGTCCTAAATATGAATACTGTATGAACAGAGAAGCGTGTTACATTTCTTAAAGTCAAAACTGTAGTAGACCGTGCTGTTAATACTAGTGTTAGTAATTCAGTATGTACTTTGTATCCTACATAGCAGCTGGCTATTGAAAGACCAGTGACTATACCTGGATCGTCTGCACTTGACATAATTGTGAAACCTGGACTATTGACCTTATTCATCTCTTTGAGTCAAAATTCTCAAGAGGCCACTCACTATCTCTGTTATTGGAGCACTTGGAAGGGAGATTTCTCAAATCAAAGACAGATCTTTATTTATTGCTGTAGGAAACAATGGAGAGATGTTGCAGCTTCTGCATGAGTAAAAAATGGAACACCAGATTTACATTGGATAGAGGAAGATATGGGAGTAAAGATATGGGTAAATTAGTTTGAAACTATTAATAAAAAGGTCTGTATCACTGCTGTCCACTGATCTTAATTGACTACTAATCTGTCTTTATGCTTGTGGAAAAGGAGAAATTACTTTAAAATCCAGAATCCATAAGAAAAACCAGTCCAAACTCAGAGTAAATGTAAATCCAGAATTTGCATTGACAAACTTTTTAAAAGGTCATGCAAAATATCAATATTTTACATGAAATATAATATTTTTGTTATAATAATCATCCAAGCCACATAAAAAAACCAAGAACAGAATAACCCTAACACAAGTGGAGTTACTTTTCACTCCTACCAAGGACATTTTGTGATATTTTATATTGTTATAAGCTATCAGGACAGAATGAAGTTGAAGGATGCACATTTTAATAATAATAATAATAATAATAATAATAATAATAATAATAGCTTGGTCTTGAATCAGGAGCTATGCCATATCTGTAGTATGTGTTGCATGATGATTCTGTAATAGACTATATTCACAATGCATAAATACACTAATTAATGAGCTGTACATCAGTATATTAATACCAGTTTATACTTGCTAGCACATAATTCCACTGATCATATAATGCCCTGGTATTCTGATTATTTGTAGGTTTATTTGTGTTTATAATCATGTCTGAACATTGAAAAATCAAAGTAGACCAAAAGCATATAACTGGAATTAGACCAAAAAGGGAAAAAGTTTTGCTGAGAAAGAACTGAACTGTGGAAGACTATAGTAACAAAGAATTCAAGGATGATCAACAAAAGATGTTCCTCAAACAGCATCTGTGCAAATTGGATGAGACAATGGCATCTAGTGAAAAGCTACCAACTAGGGAAGCTTTGCTGAAAGAATAAAACATACACAGATTTTGAAATGACTTTTAGAAGTCCAGAGAGATTCAGTCTTCTCTACACTTTTCATTATGTCCAGTGAATCCTTCAGTGCCCTATGGATAGAAAAGCACATTGTAAATAAAAATAAGAAATACTTTTTTTAAAAAAATGATTTTGGCCACCAGACACCTACAATGTTAAGAAATGACTAAGCAGAATAAACACAATAATTCATCTGCTCTGAAAATCATCCATGTATCAATATGTTAAAGCCAATATGATACTTTTCATCTGGTAGTCATATGCTTAGTCATTCATCATAAACTATTATTGACTGACAACTGCTTCATAGTTAGTTGTGCTTTCCAATATTTACTAGGTCTTCTCATTATTATCTACATGATGACATCATTTGATGTTATGAGATCAAATCAGTTACATTAGCATTGCTATTCTTTCCAATTTACTACCATTTCTAATAGATCTGATTTCCAGTTATACTTAGATTCTATTCATAGTCTTCATTCATGTGGTTTATCGACCAGTTGAAATGCCTACGATAAGCTTGTTGCTTTGTAACCAAGGATCTTGAGTAAAATAATAGAGAAAACAGATTATAAAAGCAGAAGGCAATGATTATCACCATAATTACAACAAAATTAGAATTGAGAAAGATGTCTGCAGAAGGCATTGAAAACATAGGTGTCATTCTAAAAAGGCCCTTTCTCTAGGCATAGCCTGCCTAACTTTTAAAGGTGGAAGACCAACAAGAAAAATATCATATTTGACACAGGCTTATATGGTAGTAGTAGAAAGTAGTGAGGGTGAGTAGAAAGTGAGTTTGGATGATCACCTTTTTTATTTCAAGAAAACTCTTTGTTTAATGTAAAATTTTAGTACCTTATATAATAAATCATTCTTTGGAATAAGGAATAGATGTTGAATTTAAGGAATTTTCTCCTTTGCTGAACTAAAGTGCATCAATCCATCACTGAAGCATCAGAAATTATTCTAGAATAAAAATTGCTTACCCTATTTCTGAACCTTTGCTTCTACTGCTTCTATTTCTACACAGATACTTTCTCCAGGTTAATGGGTGTTAAAGCCTAAAAGATTTTATGCATCTTGATGAGGTATCAGAAAGATAGAAAAATAACATTGCAACAGGTAAGGATCACATGTGGGTTGGGGATGAAATTACACCAGGCTGTGTTTATGCCATAATTTGGTACAAGTGGGAAAAACCCTGGTACAATAATCTTTCTTTACATGTACTTTTCTTTGGAAGATTTCCAAAGGATTAAGAAGTCAAGACGCACATGCCAACATTATCTATGAATTTTAAAGATGAGTCCTTTGGAACAATCAACAATTATATGTTAAGAACATGAAAATACAGAGATTCAGATCTTTCTATATTGATTGATAATTTGTAGCCATGATTCCAGGGTTCTGTCATCACTCTTGCCTTCTATAACAAAACTCTCTCCAAGATTCACATAGCCTCAGTTCTGCTGATCTTTAGGACGGCCTTAAACACTTGACTCTTCCAATACACCCCAGGCCAGGAGAATGTGTAAGCCCAATGGAATATTATGGGATATTTTAGTTTAGTTTTGTCCCATTACAACCCCCCCCCTTATTTTTGTTATTCTAACAATGTATTTTTAATCCTCACACCAGGTCATTTTCAGTCACTTGGAGATTTGGTGCCCATAGAAATTGAATAAAAAATCAATCAATGAATGTAGGATTAGTAATATATTTAATTTTTTTAAAAATAAAACTGAGTGGTTACTTTTACTGATAGCAGTACATATTGTTCCTCATTAGTGGCAAAAATGCTAGTAAATTGCAACATTCTTTTCTAGCATGCACTCAACTAGAAAGTTATAAACAAATTAATTTCTGAGGAACTCACAGCTCATACTATGTGCATGGAAATATTTTTCAGTATCACTTTATTATAAATTTGTCTTAAGTTCTATAAAGTTGTCTATGTTAAGTTAGGCATATGTTTTTAAAAATCAATTTGTTCACCTCTGTTTCATCATTCATGAAAAACAACAGATATTACAGAAAGGTGCAGCTTAAACTCACATGCTATGTCTGCATTAAAACCTGATTTATCTTTACTGCATAAGATAGCAGAAGTTAACACTGTAAGATAGAATTTGATTCATGGAAATTGCTGATATTGCTATACAAAAGTACAAGAATTCTTTCTGATTTGGATGCCACAGTGTAGAGCTACAGATTGAACTGCAAAAATCTGAATGGCTATTGGCCATTAGATGACAGCAGGCAATTGGTGATTCTATTTTTTTTCTCATCTAGTGGCCTCTGGATTTTTGCAATCCAGCTCTGATCATCTAATTGACTCATTCTTTTGCAAGTTGGGGGCTCCAGATTATTTGGGCAAATTGACACGGGGCCACAAGTCTTTTTCAGGATTATTGACTAAGCTTCACCCTACCCATTGATGCAGATGCAGAAAAGATATTGTTTTTTCATATTTCCAGGGCAATGAGAATTCTGTAAGGAGGACCGTATATGCTTTGGTAGACCTGCCCAATGGTGTGCTTATTTTTGTGTTCCTTTCTATTCGTTGCCAGATATGTAGATTTTAAACAGCAAATTGTTTTCTCCCCCAAAGGGGCTAATAATGTAGACATCATATAGCTATTAATTTTCAGTTTTCCAGCATATCTGCACCCAAGTGGAGTTAGATGATTTTAGACTACTTCTAGTCCCTAAATAATGAATAGACAGGTCACTGTGGATAAGGGATGGAATAAATCATGTTAGCAATTAATGTTTTTGGAGATTTACTTGAGACAGGAATGACAGCTAGGAAATAAAAGCTTAATGTTTCATCTTCCTAAAAATGATCTGCGATCAGCCATAATGCCACAGATCTGCTTATTCTTTTTTCCCCCCTATTCTCTTCTCAGAAGGCTCAGAATCACCTGGCCCATTTTTAAGAAAAAGGGCTACTTAAAAAATATCTATATATACTGCCTAGGGAAAGTCTTTCAAGATTGCAGAATAGAATTTCAATAGTCATATATAAAACAATTGTAACTTTTGCTGGGATGAGTGGAAACCTCTATCATAGAGGTTTTTGGGGATGACCTCAGGACTTCTTCAGTGGAGTGTTCAAGACAAGAAAAAAAAAGAACTTTTGATGTTGGGTTTTTCTGAATAATATAGCTTGTTATAAAAATGGCTAGAATTTTTAGTAAGGTAAAGTAAAAAACTTTTAAACTGTAATTTCATTCTGTACTTTACTGTGCTGAAAAATGTTGGAAGTCAATGCTTTTTTCTTCTTTCTCCTTGTACCTAGACTTTTCTTCTTCCTTTCTTCCCCTTTCCCCTTTTCCTATCATCTTTATTTTCATTTGTATTTTACATTATGATAACTTTAATAAAAAAAACTAATTAACCTAGGAAAAAGACTTGCTCAGTGGATCACTGCATGCCCCTGCTATTCTGCATATAACCCACTACCACAGTTAGTCCTTTGCCTGATCCTAGCTATTGTGCTTGCATAATCAGCATTCGCTTTAATCAGATGCTCACAAGATTACACAATCAGATTTGCACAACTTTTGATAACTGGAGGTCGATGGAGCTAAGGATACAACTTCTTTAATCAACGAGGCACTCAAGTCTGTTTGCACTTCAAACATAGCCCCATCTTTACATTCCGGTGTATATTTGTGTTGCAAGCATAGATTTTTACAAGCCAAGCAACTTCTGTGTCCTTGCGTTAAATGCACCAGAATTTCAATTCCTGCTAGAGATAAAGTCTTCCGTGAGGAGAAATGCATACAGAGCTCTAGCTATTGTCTGTTGTTTCCACCCTTCCTGAATGATCAGAAGAGATTCCAAAGTAGGTTGTGATGAGAACGGAGTGAAAAACAAAACTTGCTGCAGGCCACAATTGAGCCCAAAATTTCTGTTAAGGGAGACATTTGTTAAGTGAGTTTACAACCTTTCTTGCCACAGTTATTAAGCCAATCAATGCAGTTGATAAGTTAGCAACCTGGTTGTTAAATGAATCTGGCTTTCCCATTGACTTTGCTTGTGAGAAGATAAGATAAGGTTGTTGTTGTTAATTGCGAAGTCGTGTCCGACCCGTCGCGACCCCATGGACAATGTTCCTCCAGGTCTTCCTGTCCTCTACCATCTTCTGGAGTCCATTTAAATTCACACCTACTGCTTCAGTGACTCCATCCAGCCATCTCATTCTCTGTCGTCCCCTTCTTCTATTGCCCTCAATCTTTCCCAACATTAGGCTCTTCTCCAGTGAATCCTTCCTTCTCATTAGGTGGCCAAAGTACTTGAGTTTCAACTTCAGGATCTGGCCTTCTAAAGAGCAGTCGGGGTTGATCTCTTCTAGGACTGACCGGTTTGAACGCCTTGCAGTCCAAGGGACTCGCAGGAGTCTTCTCCAGCACCATAGTTCAAAGGCCTCAATTCTTTTGTGCTCAGCCTTTCTTATGGTCCAACTTTCACAGCCATACATTGCAACTGGGAAAACCATGGCCTGGACTATACGCACTTTTGTTGGCAGGGTGATGTCTCTGCTTTTTAGTATGCTGTCTAGATTTGCCATAGCTTTCCTCCCCAGGAGCAAGCGTCTTTTAATTTCTTGGCTGCAGTCCCCATCTGAGGTGATCTTGGAGCCCAGAAAAATAAAATCTGTCACTACCTCCATTTCTTCCCCATCTATTTGCCAGGAATTGAGAGGGCCGGATGCCATGATTTTGGTTTTCTTAATGTTGAGTTTCAAGCCAACTTTTGCACTCTGCTTCTTCACCCGCATCAAGAGGCTCTTTAGTTCCTCTTCACTTTCTGCCATTAGAGTGGTATCATCTGCATATCTTAGGTTGTTGATATTTCTCCCGGCAATCTTAATTCCAACTTTTGATTCATCTAGCCCTGCCTTTCTCATGATGTGCTCTGCATATAAGTTAAATAGGCAGGGCGACAGTATACAGCCTTGCCGGACTCCTTTTCCAATTTTGAACCAATCAGTGGTTCCGTGTTCGGTTCTCACTGTTGCTTCTTGACCCGCATATAGGTTTCTCAAGAGACAAATGAGATGGTCTGGTACTCCCATCTCTTTAAGAACTTGCCACAATTTGTTGTGATCCACACAATCAAAGGCTTTTGCATAGTCAATGAAGCAGAAGTAGATGTTTTTCTGGAACTCCCTAGCTTTCTCCATGATCCAGCGTATGTTGGCAATTTGATCTCTAGTTCCTCTGCCTCTTCGAAATCCTGCCTGTACTTCTGGTAGTTCTCGATCCACATACTGCTGGAGTCTAGCTTGTAGGATTTTAAGCATAACTTTACTAGCATGTGAAATGAGTGCAATGGTGCGATAGTTTGAACATTCTTTGGCATTGCCTTTCTTTGGAATTGGAATGTAAACTGACCTTTTCCAATCCTGTGGCCACTGTTGAGTTTTCCAAATTTGCTGGCAAATTGAGTGTAGCACTTTTACTGCATCGTCTTTTAAGATTTTGAATAGCTCAGCTGGAATACTGTCACCTCCACTAGCTTTGTTGTTGCTCAGATTTTCTAAGGCCCATTTCACTTCACATTCTAGGATGTCTGGTTCGAGGTCAGTGACCATCTCATTGTGGTTATCTGGGATGTTAAGCTCATTCTTGTATAGTTCTTCTGTGTAGTTTTGCCATCTCTTCTTAATCTCTTCTGCCTCTGTTAGGTCTCTGCCATTTTGGTCCTTTATCATGCCCATCTTTGCATGAAACGTTCCCTTCATATCTCCAATTTTCTTGAAGAGATCTCTGGTCCTCCCTATTCTGTTGTTTTCTTCTATTTCTTTGCACTGTTCATTTAAGAAGGTATTCTTATCTCTTCTAGCTATTCTCTGGAATTCTGTATTCAATTGGGTGTATCTTTCTCTTTCTCCTTTGCCTTTCGCTTCCCTTCTTTCCTCAGCTATTTGCAAAGCTTCCTCAGACAGCCATTTTGCTTTCTTGCATTTCTTTTTCTTTGGGATGGTTTTAGTTGCTACCTCTTGTACAATGTTGCGAACTTCCATCCATAGTTCTTCAGGCACTCTGTCTATCAGATACAGTTCCTTAAATCTATTTGTCACCTCTACTGTATATTCATCAGGAATATGATTTAGTTCATACCTGAGTGGCCTAGTGCTTTTCCCTACTTTTTTCAATTTAAGCCTAAATTTTGCAACGAGAAGCTCATGATCTGAGCCACAGTCAGCTCCTGGTCTTGTTTTTACTGACTGTATAGAGCTTCTCCATCTTTGGCTGCAGAGCACATAGTCAATCTGATTTCTATGTTGACCGTCTGGTGATGTCCATGTGTAGAGCCGTCTCTTGGGTTGTTGGAAAAGAGTGTTTGTTATGACCATCGTATTCTCTTGACAAAATTCTATTAGCCTGTGCCCTGCTTCATTTTGTACTCCAAGGCCAAACTTGCCTGTTATTCCGGTTATCTTTTAGCTTCCTACCTTAGCATTCCAATCCCCCATGATGATAAGGACATCATTTTTTGGTGTTAATTCTATAAGGTGCTGTAGGGCTTCATAGAACCGGTCAATTTCATCCTCTTCAGCACCAGTGGTTGGGGCATAGATTTGGACTACTGTGATATTGAATGGTTTGCCTTGGATTCGAATTGAGATCATTCTGTCATTTTGGGGATTGTATCCCAGTATTGCTTTTCCTATTCTTTTATTGACTATGAAGGCTACTCCATTTCTTCTGAGGGATTCTTGCCCACAGTAGTATACCTGATGGTCATCTGAGTTAAATTCACCCATTCCTGTCCATTTTAGTTCGCTGATTCCTAAGATGTCGATGTTCAGTCTTGTCATCTCTTTTTTGACTACGTCTAGCTTGCCTTGATTCATGGATCTTACATTCCAGGTTCCTATGGAGAAAAAATCTTTACAGCATCGGACTTTCCTTTCACCACCAGATATATCCAGAGCTGAGCGTCCTTTCGGCTTTGGCCCAGTCGCTTCATTCTTTCTGGTGCTACTAGTACTAGCCCTCTGCTCTTCCCCAGTAGCATATTGGACACCTTCCGACCTGAGGGGCTCATCTTCCAGCGTCATATCTTTTTTCCTTTTAGTACTGTCCATGGGGTTTTCATGGCAAAGATACTGGAGTGGTTTGCCATTTCCTTCTCCAGTGGATCACATTTTGTCAGAACTCTCTGCTATAACCTGTCCGTCTTGGGTGGCCCTGCACGGCATAGCTTATAGCTTCATTGAGTTACGCAAGCCCCTTCGCCACGACAAGGCAGTAATCCATACAGGGGAAGATAAGGTAAGATAAGCTTTATTGTCATTTTTTTACTATGGGCACAACAGCACACATCAAAAATGAAATTTAGTTGCCCACTCTCAACATGACACAAATCTAAAACATACTATGTACAACATATGTATAGACCCACACCCCTACATATTCATAGGAAATAAATATTAAATACTGTCCATCTTGAGTATATAACCGACGGAGGAAGCTTGAGAGTTCACAAGGTTAATGTTGTATGGAATGAAACTATGGCTGAATCTGGATGTTCTGCTACAGATACCATGAAGAAGGGTTTTTTTTTTTTGTCATAGAATGCCCAGAACAGAGTTCCGGCACCTTTTTTGGATGGAACTTTGTAGGGTAGGTAAGGCGGGTTGTATGACGTGTGAATTCCGGCAAAAAAAGCACTGGTTATAAGTATGAACCGGCTGCCGAGCATCTGAATTTTGATCACATGATTATGGGGATGCTGCAAAAATTGTAAATGTGAAACCGAACAAAAGTCACTTTTTTCAATGCCGTTTGAACAGTCGCTAAATGAACTGTTGTAAGTTGAGGACTACCAGTAGCCTGGAGGGTAGAAAAGTATGGCCTTTAAACATCTTTCTCCATTGGTTAATAGGCAGGTGAGAGTTCAGCAAGACCTGAAAGACCTGAGACTGCCTATTTTTGCATTATAAAAGCACAAAAGTTTTCATAGGCTTTTGGTCTATTGACACTTTAAAAAATACATTTACTAAGTATTAAGGAACCTTTATTAAGGTAGAACAGTTTACTAGTAGTAATAGTTAGCTTTACATGTTTACATTGTGGGCTTATTTTAAAATATTGTTAGTTGCTTTGAGCAATCATTTAAAATGAAAGGTGGGGTATACATTACGTACAGTATAATAAATAATCATAGTAATAACGCCCAATAATTATTTCAAGAGGTAGGTGTATGGAGGAGCTCAAGCTAGAAAATTACTGTTTCATACAGCTGCCTCTTCCTGATGAATCATTAAAGTTATAAAATAGAAGCTCTTTTCTCAAGTACTAATGTGACTATATTAATTCAGTCTAACGCAGTGGTTCTCAACCTGTGGGTCGGGACCCCATTTGGGGTCGAACGACCATTTCATGGGGGTCGCCAAACAAGGCTGTCCGCCATTTTTTCCCCTTTTCTTTGGCCATGCCCCTGGCACCCGGTGATGTATAAGTGGTTGGGGGTCACCACAACATGGGAAACTATATTATGGGGTCGCAGCATTAGAAAGGTTGAGAACCACTGGTCTAACGGGTTTCTCAACAGCTAGCCAAGCAAGAGAAAAGCTTTCGTTTAGGCCAGGACTTTGTGTGATATTTTCTATTTTAGCTCTTTGCTTCCTCTAAGCCTCTTCTCTTCCTTTATAATATTTCTTAATTGGACAGAGCCAAACAATTTATTTAGTTTGCCTCAATTATTCTGTTTTCAGCTGTTGTGCATATTGTAACTCACTCTGCAAGATTTCTATGAAACATCCAAATTGACTTCTTCCAGGAAGGCACCAGGCTGGAAAAGGCTGCGGGATCCAGAAAATGTTGCCTACATTTTTGAAAACAGCAATTTGTAAAGTTTATCTTTGCAAGGAACTCAGAAGTTTCCATTGGGTGTGATATTGGCAGAATATAATGGTTCTCTGCTTTATTCTCTGCAATGGTTAGAAAATTAATTTTCAGGGCCGATCCTAGGTTTAGGTTTTTAATTTTTTAGGATTTAATTTAAATCCTAAAATTATAACCACCCCATGTAGGGTGCATTGAAAATACGGTCTATGGATGCAGATATTAGTAGAAAGTTTATAGAAGTGGCATATGACAGTCCAGCTTCTTAAAACTAAAAAAATTCTCAGTGCATTGGGGAGCACATTTTTCTCTCCCAAAGCAAAGCCAGCAGTCATACTGATATGTTTTGTATTTCAGAAGAAAATCTAACCTACTGGTAGCAATTTAATATGCAAAAGAGACTGAGAACTCTCATTATGAATATTTGAGGTACTAAGCATTTGCTCGAACCCTCAGACTTATATTTTTAGATGTTTTTTGCAAAGGGCATTAGGTCCATCAACATCTTTATTAGAGAGAGAAATACACAACAATAAGTAGGAACCTATCAAATTACTAGACTGATGGCATCCATTTTCTTTCAACAAGTTAAGGAGCAGGGTTTATGTACCAACTTCTGAATGGCTTTTGACTCATGGACTATCCTAGCCCCAAATGTAGGAAAGCATTTCCAATGTCAGGAGAAAGTTCATTTAGGTAAGAGAAAATTATGTTTAAAAGATTATTTTGCATAAAGGTACTGTATTGATTTCTTAACCAGTCATTCATTTCTAAAATGAGAATTTCAGATGTTCATACCAACTAAAACTTAGGATGCTTCCATATAGCTACTAATCTTACCTTGCTGTAGTATTGTTGTCTTCCATTTTCTAATGAGCTTACTAAGCTCCTATTAGCTGGCCATGGAGAGAGTGCAAAAGGATAGGAGGAAACCCAGCTGCTGTCCTACTCTTTAATTTTTCTTCTATAGTTGCATTTGGGGAGCAGATAGATCACTGCCCCCCAGTTCCTGTTACTCTTTCATGTTTTTCATTGGAATCGGTAGGATTCTCTTCAGATAAATATGAACAGAATTGGGCTGCAAGCTGAAAAACCCATTCCTTGCTTCCTTGGATTTATCTCTGTTGTTGTTGTTGTTAATTGCGAAGTCGTGTCCGACCCATTGCGACCCCATGGACAACGTTCCTCCAGGTCTTCCTGTCCTCTACCATCTTCTGGAGTCCATTTAAGTTCCACCTGCTGCTTCAGTGACTCCATCCAACCATCTCATTCTCTGTCGTCCCCTTCTTCTATTGCCCTCAATCTTTCCCAGCATTAGGCCCTTTTCCAGTGAGTCCTTCCTTCTCATTAGGTGGCTAAAGTATTTGAGTTTCAACTTCAGGATCTGGCCTTCTAAAGAGCAGTCAGGGTTGATCTCTTCTAGGACTGACCGGTTTGAACGCCTTGCAGTCCAAGGGACTCGCAGGAGTCTTCTCCAGCACCATAGTTCAAAGGCCTCAATTCTTTTGCGCTCAGCCTTTCTTATGGTCCAACTTTCACAGCCATACATTGCAACTGGGAAAACCATGGCCTGGACTATACGCACTTTTGTTGGCAGGGTGATGTCTCTGCTTTTTAGTATGCTGTCTAGATTTGCCATAGCTTTCCTCCCCAGGAGCAAGCGTCTTTTAATTTCTTGGCTGCAGTCCCCATCTGAGGTGATCTTGGAGCCCAGAAAAATAAAATCTGTCACTACCTCCATTTCTTCCCCATCTATTTGCCAGGAATTGAGAGGGCCGGATGCCATGATTTTGGTTTTCTTAATGTTGAGTTTCAAGCCAACTTTTGCACTCTCCTTCTTCACCCGCATCAAGAGGCTCTTTAGTTCCTCTTCACTTTCTGCCATCAGAGTGGTATCATCTGCATATCTTAGGTTGTTGATATTTTCCCGGCAATCTTAATTCCAACTTTTGATTCATCTAGCCCTGCCTTTCTCATGATGTGCTCTGATATAAGTTAAATAGGCAGGGCGACAGTATACAGCCTTGCCGGACTCCTTTTCCAATTTTGAACCAATCAGTGGTTCCGTGTCCAGTTCTCACTGTTGCTTCTTGACCCGCATATAGGTTTCTCAAGAGACAAATGAGATGGTCTGGTATTCCCATCTCTTTAAGAACTTGCCACAATTTGTTGTGATCCACACAATCAAAGGCTTTTGCATAGTCAATGAAGCAGAAGTAGATGTTTTTCTGGAACTCCCTAGCTTTCTCCATGATCCAGTGTATGTTGGCAATTTGATCTCTAGTTCCTCTGCCTCTTCGAAATCCTGCCTGTACTTCTGGAAGTTCTCGATCCACATACTGCTGGAGTCTAGCTTGTAGGATTTTAAGCATAACTTTACTAGCATGTGAAATGAGTGCAATGGTGCGATAGTTTGAACATTCTTTGGCATTGCCTTTCTTTGGAATTGGAATGTAAACTGACCTTTTCCAATCCTGTGGCCACTGTTGAGTTTTCCAAATTTGCTGGCAAATTGAGTGTAGCACTTTTACTGCATCGTCTTTTAAGATTTTGAATAGCTCAGCTGGAATACTGTCACCTCCACTAGCTTTGTTGTTGCTCAGATTTTCTAAGGCCCATTTCACTTCACATTCTAGGATGTCTGGTTCGAGGTCAGTGACCATCTCATTGTGGTTATCTGGGATGTTAAGCTCATTCTTGTATAGTTCTTCTGTGTAGTTTTGCCATCTCTTCTTAATCTCTTCTGCCTCTGTTAGGTCTCTGCCATTTTGGTCCTTTATCATGCCCATCTTTGCATGAAACGTTCCCTTCATATCTCCAATTTTCTTGAATAGATCTCTGGTCCTCCCTATTCTGTTGTTTTCTTCTATTTCTTTGCACTGTTCATTTAAGAAGGCATTCTTATCTCTTCTAGCTACTCTCTGGAATTCTGCATTCAATTGGGTGTATCTTTCTCTTTCTCCTTTGCCTTTCGCTTCCCTTCTTTCCTCAGCTATTTGCAAAGCTTCCTCAGACAGCCATTTTGCTTTCTTGCATTTCTTTTTCTTTGGGATGGTTTTAGTTGCTACCTCTTGTACAATGTTGCGAACTTCCATCCATAGTTCTTCAGGCACTCTGTCTATCAGATCTAATTCCTTAAATCTATTTGTCACCTCTACTGTATATTCATCAGGAATATGATTTAGTTCATACCTGAGTGGCCTAGTGCTTTTCCCTACTTTTTTCAATTTAAGCCTAAATTTTGCAACGAGAAGCTCATGATCTGAGCCACAGTCAGCTCCTGGTCTTGTTTTTACTGACTGTATAGAGCTTCTCCATCTTTGGCTGCAGAGCACATAGTCAATCTGATTTCTATATTGACCGTCTGGTGATGTCCATGTGTAGAGCCGTCTCTTGGGTTGTTGGAAAAGAGTGTTTGTTATGACCATCGTATTCTCTTGACAAAATTCTATTAGCCTGTGCCCTGCTTCATTTTGTACTCCAAGGCCAAACTTGCCTGTTATTCTGGTTATCTTTTGGCTTCCTACCTTAGCATTCCAATCCCCCATGATGATAAGGACATCATTTTTTGGTGTTAATTCTATAAGGTGCTGTAGGGCTTCATAAAACTGGTCAATTTCATCCTCTTCAGCACCAGTGGTTGGGGCATAGATTTGGACTATTGTGATATTGAATGGTTTGCCTTGGATTCGAATTGAGATCATTCTGTCATTTTGGGGATTGTATCCCAGTATTGCTTTTCCTATTCTTTTATTGACTATGAAGGCTACTCCATTTCTTCTGAGGGATTCTTGCCCACAGTAGTATACCTGATGGTCATCTGAGTTAAATTCACCCATTCCTGTCCATTTTAGTTCGCTGATTCCTAAGATGTCGATGTTCAGTCTTGTCATCTCTTTTTTGACTACGTCTAGCTTGCCTTGATTCATGGATCTTACATTCCAGGTTCCTATGGAGAAAAAATCTTTACAGCATCGGACTTTCCTTTCACCACCAGATATATCCACAGCTGAGCGTCCTTTCGGCTTTGGCCCAGTCGCTTCATTCTTTCTGGCGCTACTAGTACTAGCCCTCTGCTCTTCCCCAGTAGCATATTGGACACCTTCCGACCTGAGGGGCTCATCTTCCAGCGTCATATCTTTTTGCCTTTTAGTACTGTCCATGGGGTTTTCATGGCAAAGATACTGGAGTGGTTTGCCATTTCCTTCTCCAGTGGATCACATTTTGTCAGAACTCTCTGCTATAACCTGTCCATCTTGGGTGGCCCTGCACGGCATAGCTTATAGCCTCATTGAGTTACGCAAGCCCCTCTGTCACGACAAGGCAGTAATCCATAAAGGGGGGATTTATCTCTATTACAATGAAATAGACCCTTGGCGATTTATAACACCCGCCATCATAAAGAATAAAACAACCACAGTAAAAAAAAAATCAAACAAAGTAACAAGATAAATTATTGAATCCTAAGAAACACAGAGCTTTCACTGATGGTAGCAGTTCTGATCTCTAAGTTCTATTTTAATAACTTATGAAAAGCTGATGGCACAGAGACCATCCATATTCCTTGAGGGAAGCTGTTCCAAATAAAGGGTCCATCAACCAAATATCAATGAAAGGGGAGAAGTTTTCTCAGGACATATTTCTTGGGTGGGCTGACACTCATTGGTACATATCTGTTCAAAAGTAAGATATATTGTCACAGCCAAAGCAAAATAATTTGCTTTGAAATAAAGGCAAAATTATGCTCTATCTTTTTTCTGCACATAGAAGCTAATTCAACTGGTAGCTAAATCTTCCCTCAGCCCAAGATGCTGTGCCTGGGCAGCAAGGTCTTTTGGGCATCTGAAATGCTATTGGAATCATGTCATGAAACTGGTGAAATATGCAATATTCAGATTAAAACAATTATTTTGATTAGGCTGACTAACTGAGTAAGCAATGTCACAAAAAGCATGCAAGCTTTGAGGGCTGAAAAATGGTTCATGATGCAAAATGGTAATTTTGTTTTTAAAGTAAGGAAAGGGGATAGGCAGAAGAGATGCGGAGAAAAAGGGCCTGATATTTGTGCCTGCATTTATTGTGGTCTTTAAGGGTGGGAGTGAGTGAGTCATGCTAACATACACATTTGATCCTGTCGCTTACAAAATAATGTCAAGTTGCACCAGGACTCTCCCAAGGTCTGCTGAGATGAAGAAATAAGCAAATATTAACAATCTTAATAAGCAGCTGGGGATTCTTTTGGGGGGGGGAGGGGGCAACCTAGCTACCTTGCCCTTTGCCTTCAGAACAGAGTTTTCACACTGGAAAAAAGAAAGATTAATGTCCATTGCCCAATATAGACAGAACTAACCTGTTGCTGGGCAACCTTGCGTTGGAAGTAATGCATGCTGCTTTGTTTGTGATGGGCTAGAAAAAGGAGTGGAACAAGGAGGAAATTTATTCCCCATTTGCTTTCCCTGTGGCATCATTCATTTTGCACCAAAGTCCCCAAAGAGAAAGTTACCAAAATTCTTGGGACCAAACTTTCATGTGAAATGAAGGGACTTTGGCAGATGCTAAATCAAAGCATAAGCCCCAAGAGAATTTTGCTGTCATAATTCAAACCTCCCACATTGTATTAAAATGTTTGTGTTCTTTCTGTAATACATTTTCCAGCTATTTTGGGGAAGAAGGCAGCCCTGCTGCAGATGGTCTTCCTATGAAACATACTGGGAAAAAGAGCGGACATGGAGGAAGCAGACAAATAGAGGGTTCAATAAAAGAGAATATTTGTAGCTCCAGGTTGAATTGTGGTGCTTTCTGAGCTTGGTTGTTGCAGATGTTTCATTACCTAACAGTTAACAGCAGATGATGCTACCTACTTAGGTAATAAAATGTCTGCAAGAAAACAACCAAGGTCAGAGAATGAAAAGGACTCCACAGTTCAACCAGGAGCTATAGATACTCAACCTCAAAATAGAGCATTGCCAGAATTGGGTTGTTGAAATGCAGATAACCATTAGATGGCAACAAAGAGGCACAGAAATCTCTATGTCTTTGTTGCCAACTAGTGGCCATTTCTGCAACCCAGATTGAAAGGCCTTGCATAAGACCCTAATCTTCAGACACAAGCATTCTGCTCACAGATCTGAATGCATTTGCATTTTATTTATACTGTAAAATAAAAAATAAACCAGTTAGCAGAAAAACATACCAATAGAAAGATATAGATGAGCAGAAGCAAAATTGTTCAGTTCATGGAGTGAAGTACATATTGCAAATCCTTACATTATATTTTTGTATTATAAATCTTTGTACTCTTCAAATAGATGGTATTCAGGCTAATTCTTCCTGATAATATAGCCCAAATCCTGTGCCTCAGAAATAATGTTTCTTCATTAGGCAAAAAGCTTGGTGCATCTTGGAAGCAAGGAAAGCTGTTTGGTGTCAATTTGCTCCATGGTTAAAGATTGTGGCCAAATATGGATTACAGGATTTTTTCATCTGGCCTAACAGACTTTACCAAGCCTGGCTCATTTGTTTTTGATCACCATTTTTCCAAGCTGAATGGGAAGATGAATTGGGCAAAGTGAAGAGTACAGAGAAGGGCAATTTAGTGTCCAGCAGAAACATGCCTGAATTATCTTGCATGTTCATCTACCAATTCTCATTCAATTGATGAAAAAGAAATTGATGTTGAAGTAGTTTTCCAGGAACACTAGAATCTGGGGGTTCACTTGGGGTTAATGAGATGTTTTTGCTCCAATTTAGTGAAGAGATGGTCTAAGAGCAAATGTGGAAGTTCTATTTTCATTATACAGTCATCTTTTCAGCTGTCAGGAACTTTAGGCTTCCTTTAAATCCCATGAAAGCATTCTTCCCATCAGCCTTTTTCAGACTGGGAAGTGTAGACAGCTGGGGATGCTTGAGAATTATGGGAAAATGTACTACATAAAACAGTATCACCCCAGCAGCCTCATCTCCAAAAGTAAAATAAGATTTGAAACAAAATCCTCCCCCACCCTCCCGAGAGAAATCCAAAATTCAAAATCAATTTCAGGCATCTTGTTAATAAGATAAAAGAAGAAGCTTCTTCAACTGAGAAACAATACTTCTGAGAAATTGCAAAGTAAGTTATTAGAGCTGTGCCTGCTTAAAATGTGATTTGCAGTTTCAGACCTGGCATGAATATGACAATTATTATTATTATTATTTGCTATTTATTAGAAGAGACTGGTTTTTTTCAGGCTTCCATGCAAATCCTCCTTCACTGCAGTTGTTAAGTTAGTAACACAGTTGTTAACTGAGTATGGCTTCCCCATTGATGTTGCTTGTCAGAAAGTTGCACAAGGCGATCATGTAACCCCCCCCCCCAGGACACGGCAACTGTCATAAATATGAGTCTGTTGCCAAGCATCTGAGTTTTGGTCATGTGACTATGTGGATGTTGCAAGGGTCTTATGTGTAGAAAAATGGACATAAATCACTTTTTTCAGTGCTGCTGTAACTTTGAATGGTCACTAAACAAACCTGTAACTATTCTGTTAATATTAATGCAATATATAACTTACCTCAGGCTGTTATTCCCATTGATTTCCCATTAATTAACTTTCTAGATGTGTTGGGATTTCAATTCCCAGAGTTGAAGTGGAGGGCACCCAGTTGCTAAAAAGCTGACTTAACCTCAACAAGCATCTTAAAGAATGACTCCCAAAGAGTTTATATTCTTGGCTGGGAGTCTTAAATTTTGCAACACACCTGGAGGTCATCCAGCAACAGGTCCAGGTCTCTACAAAATCTGTCAACTCCTCTGCACAGCTTGGATTGGTTGGTATCAAATTCTTGTTATCATCTGTTACTGTACGTTAAAAATATGCCTTGAAACACTACCTAGCACAGCAAGCAGGAAAGATGTAACCAGATCTGTTTCATACTCAGTCTTCCAAATGCTCAGGAATACATGCCTATCACTTATCAGATTCACACAGATGACTTTTTCTGCTGCTGCCCCTTTCACAAACATGATATATTGAACCTGCATGAGTTTTCTACCTTTGTTTCCATTGCCCTTCTTGGATACAAGTGCCTATAAATAAATAAATATGGGAATTCTATTCAGAGGTGTCCAGTGAATGACATTTAACTTTTCTCTGTTCAATCCAAAATAGCATAGGGTACTAAGGAGAAGCTGATGGAGAGGGAAAGTGGGGAGGAAGTTCTCTACTCTATACATAATGCATTTAGAAGTCAGAATGCATTTAAAAGTCAGAATGCATTTAAAAGTTTCCTTCCATACAACTTTTTTTTCTGGAAATTCTGCAGTGTAAGACATTGCAAAAAAGCATAGATAGTATACTTAGGATGGTTAGAGTACATAAGAACTCTTTGCTGCTGGATCATGTGATCTCAGAAATAATTTCATTTCTGAACACCAGAACAGGAGATGGGAATAATCTTCTGATTTAGCCAGAAGAACAATCAAGTCAAAAGAAAGAGTTAGATGTGGCAACTCAGCCTCAGTTGTGCCTTTGTCAACCTGAGTGGGTGATCAAGTTGCAAATATCCTCATTGGCAACTGCTTTCAAAAGTACAACAGTAGATCAGATTACTTTTAACATATCTGTAAGAAAGAACCCTTATTTTTTTTCAGTAAGTCTGCTAGAAGAATTTCTAAGTCTGGGAAAAAAGATCACATTTGAATAAGGTGTCTTGCTTTTGTAGAATTTTTCTAGAAAGAAAAAGTGGGAAATTAAGAAAGGTATCAATACACCTATATAGAGAAAAAAAATTCTTCGAAAATTTAAACTCTCTAATTCAAAAATTTATCTGGCAAGGAAAGAAAGCTAGAATTAAATTGAAAATGTTACCAGAAGCTAAGGGAAAGGGAGGTTTTGGCTTGCCACAATAGATTTTATATTATCAAGCATCAGTGCTAACATGGGTAAAAGAATGGATAACTCTTAGAAATAAAAGAGTGCTGTACTTGGAGGGACATGACTTACAACTTGGTTGGCATGCTTTTTTATGGTATGGAAAAAAAATACATAAATACTTCCAAAACCACTATATTAGAAATGCACTATTATTAACATGGGAAAAAAATAAAATGTAAAATCGATTTGAAAATTTCAGGATGGCTTTCAACAATGGAAGCATTTGTACATCCAAATCTAGTCAATCTTGATAAAATATGGACATATAAAGATATTCTAAATTCTGAAGGAAACTTAAAATCCAGGCAAGAGATGGAAAATCAGGGCATCGATTTAACATGGTGGTCACATTTACAAATGCAAGTGAGATATGACAAAGATATTAAACAGTATAGATTTTATAAAGAGCAGACTATGTTTAACCAGACATTACTAACTTCCAATGAAAAGTTAATTAAGAAAATGTACAATTGAGAAGACAGCAAAAGACAGTAAGTGCCGCCTATGCAAAGAAGCTGAAGAAACAGTGGACCACTTGGTAAGCTGCTGCAAGAAGATTGCACAGACTGACTACAAGCAGCGGCATGACAAAGTAGCAACAATGGTGCATTGGAAGATCTGCAAAAAATATCATTTGCCTGTAAGCAAAATCTGGTGGGATCATAAAATAGAGAAAGTCATAGAAAATGATAAAATTAAACTGCTCTGGGACTTCAGAATTCAAACAGACAAGCACCTGCAACATAATACCCCAGACTTAACAATTGTTGATAAGAAAGACAAAAAAGTCTGGATAGTGGACATGGCAGTGCCTGGAGACAGCAGAATAGACGAGAAAGAACTGGAGAAGATAACAAAATACAAAGATCTACAAATAGAAATAGAAAGACTGTGGCAAAAGCAAGCAAGGGTAGTACCAATAGTAATAGGCTCCTTGGGTGCAATCCCAAAACAACTGGAACACCACTTGAACACCATTGGCATTGACAAATTCACTATTAGTCAATTGCAAAAGGCGGCCTTACTAGGAACTGCTTCCATCTTACGACGATATCTGTAATACCATCAAATATCCACATCTGCCTATCCCAGGTCCTTGGTAAGGACTCGATAGGTAGACAAAATGCCAAATCCAGTCTGAACATCTGGCTGACTGTGCGATGATCCATAATAGTAATAGTAATAATAACAACAACAACAACAATAATAAAGTTGGAAGGGAACTTGGAGGTCATCGAGTCCAACGGCCTGCTCAAGCAGGAAACCCTACACCATTTCGGACAAATAGCTGTCCAGTCTCTTCTTAAAAACTTCCAGTGTTGGAGCATTCACCACTTCTGGAGGCAGGTTGTTCCACTGGTTAATTGTTCTAACTGTCAGGAAGTTTCTCCTTAGTTCTAGGTTGCTTCTCTCCTTGATTAGTTTCCATCCGTTGCTTCTTGTCCTGCCTTCAGGCGCTTTGGAGAATAGCTTGATTCCCTCTTCATTGTGGCAGCCTCTGAGATATTGGAACACTGCTATCATGTCCCCCCTCGTCCTTCTCTCCGTTAAACTAGACATACCCAATTCCAGCAACCGTTCCTTATATGTTTTAGCCTCCAGCCCCCTAATCATCTTTGTTGCTCTTTTCTGTACTCTTTCTAGAGTCTCAGCATCTTTTTTACATTGTGGTGACCAAAACTGGATGCAGTATTCCAAGAGTGGCCTTACCAAGGCATTGTAAAGTGGTATTAATATTTCATGTGATCTTGATTCTATCCCTCTGTTAACGCAGCCCAGCACTGTGTTGTTTTTTTTGGCAGCTGCAGCACACTGCTGGCTCATATTTAAGTGATTGTCCACTAGGACTCCGAGATCTCTCTCACAGTTACTACTATTGAGCAAGGTACCCCCTATACTATACCTGTACATTTGGTTTTTCTTGCCTAAATGTAGAACCTTACTTTTTTCACCATTGAATTTCATTTTGTTAGTTAGTGCCCAGTGTTCAAGTCTGTCCAGCTCCTCCTGTATCTTAAGCCTGTCTTCTGGAGTGTTGGCTATTCCTGCCAGATTGGTGTCATCTACAAATTTGATGAGTTCCCCATCTATTCCCTCATCCAAATAGTTGATGAAGATGTTGAAGAGCACTGGGCCCAGAACAGAGCCCTGGGGCACCCCACTACACACTTCCCTCCATGTAGATGCGGTTCCATTGAGGACCACACGTTGAGTATGGCCAGTCAGCCAGCTATGAATCCATCTGGTGGTGATACTGTCTAACCCACATTTTTCTATCTTATCGAATAGTAGGCTGTGATCTATTTTATCAAATGCCTTACTGAAATCCAAGTAAATTATATCCACAGCATTCCTCTGGTCCACTAATTTTGTCACTTGGTCAAAGAATGCAATAAGGTTTGTCTGGCATGATCTGTTTTTGACAAACCCATGTTGGCTTTTAGTAGTGATTTTGTTTGCCTCTAGGTGTTCGCTGATTCGTTGTTTGATTATCTTTTCCAGAATCTTCCCAGGTATTGAAGTCAGGCTGATAGGTCTGTAATTTCCTGGATCCATTTTTTTCATCTCATGATGCAAACTTCTCTATCTCGTTTATAAAATCCCACCTCAAGTGATTTGAAATCAACATGCCATAAACGATAGTAAATTGGTTTTTTTCTTAATTAATTACAGTGATTCACTCTGGGATGATGGTGAGAGGACCATGTTCTATACTGTGGCTTGGTTGCCTCACATTCTACAAAATGCAATGAGCTGGGTCATGTGTAACAGGCTTAGGCTGCATCCTGGATGCAGCTGGATTGGTTGGGCAGCAGATTAACAAGACTTTGCTTCTGGTACTATGACAACAAATAAACAATAAATATTAATCAGAGAGAACATCTTCTCATAGTTGCTCCACAATTGTGGGATGCTTTTCTCCAAATTCTTGGCCAGTGCTATTACTGTTTCCTTATTTTCCTAAATTAAGATATTTTTATACTTTTGAGTTTTGTAGTGGACAGTTTTGGGGATCGGTTTGCCCACTTTTAATTATCTTCCCATTTACTATTGAGGACATTTCAGACTGAAACTTGATAATCATTGTTAAATGTTTCTGAGCTGTATCTTCTAAGAATACTTGGAAATTTGATAAAATTTGATAAAAATAATGTTGATCAGTATTTCTCTGTTTGGTGCCTTCCAAATAAAGCAGGGGTTCCCAACTAGGGGTGCTCACACCCCTGGGGGTGTGAGACAATATTCCAGGAGGTGCAAAAACTTGGGTTTTCAAAATTATAGTGTATATGCATAACTCGTTGCTGTTATTTTGACCTTTTGTAAGGGGTGCGAGAATATATCAGAAGCGTTCTATCGGTGTGGGGTATAGAAAAGGTTGGGAACCACTGAGATAAAGCCTCTTGTCACAACATGCATTGACAATTTTACTGTAAGAACCAGGTAAGCACAGTGCAAAAACAAGCAGACTTTGCAAATACGTACGCAGGAGAAATAGTATTATTAATTTATTATTATAATGATTTGGTACTTTAGAAATGTTCTATGAACTGCTTAGAATCTGGTCAGGGTTAAGGCAGTGAACAAATCTCATAAAAAAATAAAATCTGTTGTTGGATTGCCAAGTGTAAAGTATTGTGTATTCAGAGTGTTTTTTGACATTGATGCCTTTAAGATATATGGCCTTCAACTCCCAGAGCTTCAAGACAATGATCTAGGCAATTGTGTAGACTCTTTTTGGGGAACTACAAAATGATACAGGTATTGACACTGCCTGCTACCTGCTACCTCTATTTCAATCAAAGAAGTGCATGTATTTTTCAGACTTTCTGTTCAGATGATACATTGCCTCTTGTTTCATATCTGCGAAGTGCGGCAGGTGTTAAGCAACTGGCAGCCACTCTGCAGACTCAGCTTTTGTAGGCGGAAGTTGGAAACCACACAGTCCCATCAGATTTGCAGAGATGATTTTAAGTCGAGAAAATAATATGCTTCAGTACTATTACTGGAAGTAAGCCAATGCCATGTGGAATATGAGCGCTATTTTGATGAACCTGCAAATCAGATTGTCATCTTTTGAGAGTACAGATCCCAATGGCCTTCAACAAGTCTCTTCTTGGCAACATTCTGAAGAACAGTACATCATGTTCCAGGCCCAGTGGATAATAAAAAGAAACAGAACCTTGAAACAGTCTGGATTTGAAGGGAGTTGGGGTTCAACCCAAAGAATTTCCAGGAAAACTCATAAACTTTTCTATAGAAGAGCTTATGGGTTGGAGGCTATTCTATTCTTAGAAACAGATTTTTTTCCTTTGGATGATATCCATTCGGTCAGGCTTCAGGCTTGGGCAAGTGAACCAGATTGCTTTGATTTGCTTTTGTGAGGAATCTGTGCTTGGAACTAGATAAGGGTTGGTATCTCAGATAGTTCTGATAGTTCTGCTGGATATCTCAAAGGCTTTCAATATTATTAGCCATGATACCTTTTTGCACTACTAGTAGAGAAAGAACTTGGAGATACCATAGAAGGTATGACTTGGCCTATTTGCCCAATCTTGATGCAATGCTGGCTAGAAATTCTGGGAACAGAGCTTTCTATTTCAGAGTTTTTTCATGATGGAAAGCTGCTCCATAGTATCTTTTAGGATACTTGCCCAATGCTATACAGATATATGGAATTGCTGGGAGAGGTTTCTGGAATTTAGGTTCTGTGTCACTAATACACTGATGACATTCAAATCTCTCCAATTTCCACCTACATTCAAGGAAGGGGTTTAATCTAGTAATCATCCAAACACATTGAAACTGAACCCCAGTAACAAAGACATATTTATCAGTTGAAAGACAAGCCTGAGCTGCACATAAAATGCTCCTTTGAAGGTTTGGGATCACAGCTTGGATGCCCTCCTAAATTTAGTTAATGTGAATGCCAGGGTGGTTATGGTGGTGGCAGCCAGAACTGCATCTATGGAGCTGACATACGTGTGCCAAGTTCATTCATTCTCGAGATACCAGATTTTGCCATGGGAGGATCTATTTTAGTTTATTGGGTTTTGGGGGGCTATGATGTTCATGCAACACTGGGTTGCCCTTAAAAATGTTCAGATCAAAGCTACATGAAGCATGCCTTTTGATTTGTTTCTGGGTACAATCCATCATGCTGACTAAGCCATAAAAAGCTCTATAGAACTAAGGACCAAGGTATTTGAAAGCCATTTTATAATCTGTGGGACTATTTTAGTCACAAGAATTTTGGAAAAATGCTATTCAGGTTTCTCAGTTGCCCTTTTGCCAGGTGGTATGCTTCGATATTGAAACTAATTTGTAATTGAGTTCAGTTTTAATGTTACTGGATGACAGACTCCATATTATGCTTTAATTAGAAATTGATTTTAGCTATGTTTTGGCAGAAAATAAGAATTAAATTTAAATAAAAATAAGTATTGTCGAGTATAAATAGACATTAAAAAGGAATTAAAACAGAAATAAACAAATAGAAGGCCTGAACCAAAATGCCTGTCACCACAACCAATGCCATTTAAGATGTGAATTTGTTCTTGCATATAAGAGACAGACTTTGATTGATCTGAATATATTATCATCACATGGATGGTCTTGTAATGCTCCTCACAGTAGGGTATAGAATGGCCAAGAATCACAGGATAATGGTAAACATATTCCAACAATTCTTGAAGACTGCCTTAGAGAAAGAATTATTAATCATGGTATCTTTTACATGCTAAGCAAAGTGTTTTTCTGTTTGAACCAATTTCCCTCTGTAAACTTAGCTGCAAAAAATGATGGCCCTCAATTTTCAGGCCAATGAAAGCAGGATTCTAAAGTTACCACCAGCTGTATATCTGCCACATTGAATCAGTTCAGAGTGGCAGGCAGCCTAGGTTACATTGCTAGAAAATAACAGAATCCCTTATCCTATGAAAAGTCAATACTGACATTTTTAGATAGCATGGAGCAGGTCTTACAGTTAGAATAGAATAAGAGAATTGGAAGGGACCTTGGAGATCTTCTAGTCCAACCCCCCCCGCTCAAGCAGGAAATCCTATACCATTTCAGACAAATGGTTTTCCAGTCTCTTCTTAAAAACTTCCAGTGTTAGAGCATTCACAACTTCTGGAGGCAGGTTGTTCCACTGCTTAATTGTTCTAACTGTCAGAAAATTTTTCCTTAATTCCAGGTTGTTTCTCTCCTTGATTAGTTTCCATCCATTGCTTCTTGCCCTGCCTTCAGATGCTTTGGAGAATAGCTTGACTCCCTCTTCTTTGTGGCAACCCCTGAGATATTGGAACACTGCTATCCTGTCACCCCTCGTCCTTCTCTTCATTAAACTAGATGTACCCAATTCCAGCAGCTGTTCTTTATATGTTTTAGCCTCCAGTCCCGGTCAAACCAAAACTATTATTATAGTACAAGTAGTTCTCCACCTACAACAGTTCATTTAGTAACTGTTCAAAGTTACAGCAGCGCTGAAAAATGTGACTTATGACTGTTTTTCATAGTTATAGTGTTTGTATCATCCCCCATGGTCATGTGACCAAAATTCAGATGCCTTGGCAACTGGTTCATATTTATGACCTTTGATATGTCCTGGGGTCACGTGATCACCTTTCGTGATAAGCAAAGTCAATGGGGAAGCCAGATCCATTCAATAATCAGGTTACTCACTTAACAACAGAAATTTTGAACTCAGTTGTGAACATCATCAAAGAGATCATAAGTGATCATTATCAAATCTAGAATGCCTGTTTCTGAGGCCTCCCTCAAAACTAAAATGTTTTTCCATTAAGATTTCAAAGGAAGTAATCTGATTCTGCAGTAAATCAAAGTTCAAATAACAAGCAGCTATTTAGATACTATTCTGGACAGTAAGAATAGTTCTCTAACATTTTCCATAACCAAAATGATCTCCCACATAGACTAGAAGGGAATCACGTGCTTTGTCATGAAGGTTCAGGTTATGTTACATTGTGTACTTAAATCTTGTTTTAATTTACATTATTGGGAAGCCTTGCAACCTCAATATTTTTATCCCTAGCCTTTGCAATCTGAGTCAGCAGCAGCAGGAGTGGGCAGTTAATCAATGCAATATTACAGTAAGAGAAATTTTTGCAGCAATCAGAAAACTCTCCCTTATAAAAATTAACCAAAACCACACTTACAACAAAACCATCTGGTGCCCCAAACACATCTAACAGAATTCTAATTAGTGGCATAGCTTTATGTATTTATAATATGAATACGTCAGTGCAAGAATAAACTCCTGCCTCCATGTTGCTTTCTTAGCAGTTGCAGGGAAGAGGACTGTCTTTAGAGTTCTGCATAATTTGAAAATGAGTGAGAAGATACACTTCCAAATGCATGAAAGCACAAGTGGACCACATATTTGAAGGATGTGCTCCTTTATGATGGACCCTGAAAAAAAGGTAGTTGTAATGAGTCAACCCATTAAATGCAGATGTACTGTTCTTTATGGCAGGGTTCTCCAACCTTGGCAACTTTAAGACTTGTGGACTTCAACTCCTAGAATTCCTCAGCCAACCAAGTCCCTAAGTCCATAAGTCTTAAAGTTGCCAAGGTTGGAGACCTTTGCTTTATGACATTGCCATCTTCTGGAAAGATTTTTCTAAAATGTAAACTTCTTTGGCATATCCTGATTGACCTCCATCTAAGACATGGGTGTCAAACTCACCATGTCACGTGATGGGTCACGACATAGCACGACTCTTTTTGCATTGCCGGCAATGGGGTGGGCCTGGTTTTGGTATGAAACCAGCCTGCAGGCCGGCAGTTTGACACTCCTGATCTAAGAAATACCTAGGTCTAATTTTGCTTTTGCAAGATCAGCTCAGTTGGGTAGGTACTGTCCGCTATGGACATATTACTTGATGTCCCTTGGAATAATAATGAATCTTGAGTAAAATCCAATGTTTAGATTATCAATAGTGTTCTATGTTTGTGTTTTAACATCAGCAAGAGAAACTGAACTCCCACTACATAAATCCACTCCCAGGTCTCTTTCAAACTTTCTATTTATTGTTTATCAGTTTGTCTGTCACCTCTATGGGGTTTACCTAAAAGGGATAAAACAACAAGTAAAAATGACAACAAGCATGAATTCAACCACAAAAGTACTCTGTACTGGGGATAGATGACTAACAGATATGCTCCCAGCAATCTAAAAGACCACTGGGGAGAAGATCACACATATCAGGGGTCTTCAAACTTGGTTCTTTTATGACTTGTGGATTTCAACTTCCAGAATTCCTCAGCCAAGCATGCTGGCTGAGGAATTCTGGGAGTTGAAGTCCACAAGTTATAAAAGGGCCAAGTTTGAAGACCCCTGACATATATCCTACCTCAGGGCCTGGTGAAAGAGCCAGATTTTTATAACTTATTGAAAACCCCTCTAGGATCCTTTAGGATTCTTTTTAAATTATTCACATTGGATGCATTGCAAGTTTGGTGACAATGAAGAAGAGAAGAGGGCAGAAAAAATTAATATCCTTCACAAATCTGATGTTTTTTTACAAAAGTTTGGAATAAATCATTATATTTTCCAAATCTGGAAGTAAATAATATGTTTCAGAACTCAAGTTATGAAATATGTCTGAGCTCCATCATTAATATAATCTGAGCCATAACGGTCCTTTAAGACTGGTCAAACTATGGTACAATTGGCACAATTATCTGCCTTTATCCCAGGATCGTCTTCATCTTAGACCAAATGTTATAATGACTGCTCCACATTTTCTTAGTCATTTATAATTACAGCAGAAGTGTGGAAGCTCCTATTCCATAGCTTTCTCTCCTGTTTAAAAAATAACAGTAATAAAGATTTAATAGAACAATGTTTCCAGTTTCAAAGCCTCTCTGATACCAACTAGTCTGGGGACAAGAGGTTATGCAAATGAATCCTTGCCTACTGTATGTTTCAATTAGCTTCATTGTATATCATTAAAAAAACATTACACCAAATATGGTATATAATGGTGCAATGAGAACAGGTGCAGTTAATTTTTTAGGGAAAGCTGTACTTGTCAGTAATCAGATGTTGTTTGGAGATGAATATTATAGATACTCATATTGTTTAATCCAAAAACAATCTGGCACTGTAACTGGATGATCTTGTTCAATATGACTGCAAAGGGACTTATTCTTAATATGACTATCAGTGTAATTTTCCTTTATTTTCCCTCCCTTTTTTATCAGTTTACTTGGTGGTCAGGGAGACAAAAAAAAACCCCTAAAATATATCATTTGTTATATGATGATTTCATATTCTATCTTCCGTTCATATGTCATATTATTTTCCAATCTATTTGATTTGCATAGCTTGACATTGTACGGTAGACTGTGCTGACAGCAGGAACACGATTAGCCTAAGCAATGCTCAGTTTTGCGCAACCTGATGCCCTCATCTGTGGCACTGCAATCCCTACCAACACGGTCATTCTGGTCACAAATGTTACACACCAATGTGTAGCTCAACAAAGCTGGAAGTCATATAGCTGGGAAAGGACACCGTAATCATATTCCAATCACAATCATTTAGATTTTATAATCAATAAATTAATATGCTGCCATATAACCAAGAGGCTTTGGATTATCCCAAAATATTTGAGCAGTGGCATTTTCTGTCCATTGGACATTAAATGGTATAAAATCATTTAAAAACTTAAGTAATAACGAACTGTCCATTCTGAAAATTAAAAAAATGAACTCTTAGACTAACAGGACATATCAAAATCTAGCACTGGATTTATAGTCATTCTGAAATCACTGCAGCTAATATTATGGGCTTGAATAATGGGCATGGAAATTATGAAGGATTATCCAACACGTATAGCCTTATTGCCAAAATAATAATACTGTTAAGAATGGAAGCAATTTTATCAATAAGATTGGCCAGAGCTAGATTTATTTATTTATTTACATACTTACCTCATATATATATATATATATATATATATATATATATATATATATATATATATATATATATATATAAAAGAACAAAATACGATCACCGGGAGGGTTAAAATAAGAATACTTTACTAAAAATATATTTATACTAAAAGGTTGCCAAGCTTTCGCTGGGGGAACTCCCCAGCATCGTCAGGGCTAAAAGGCCATTACAATAAAGGTGGTTTAAGTAGGTTCAAGTAACGTTTGCGCACGGCTCCTAGACCGTGTTACTGGCCCTGATTGGCCAGCTGATAACCAAGATGTGTCTATAACGTTATGTTCTTCTCTTCGGATGCCCTTCCCTATCCCTCCACTATTGGTCTTTGGAGGCGTTAGTAACCTTGCATTCCCTCCTCTTCCGATAATACCAACGCCTGCCGTATCGGGGGGAGGATTCAATCTGATGTTTTCTTATATATATGACTTGCATTCAGAAGTTGTGGGTGCTCCATCACTGGAGGTTTTCAAGAAGGGATTGGACAGCCATTTGTCCAGAATGGTATAGAGTCTCCTGCCTGAGCAGGTGGTTGGACTAGAAGACCTCCAAAGTTCCTTCTAACTATGTTATACTATTATTCAGAATCCAAGTCTAGAAAAACTGAGGTGTGTAATTTCTTCATCTTGTTTAAGTTTTGAGTCAGTTGTTTATGCTGTCCTTTTCCCCATCACATCCTTGCTTCAGCCTGAAGTGTTCTTCTGGGAACTCATTTATAAATTTATCACCAGGCTCCATGTAGTGCTTCCCTGCAGTTGTCTAAAACTGACAGCTAGCTGCCTTGAGCTTCATGGGTCATTCTAGGTCTTCTCCTTCCTTTCCCTTCCTTTGTACTCAAGACTGTGATGAATGTATTATGTATTTCTTTTTGTTTTACTCCAAAGAAATTGAAAAAAAACTTTCCAATTCCAATAACAGTGGGGAACTTGAGCAATTATTTTTCCCATCCTTCAGAAATTTGACCAACTGCATGCCTAGAATAGTTCAGACATCCCCAGAATGGTGGCATAATAATAGATGCTTCTTCCCAGTGAATAGGAGAAAGAAGAGCCAATCCTATACAGGACAAAGAGATAAGAAAACAAAAACAAAATAAGGATCTGTCTGAGTTTGACCATTTTCTGTTTGAATTCTTACTCTTCATAAACATTTTCGAATTTTATGGAAAAATATGAACAAGTTTTTCTCTCAGCCTTCAGAACGTTGACAAATTCCAGGCCTAGTGTACATCAGACATCCCGAGAATGAGATAATAAATGCATTCTTATCTGCACATAGGGAAAGGAATTCCACTTCTTTGTATTTAATCTGGTAGATATAAATCAGAAAAAAATCTGTAGCATAATACCTACACTGTGTTCTCTCTCATCAGGTCATTCAGGACACTGTTCTTGTGATTAAAGGAACTTGGAACACTCTTCCAAGTGATTGCTCTAACAGATTCTTTGGCATTGCCTCAACCTTGAAACAGGAATAAAACAAACACACAATTACAAAGTAGTTTTGCCCTGAAGTAACTACAGTAATAAAAATAATGGCATCATTAGGCTTTTGTGGCAGTTGTTGATGTTACTTAGGCATGACAAAAAATATCAGATGAAATGCAAGTAGACCCATATGCTTCAAATGTTTCGCTCCTGTGTTTCTTCTATATTGTACTGCTTTTTGTTTTGTTTCTTCTGCATTCCAAAGTTATATAGTTCCCAGGACTTTTGCTGCCATCAGATTCCAACAAAATATGCTGCCAGTCATAACTGTATTATTTTATTCTAGCCAATGCAATTTAGGAAGTATGTTCACAAACTGGAGGGAGTCTCGGGAAAATAACCAAGATAATAAATGTTCTGTGGGAGGAAAAGCTTATGAAGAATGGTGATGGGTATATCAGCCTGAAGAAGAGAATATTGGAAGAAGGCATGATAGCATCCTTCAAGTATCTGAAGTGTCATTCTAAAGAAAATGGGGAGAAAATTGTTCAAAGTTGTTCCAGATGATTAAAAAAAAACCCCTCCCCTTGAGATTACATTACAAGGAAAAAGATTTCAGTAAAAATCGTAAAAGCTCTTAAATAATGATTTTGAAGGTGGTAGACTCTTCTTCTCTGGAGTCATTGGAACAGAAATTGTTTAGTCAAGAGTTAGAGTTGTTATAATACAGGGAGTCGTTGACTTACAACCATTCATTTAGTGATCTGTTTGAAGTTACAGTGGCATTGAAAAAAATGACTTATGACCATTTTTCACATTTATGACTGTTGCAGCATCCCCCACGGTCACGTGATCAAAATACGGACGCTTGGCAACTGGTTTATATTTATGATGGTTTCAATGTCCTCGGGTCATGTGATCCCCTTGTATGACCTTGGGATAAGCAAAGTCAATGAGGAAACCAGATTCATTTAACAACTGTGTTACTAACTTAACAGCTGCGGTGATTCATTTAACAACTGTGGCAAGAATGATCATAAAATGGAGCGAAATTCACTTAACAATGTTTCGCTTAGCAACAGAAATTTTGGGCTTAGTTGTGGTCATACATTGAGGATTATCTGTGGTGGATTCCAGTACCAGGCAGACTCAATAATCTCCAATATATCTCCCCAAATCTATTTCTAAGTTTTTTTTATAATTGAAATGTACATATTGTTCCTTTGGGGGTAGGGAAAGAAGGTGTAGCTCTATTGTATGGCAGACATACAGAAATCAACTAATATATGGAAACATAAACAGAAATGTCTGCATTTATTCCCCAAGGAGCTAATGTTCTCCGAAAGGGATTTAGCTGCAAGGGGAAGGATAATACAGGAAATATTCATTGTGAAAATATCAACTTTAATATATTTGTAGAAAGATTGAGTGCCAGCCATACACTTTTGTTGCTACCCCATGTTTCCTGCCATGGAACTGCAATCTTTCTTTTGTCGTGTCAATTATGTCAGGCTTCCAGCTGGCAAAAGAAAATCAGCTGTATCATCATAACAACAAACCATTACTTCTAAATCAGCAGCCAAGGCCAGAACCCAAGAAATGCAATCAAAATTTTGCTTCACATGAACAAATCAATAGTTCCCCATCACTAAAATTACTGCAGAGATAAACCATCCTCCTCTCAGCTCCATATTTTATTACAACCAATTAAACCCTTTACATTAAGGTTACATTAAGCAATACCATTCCATTTGGATTCTCACGTCCTTCCTTCCAGAGATTAAATTACATGGTTTACTGCTCAAACCAAAAAAAGTCAAGATTCTGCCACCATAATGCCATCAAAGCTACATCTGCTTTTTTAAAAAAAAAATGTACATCACACGTTGACTTTTCTGACCATATCCTGATGACACCCTTGTCATAAATTGAAAGAAAGATGATTAAGAAATATGGAACTTTGTTGTATATGAAAGTTGTAGATAACATCTGGCATAGACAGGAAATTTAAAATACGATGCATCCTGGAATTTTGAGGAAGGGCTGAAATTTTGATTTGCAACCAAATTTATGAAAGGGGAAACTGACATTTATTTACAGTTTGATGCATTAAATTCAAGACCGTTTTCAGACAAATGCTATTATAAAATTAAGAAGTGGGCTATTTTATGTTTCAATTTTTATTTTCATTTTTTACAGTTTATGGGGTAACAGCCCTCCCCTTTGCAATATTGCAATATCTTCTGATTCTTAACAGTTGGGCAATTGGGAGTGAATAACGACTCTCAGTCTCAACTGCTGCTCAACATAAATCACCAAAATGCCACTTGAGGAGTTGCAATATTGGAACTTAACGGGTTTGGGAGCATTCACTTTGCAGTTTATGGGAAGCTCATCTTCTGCTGTCTAAACTCTGAGTTATCTAGCTGATTTCACAGGCAATTTCTTTGCTTTCATTTTTCTGATTGGTTACAGAGTCCTTGTGAAAACTGCCTAATTTGGCTTGTCCTTCTTATATCAGCAATATACACCAGACAGTTGCCTTATACCATCTTGCGGTCTCTGGGCTCAAGCAAGCAATATTCCTATCACATTTCCCATACTTCCCCAATCAGTTTCAGCCACTGGGAAAATCACAATTGTAAAACTCCAATGTGATCACTGCAAGTTTCAGTAGAAATTTATGTGCAGGGATATATATAAATAGCAGAATAACAGAGTTGGAAGTCTTCTAGCCCAACCCCTGCTCAAGCAGGAGACACTTTACCATTTCAGACAAATAGCTGTCCAATCTCTTCACTTTGCTTACTTGTCACTATTTCTGTAAAGTGCTTCAGCCTGGATTGTTCATTTCCCTCCCTAACCCTGGCACTTTTGAGAGCTGAAGCAGTCGCAGCCAAGTAAGGTGCCGCCACAAGGTATAAATCTTGTGAACTGTCAAGCTTCCTCCTTCCGTTATATATTCAAGATGGACAGTGTTTAATATTCATATGTTATGTATATGTAGGGGTGTAGGTCTATACATATGTTGTTTATAGTATGTATATGTTGTATATAGTATGTTTAGGTGTGTGTCTTGTATGTGTCCACTTTGAGGGCAGGCAATTAAATTTTATTTTTGATGTATGTTGTTGTGCCCACAGTAAAAAATGACAATAAATCTTATCTTATCTTATCTGTCTCATCTCATCTTGCCTCGTCTCGCTTATCTCTTTTTGAAAACCTCCAGTGATGGAGTAACCACAACTTCAGAAGGCAAGCTGATTAATTGTTCTAATTGTCAGGAAATTTCTTCTTAATTCTAGATTGCTTCTCTCCTTGATTAGTTTCCATCCTGCTTTCAGGTGTTTTATCTAAGTAAAACTTCCTTTATAATCCCCCTCCAAAAGAAAGTGATCCACAACATAATGGAATAATATAGATGTGAGAAGCAAGCAATCCATTCTCTCTTTTTCTTCAGCCATGGTTCAAAATGACATTGCAGAATCCTTCAATCCTTCAAGGGAGGCAAAAGCAACGTTGCAGCATTCTGTCACAAGCTCCCCTCTTTGCAACATGCATGCGATGTTGGTACATATGTTTATTAAATTTATATAACATGCAACTCACTGCCAAGCCACATATGCAGAAAATGGGTAGGATTTGGCTCTCAATATTGCATTGGTGACTCTGATCCCACCCACCCCAACCATTGCCACCAGCAGTTTTGCAGTCCTCCTTTTTAAATGGTGGAAGTATTGATTGACTCAAGTTTTCTGCATCACTGGAGAAGTTAGGAAATAAAAATACTTCTATGTAGAACTGGTCTCAGTAACATGTTTCAATGTCTTAACAAGCAAGCAAAAAAATAGTAGGCTCAAAGAACTAAGAATAACACATGGAGTCATTTGAGCTATGCTTTTATTATTATTCACCTACAAACAGAATCTTGCCAGACTAAAGCAGTTATCTGCAATAACTATAGATATATTATGTTAATTGCTAGAGAAAGTCCAACCTTCCTCTCTTCCAGCCTACCAGAAATTCCAAGCTCCACTGTCTCTTTGGCCTCTGGGAAAGAGTTCCTTCCTCCTAAAACTCATGACTACAATCTACCACAAATGGCATCTGGTTACCACATTGGCTCTCTGTTTCCTGTAATCATACCACTATCTGGAACAAAAGCCATTGGTTCCATCTTCGTCAAGGATTATGGAAATTCTATAGCATATTAACACTACTGCAACCTTTACAATGTGTGGTGGAATTTAGCCTTGTCACATAGGCATAAGACATACATTTTATCACTAGCACTTCAGCTTCTGCTTTAACACAAATTTCCCTAGCCCAAACCTGACCTAAATGCCAATGCAAATTGTGGCTAGAGCGTGTATTACTTTTAAATTCATTATAGCCTAGATAGCTCAGCAAAGTGTTTTCAGTTTATGTTGTGGTTATTAAGTACTTAATTTCCAATTTGCTGGCTTTTTGAAGCATTGGCAGAAATTGGAATAAGCTTAATACCATCTTTAAAGAAGTGAGGTTTTTTTAATTATGGAATCTGACTGCTTTTTTAACTGAAGTATAAGGGACTCATACAGGGTGCCCCCTGAAGAACACTCTATCTAGCTTAAATGGAAAACAGCCTGCCTTACCTAATAAGATATTGTTCCTGGTTATTAAATATCCTGCTTCAGGGTAACTTGTTCTTTGTTAAATGAAAGAAACAGTTAAGCAATTATAGGAAGCGGAGGAGAAAAAAGTCATTGTTTAGCTTCGTTAGTTAGTGAGAAATAGCTTTGGGAGAATTGGATATTGTTACTTTGGAGAGATGTTGCTTCAAAGGCTAGCAATCAACTTGTGTGTCTGTATTTCTCGGCTCAACCTATATCTTTAGTTGCCTTTGCCCACGAAGGACAACATACAAGTATAAAAATATTGCTACAGAAATAAAATGGTATAACAAAGCTTTCTGTTTTTAAAAACACAAACAAGAAGAAAATGTTAATCTAACCAAGACAGGGCATATCCAAAGAAGTACAGCTGTAGAATATCCATTAAAAAAGCAGCATGGTTAATAAATGCATGGATTAAAAGATATTTAAACAGGTGGATTTTTAAAGCTTTACAACAGCTACAGCTTTAGCAATTAGTTTCACAACTCCTTGGATAAAGATTCTTTATTTTATACAGATACTGAATAATGCCAGCACTAAATAACAACAAAATCGAATCAAAGTTGCATGCAGCATTATATTGGAAATAGATTTTTGCAGAGAAATTTTCCTAATAATATTAACATATTATATAGATGCTATTATTAACTTAATATTTTTAATACTTTAATATTTTATTTGTTTTTCTGATTTCTCTAAAGATAAATCTCAAGAGCAAGATGGAACAACCTGAGTAGTACATCCTAAGCTCATTAACAAATCAGAACAAAATTACTGCATAGTTTTTTCTTGCTTCCAAATTTCATGATACTGTTTTCTAAAGGGGTGTGTGTGTGTGTGTGTGTACATAAATTAGGAAAAAAACTGCAGAAAATTGTGTAAAGATACGTAGTATAGTAAGGTATGTACATTTTAAGTGGAAAAGAAAGTGTCTTTATGCAAAAGGAAAAAATAGCCCAACCTATCAAAAGCAGTACTATAGAAGACAGAATAGGAATACAAGTCAAAATTGGTGAGAAAATGGTAAGAGAACATCTATTCATTCTAGACATGTTCAGATAGCCAGGTCCAGATATATTACATTCCAGGGTTTTGAAGGAGCTGGCAGATGTGGTCTCAGAACCACTGAATTTTTTTTCCAACACTCCTGGAGCATGGGGAGCTGCCAATGGACTGGAAAATAGCTGATGTGCTTCCAATCTTCAAAAAAGAAAAAAATGGATCCAGGAAACCACAGAGCAATTAGCCTGACATCAATATCTAGGAAAATTCTGGAAAAGTAATAAACAGGATTTGTGAGCATCTACAAAATGAGCAAATCTTACTGCCTCCTTTAACAAATTGACTAAATTAGTGGATCAGGAAAATACTGTTTTTAGTATTTTTCTGATAGTTTACTTAGACTTCAGTAAGGCATTTGATAAAATAGACTACAGCTACTTCTTGGTAAGGAAGACAAATGTGGAATAGACAGCATCACCCACCAGATGGATTCACAACTGCCTGACCAACTGCACTCAATATGTAGTCATCAATGGAACTACATCTAAATGGTGGAAAGCATGCAGGGTACCTCAAGGTTCTGTCTTAGGCCCAGTACTATTCAACTTCTTAAATGATCTAGATGAGGAAATAGAAGGGCTAATTCATCAAATTTGCAGATGCAAGCTGGGAAAGAGAGCCACATCTTCTAAACTGAAGATACCAAAGGATCTTGACAACTTGAATACTGGGCCCTATACTTAATGTAATTGAATGGTGAGAAAAGTAAGGCCTTATACTTAGGTAAGAAAAACCTAATGAACACAAATAGTACTTCAGGTAATACCTTGCTCAATAGCAATAATTATGAGAGATGTCCTATGGACCACCACTTACATTTGAGCCAGCAGTATGCTGCAGCTGCTAAAAAAAGCCAATGCAGTTCCAGGCTACATCAACAGAGGGATAGTATTAAGATCATGTGAAGTAGTAGTGCCACTTTATACTGCATTAGTAAGACCACACTTGTGTCTAAACTGTATGATGAATGGTTATGGGAATTATGTATGTCTACTCTAATGGAGAAAAGGATTAGGAATGACATAATAGCAATCTTCCAATATTTAAGGAGTGGTCACAGCGAAAAGGGGGTTGACTTAGTTTTCCAAAGCACCTGAGGACAGGACAAGGAACAACAGGTGGAAAATTATTAAGGAAGATCCAATCTAGAATTAAGGAGAAATTTCCTGACAGAATAATTAATCAGGCTTGCCTCCAGAAGTTGTGGGTACTCCACAAACTGGAGGTATTCAAGAAGAGATTGGACAATCATTTGTCTGAAATCTCCAAGGTTCCTTCCAACCCTGTTATTCTATGTTCTAATGCATTCAGTGAAAGGTATATTTTAGGGATAAAAATACTGTGAGAATCAAGCATATCTCAGGGAAAAAAACAAGACAAAATGTATTACGAGAAGTGCATATGAATTCTGATGCAGATATTTTGCTGCAAAGATGGTGCAGAAAGTAGATGGAATGAATAAGTGATTCAGAAGAGTAACAGCTGCAGAAATGGAAATAAATGTATCTGCTGAAATCTTGCCCATTTGTTGCAAATGCTGGTAGGAGAAATTGAGTATCCCAAGAGGGGAAAAATAACTCTCACTAAGTGTACGGGGTACTTAGCTTTCTCTGGATTTCACACTTAGTCAAAAAATCATAGAGATGCATTGGAACTTGGAGTCCCCTATCCTGGATAGGAAACCTCACACTATCCCTGACAAATTAGTGTTCCAGGGATGGAACACCCGTGACTCAAGGAAGCAAGCTTAATAACTCTAAATGCTACTAGTTTAATTGCTTAGTAGCTCTCATGGTCAAGATGTTTCTCATAGATCTCCTTTTTAAAATTTCTACCTATTGATTCTTGTCCTACTCTCAAGTGCTTTGGAGAATAATCTACATTCACTTGACAATGATATGTATTGAAAGATTCCTATCATGTTCCCACTTAGCTTTTTCACCTTTAGGCTAAACATGCTCAGTTCCCTTAACTGTTTTTCATAAGATTTGGCCTCCAAGCCCTTCACCACCTTTGTTGTTCTTCTCTTTTTCCTTTCCAGTTTCTAAGCATCCTTTTTGTGTCACATTGATCAGAACAGGACACAATATTCTAAGTGTGGTCTGTCTAGGCAGCACAGAGTGAAACTAACACTATCGCAATATATTCTATTGGTGCACACCAAAATTGCATTGGCTTTTGGGGGGGCAGTTTCAGTACACTGCTGGCTCATGCTTAATTATCCAGATTCATCCCCAAGTGCTAGTTCCAAGACAGATACCATTAGTCTATTAGATTTTCACAAGGCTCTGAAGATCTGACTGTTTTCTCATGTATTGGGGTAGTAGTGGTAATCAAGCTTGGCTGTTGTTTATGGTTTTTGTGATGAGTGTTTACTGTTTTAACCTGTAGATTTTGTTTTAATATTTGTATACTGCCCAGAATCACTTGTGTGTAACTCGTGTCCATATAAAATATTGTAACGAATGCATAAATAAATTATGGTCTATCTATCTGACTTTTTCTACCTAGGTGCAGAACCTTACATTTTCTGCCACTGAACATTGGATATCACCCCACATTTATATTAATAGAGATCTTTTTGAATATTCTGGGGTTATCAGTCCCCCCAGCTTTCTGTCAGCTTTGTATCTCCTTCTTATTTCAAGAGCACCACGGTCAGGTCAAAACTTGAGATACCCCATTATTTCTATATCCATACAGATATAGATCCTTTAAGGACCATATATTGGTTATGATTGCTCAACCAACTGTGAATCTATTTGGTAATGGGACTATCTATTCTATTTGTTCCATTTAATCAAAAAAGGAAGCTACTGAAACTGCAAAAAATAGTAATTGTCCAACATGATCTATTTTTAATATGCCTATGGTAGTTTCTGTAATCACCTTGTTCCATCTAAAGCTTGTCAACCCACTGCTTGGTTATCTTTTTCCAGGAACTGATGCCAAGCTGATCCATCTGCAGTCCCCCCCCCCTTTTAAAAGATTGGCGCAACATTAGCTGCTCTCTAATCTTCTGGTTCATCAGGAATTCTCAAAAATATGATCAATGATTCTGCAATAACATCACTCAGTTCCAGAGACTTAAATTCAAATGGTGACAGAACTGTTGAGTGTTCTCTCACCAAGTCCTTATTTATTTTAAATGGCATTTCTCTTCTGCCCTCCATGCTGCAGCTTATGACATATCTGACCATTTTTTTTCCTTCTGCAATAAGACAGAAGCAAAATAAGAATTAAGCAACTCATCCTTTCCCCCTTGGCCTGTCATCTTATTCAAATAACAGACCTTCCTATTGTTCTGCATACACCAAAAGAGTTGTTGCTGTGGCTGTTCCTGCTGCTAATTTTGGTGCTGTTTACAAGCCTCATCTCATGCTGAGCCTCAGCCTATTTGACCCTCCTTACATATTCAGGCTATTCCCCAATATTCTGCCCTTGCTAAACTTGTCCTTTCTGTTTATTAGTTTATCAAAGAGCTTTTTATGCAACCATTTTTGTTTCGTTAGGTGTTTCCAGTTTTCTTTCTGTTTGATATTGTTAATGTTTAGACTTCAGTTATCCTATTTTTCAGAATTTTCCAATCCTTCTGAACAATTTTCTCTTCAGCAATATTCATCTATGAAATTACTCCTACTTTTTCCCTCAGCTTCTTGAAAGTCAGTTTTCTCTAGATCTACCTTCAGTTGTCTCTGTCTACAACAGTGGTTCTCAACCTTTTTAATGCTGCGACCCCCCAACCGGTCGTAAGTCAAGGACTACTCAACCGGTTGTAAGTTGAGGACTTTCCCTGCCTGGGAGCGCCACGCATGCGTGGTGCCACCCCCTGTGCCAGCCGAGGCGTAGTTGGCAAGGGGCAGCGACGGCGCAGGGCAACCACCGGCTGGGCCACCAGCTGGCCCAGCCCAAGGGAGGTAAGGCACCCACTGGGCCCCACGCACACCAGCAAGCCTCCCTGCACCCGCCGGCCTCCCACCTCCCACCCCTGGCCCTCTTTTACTTACATTTTTAGTAGTTGCTCAGCAGGGAGGGGTGGAAACTTCCAGACAGCTCGCCATCGCTGCAGACAACTTGCAGCACTGTTTGCAGAATGGGACTTTTGGCGGGCTCAGCAGGGCAGAGACAGCCTGGACAATTCCTATTGGCTTTTGAAAGCCAATAGAAGTAGACTCTATTCAAGAGAGTCTATTCTATTGGCTTTCAAAAGCCAATAGAATAAAAGGGAGTAGCACAGCTAAGGAAAAGGGGAAAAAATGGCGGACTGCGTTGTTTGGCGACCCCCGTGAAATGGTCGTTTGACCCCAAAAGGGGTCGCGGCTCACAGGTTGAGAACCGCTGGTCTACAATATGATGAATTCTAAAATAACATGGTGATTTTAGAAAGCTCCTTCAGTTTCTACCTTCTCAACCATTACTTTTTGTTAGCATGCATTAAATCCATCATAGATGATCCTTTAGTGTTGGCCTTCCACCTTTTGGAGGATGAAAATATCTGCAACATATGTCAAGAAGCTATTGATTCTCCTACTTGCTACCAAATTTAATTCCCAGGTGATATTAGATAATTGAAATCCCACTGCTGTGTTTTTCCTTGGCCATCTCATGTGTGAAGATTTGATCTATATCTTCTGTTTGGTTTTGTGGCCTGCAGTTCACACTCATAACATTGCTCTTTTTGTTTCCTTTCCTTTTGACTTGCTTCAGATGCTTTCAGCATTTTTACCATTGGTGCTATAAATTTCCACTCTGGTGTAGTCATTCTTTATATATGTATAATGGAATATCTCTCCCTGCTTGTTGGGTCTCTTTCTTGGGATAAGCTATATCGTTCCAATACTATATTCAAACCATGAGTCACCTCACCAGGTTTCACTAAACCCAGCAATGTCATATTTGTCAGCCTGTACTAGATCTCCAAGTTCCCCTTATTTCTTCCTTATATTCTGTCTTTCAGTATTACCTTTTTAAAGTTCACCTGCTGTGTTCCTGAAAACTCCGTTCTGCTTACCACTTCCTTTCCTCTTGTAAGATTTACTTTGGGCTTATACTTTGAATATGTTCTACGTATTAGACTCTTCCCTCTCCATATTTAGGTTAAAGCCCAGCAGATGACCGATGTACTTCTATCAGTCTCTGCAAGTCCAGTCAACATTTCACCAGAAATCATTCTAAAGGTAGTGTAGACCAGGGGTCTTCAAACTTGGCCCTTTTATGAGTTGTGGACTTCAACTCCCAGAATTCCTCAGCCAGCATGCCTGGTATAGACCATGGTCTAAAGTCCATTTTTTTAAAATGGTGGTTAATATCTCAAATCCTCCATTCCCTTCTTGAGACATAATTTTTGGTTGGAAATATGAATAAAAATACTGTTAGTGACTATTGGTATTTTTATTCATATTTCCAACCAAAAATGCACTAATTATTAGTGCAATGAATTATTTTTTCCTTTCTGCCCAGCTCTTTGAAGTCTCTGTAGTCTTTCAAAGCTCTTTCTGGCATATCCCTTGGTCCAACATGAATAGTGATCAGTAAGTTTGATTAGTCAGATCAGCCTTTCCGTCACATCTAGGATCTTCATTTTTGGAAAACAACACAATTCCCTTGATAATCTCTGCTTTGCAAATTGCCAACTCCATTTCTCTCTGCAGTGAGACACCCCCCCAATCCCTCTCCCCCCATCATCATTATGCACCTCAGTTCACTGATGCAATCAGGTCACTGATGCAGTGACTTTCATCTGAAAATAATGAGCTTATCTCTGTTATAAACAGTTTAATTTATGCAACCATGTAAGAATGTATCACAAAACAAGATTCTATCTATTTCACAACAAAGGTAGAATTCTTTAACAATGAGAAGATTCAAGAATAATATCCAACTGAAGTGAAAGAATTAAATGTTTTTGCAAAAGTAGAAGTCAAAACCTGCCTACTGCACCATCTAGTGTTTAACAACAGCATCTTCAAGATGTATTGATGAAGTTTACAATCTTAATTCATTGGAAGATTAACTGATTAGTCTTAACATTGTACTTATTTGAAAATACAGGGTTGAGGTAAATTTAGAAGCAAGAAAAGGAAAAATATTTGGTGCAATTACACATTATTTTACAAAGCAAGGAAGCATAATATACAATTCATCTATTATGAACATTAAAATAGATCAGTTGTCTGATGGGTCAAGATTGTTTTCTGAGCAATTTCCTACATCATTTATCAGCAATGTTTGTCAATGCCGTGGCTGATCTGTGGAATATGGAGATGCTGGAATAGTTGACACTACTGCTCCTAAGAATCCTTGTGGAACTGAATCATTATCTAACTATACTAGGGATATGGGAGTGATGAATAAGATGGGATGTCAGCTGCAGCATAAGAGGATAAACTCTTGGAATAAATTAAATCCATGCAGATTAAAACTCTTCTGAAACTTCATGTAAATCCTACTATTATAGAGTGCAGTAATGGTTGTGGGTAGAGTACATTGTTTTACTATTGCTTTCAAAATATCTACATAGATATTTCTTATTATACTTTGCAGCATCTGCTCCATCAAGATGTTGGCGAGAGGGGACAAGAACAATCAGTGATGTGGTGTATAGTGGATTACTCCTGGAAAGAATCTGGAAACTGGCATTGGTTCAAAACAAGACAGCTAAATGTCAAATATTAAAGTAGATGAGACAATATAGTTCAGGGATGTCAAACTCGCAATGTCACATGACATGTCGTGACATATTGTGACTTTTTTTCCATTGCTGGCAATGGGGTGGATGTGGTTTTGGCATGACGCATCCAGCCCGCAGGATGGCAGTTTGACACCCCTGATCTAATTGATCTTGAGTGATCTCAGAAGCTAAGAAGGATTGGCCCTTCTGAGTATGTGGATGGGACATTGCTGGAATGTCACAGTGGTTGGCTTGATGGGGAGTTAAGTCCCAGACAAATCACTTCCATAACCCTGCCAAGAAAACTGGATGGTTGCAGTCATAAGGAGTCATGCTTATACTAGAGATGTTTTTATATTTATTTAACCTTTAAAGCTCTATATGGCTTGGACCTATTTTCTAAGGGTTGGCTTTTCTGTCTCTGCAAACTTTTCTGATTGTTAAGTTCTACAGAAAAGGTTCTTCTGAAGATGTCTAAGAGGCTACTTGGAGTACTGCATCCAGCTTTGGTCACCACAATGTAAAAAAGATGTTGACACTCTAGAAAGAGTACAGAGAAGAGCAACAAAGATGATTAGAGGCTAAAACATGTAAAGAACGGTTGCTGGAATTGGGTATGTCTAGTTTAATGAAGAGAAGGACGAGGGGGGACATCATAGCAGTATTCCAATATTTCAGGGGTTGTCACAAAGAAGAGGGAATCAAGCTATTCTCCAAAGCACCTGAAGGCAGGATAAGAAACAATGGATGGAAACTAATCAAGGAGAGAAGCAACCTAGAACTAAAGAGAAATTTCCTGACAGAACAATTAAGCAGTGGAACAACCTGTTGTGAAGTTGTGAATGCTCCAACACTGGAAGTTTTTAAGAAGAGACTGGACAACCATTTGTCTGAAATGGTATAGGGCAGAGGTCCCCAACCTTTTGGCACCAGACACCAGTCCAGTGGAGAGAGGGTTTTCCGTGGACCAAAGAGTGTGTGGTTTTGGGTGCTGCCTGTATCTTGGAGATGGGGTTTTGCTTGTTTGTGCAGACCGGTTGCTAGCATGCCACAGCCCAGTACTGGTCCACACCCGAGGATTGTGGACCCCTGGTATAGGGTTTCCTGCTGGAGTGGGGGGTTGGACTTGAAGAACTCCAAGGTTCTGTTCAACTATTATCATCATCATCATCATCATCATCATCTTTTATTCATTAGACATGAACCTTAGTCAACTGAACATTCAAACTGGCTGGCTCTGATGGTTGACATGGGTTGCTACCAGCATCCTAGGTGTCAACTAGGTACCTCCTTAAAATATAAGATGTTCCGAGTAATGCAGTTTTTTGTAACATTGCTGGAGTTATTGCAGGAAGCTGCAGTTTCTTGATGCTTCTTCCAGTTTTTGGACATAGTTCCCAGTGCCCCAATGACAATGAGACCACTGTTACACGTTTCATTCATAATTGCGCAGTTTCGATGGCCAGGTCGTAATTTTTTTCAGTTCTTTTTGACTCTGGCAACTCCTGGTACGGCGATATCAATCAGCTGTACACTTCGTTTCTCTAAACTGCGATATCTGGCATATTGTGTTCCAAATGGCGATCTGTCTGTATTCGAAAGTCCCACAAGATCTTCACCCTCTCATTCTCAACAACTTTTTCCACCCTATATTCCCGTGACTTTTCGGACACAGGCAAGTAGTATTTTTTACACAATGCCCAGTGGATTAATTTAGCAACTCGGTCATGTCTAGCTTTATAATCAGTTTGTGTGATTTTGCTGCACTCACAGATTAGATGTGAAACAGTTTCAACTTTGTCAGCAATTTGGATTGTCAGTGGATTTTTGTATCTTCGCTTTCATGGCATTAGTTTGTAGTGCTTGTTCTTGAGCAGCCAGTATTAAGCCTTCTGTTTCTTTCTTGATGGTTCCCATTTTAAGCCATGCCCATGTCAAGTTGTTATCACATTTTCCTGCATGTTTATTATTTTTATTATTGTTATTGTTATTATTATTGTTGTTGTTGTTATTTTCCTCTGGCACATTGCAGAAAGCCTTCATTGCTTTCATTGTGCAGTATAGTTTCTCAGAAGATGAATATTGTTCCTCAGTCTCAGTGCTTAGAAAAATGTGTACCAATATATAGTTATCCAGGAAGTACTCAAACTTGAAACCATTCATTTAGCAACCTTTTGGACTTACAACACTACTGAAAAAAAATGACTCATGACCAGTCCTTGCATTTACAATCATTGCAGCATCCCCATACTCATATGAACAAAATTTAGGCACTTGACAACCAGCAGGTGTTTACAATGGTTGTAACCTCCAGGGGGTTGTGTTATTGCCCCTTGCGAACTTACCAGCTGGCTATCAATAAACAAAGTCAATGGGGGGAACTGGATTCACTGTAACAATAGTGTGATTCATTTAACAACTGCAGTGAGTCATTTAGCAAACATGGCAATTAAAATTGGGTGTGACTCACTTATCAAGCGCCTTGCTTAGCAACAGAAGTTTTGCTCCCAGTTGTGGTTGTAAATCGAGGACTACCTGTGTTGTATATTACTTGTAATACTACTTGAACCTTTTTCACCAGTCTTTTGGCTGTAAGTTGATTTCAGTTTTATTTTTATTTTATTGTTAATGTTAGGCTTATTTTTCCCCTTTCTCTCTCCCTCTTTTCCTTGTCTTTCTTTTCCCTAAGGTTTTGCATTATTTGTGAAGCATCTGCTACTCTGTGACAAATATTCTTTAAAGGGGGCTGCAAAGTGAATTTATCTAAGCAAATGTTTACTATAACACGGTCTCATATTTTTTATACTTTTTTATTCTAACAGCAATAGTATAGATTTTAAACAAGGTGACTTTTATCTCTATATCTTGTTCAATGTGAAGGAATTGAAAATATATATGGTACAATTAGTTTGAGATATTTGTGGACTCCAGAATAGAATTTCTCAAACAAGCATGATATTAAATGTCATAGAAATTCTAGTTTCTCCAGACTGCTGTGAGCATTTATTTATTGCATCCTGCCTTATTATTTTTACAAATAACTCAAGACAGCAAACATATTCAATTCCTTTTCTCCTAATTTCCTCACAACAACAATCCTGTAAGTTGGGTTGGACTGAGAGAGTGATTGACCCAAAGTCACCCAGATGGATCTCCTTAGGGAGGATTAGAACTCACATTCTCCCACTTTCTAGCCTAGTTTCTTAGCCACTAGAGTAAACTGGTCTATCAAATTGTCATAGAGTCTCCATGTGTTGAATGAATAGTAGATTTGTTGCTTGGATTTCATGCCATTCAGCCATACAGGAAATTAAAGATTCAATACCAACATCCTTTCTTCTCTAAAAAAGGATATTATTCACACCATTGTATTCTAACTAAAAGGAGAACAAAGAGGCTGGAAAGAGTCTGAAGAACTCCAGGGTTTCTAAAAGTAGAGACACCTGTAAACTCTAGACCAGTCTTCAACCATAGCTAACCCCTGGTATCATCTGAAATTGACAGGAAATTCAACATGTGCTACAGTTAGAGTGTTGGACTACAATCATCCTCAGAGAACCACTTGGCCAGAGGGCACATTGGGTAACTTTTACCAGCTACTTGGCTCTAAAAGGGTTATTGCAAAGCCAAAATGGAATGATACTGATGACTATTCTGTACATGCCTTGTGCATAAATGGAATATAAAAAGTAACAAATAAAACGTTTTCTGCAGGGTTTCAATATTTCAACAAAATAAAGTCCAGTTGGGAGCAATCTCAAATGTCCAATGAAAACTTTATCAATTCAGAAAAACAACGGCATCAGCATCTGTGGTAGGTGCTTATATTTATGGAGAAAACAACTTTGTTATCTCACATAGTAGATCTCCAAAAAGGGGACAGGGGATCATGGTTCCAGGTTCAATGCCTACCTTTCAAGGAAATAATTGGAATAGCTGCATGAAACTAGCCACACATTAGACAGTATTAAGCTAGATCTCTCAATGATTTATGTGAGGCAAACCTTGTTTAATTACCCAATAATTTTCTTTCAAGGTGTATTCCCACGTAATTACTCAATGTGTGGGATGCAGTCAATCTGAACCTTCAGCAGTTGTTTGTAAAAAATGTCAAGAACCTGGAAAACTATAATCAAGGTTTATTGTGTCCTATGTTCTTGGTCCACCCCCAAGAACAGATTTCTTTGCAGAAATGAGCAAATCACATTCTTTGCCTCATAAGTGTTAGATAAAGGAGGTTAATAATAATGCCTTTTGCTGGGAAAGTCACTTTATTTATGTGCCATGTGCTAGTTACAACCAGATTTGTGTATGTGTGTGTGTGAACAGTGCTGTTGTTACTAACTGAAAACTTTAGAATCCTGCATTGATATCAACAGACTTGCTATTATTTTTACCCTACAAAGAACAACCTGCCTCAAAGAAGGTGAGTAAAGACTAAATGTGCTCCTTGACCATGAGAAATGCTGCATTTTCCTTCCTTATGGCAACCCTGAATGGTTGCAATTCCAGATCACATGTGGTGATATGTGTCACTAATCAGAATAATCTTGTAGTAGTTGCACTGTTGCTGTGGAGCTCAGAGATAACGCTGATACAGGCAAATATATGTTTTCTGAGGTTTTCGCGGGTATTTGTATGTAGATCTTTGGTTTTCTCCCACATAAAATTGGAAGTGTCTTGCTGATGTTTCGACGAAGTCCCATTCGTCATCTTCAGGCTGGTGTTTTCGGCTTCGTGCTTCTAGGAGCAATGTGTGATCGTAGCTGTTTCTTCCTTTTAACTGCCAGTGGGGGTATGAACTGATTGGGTGGGAGCTTGGCTGTGTTCTGATTGGGTGGAGGTGTGTTCTGATTGGTTAGGGGCTTGGCTGTGCTCTGATTGGATGGGGGGTTGACTGTGCTCTGATTGGCTGAGGGAGTGTTCTGTTTGGGTGGGGGCTTTGTTGTGCTCAGGTTAGTCTGAGTTGCAGGGGGGTTTAAGATGGTGGGCTGCCTTGCTGTTGTTTGGCTTCGCGTTCGTGGTCATGCCTCATCTTCATGGTGGGTGTCAGTTTGCTTTATGTATGGATTGGAGGGGTTTAAAGTGGCTAATGATGCAGCTGTGGTCTGGCTTCTGGTTTGTGGTCATGCCTCATCATCAGTGTGGGTTTGGGTTTGCTTTTTGCGTGGATGTGTGGTGGTGACATCCTGTGTGGTTTTTGTGAGTGTGGGTCTGGTGTCATTCTTTGTGTTAGGGAGTCGTTTGCCAATAAGGGCGGGTTTCCAAATGGCTGGTAGGTGGGACATATCATCTCGTTTGTTCATGCTGTGTGGGCGTTTTTCTATCTTGATGGCTTCTCTGATTCTCTGATTCACTTTAATAACAGAATAATCAGAGAAGCCATCAAGATAAAAAAAAACGCCCACACAGCATGAATAAATGAAATGATACCTCCTGCCTACCAGCCATTTGGAAACCCGCCCTTATTGACAAACGAGTCCCTAACACAAAGAATGACACCAGACCCGAATAACCAAAAACCTACACACACACACACACACACACACACACACACACACAGTATACAAGGAACTTGGCTGAAAGTTGTTAGATAAAATTATAGGGATTACTTCCAAACATGTGCAAATGGCCACATTTGCAAATGGCCTTTAAGTACTAACTGTAAAGTAGTCAATGATTACTAAGCCAAAAAGTGATAGAAAGTAAGAAATTTTGAGTACAATAAATCTATTTTAATTTAGAAGGCATTCTAAAATCAATAGGCTTAACCTTCTGACAGTGACAAGAAGATTGAAAGCTTAATCAGTGTAGATGCTGAATCCAGATCTATAATTCCACACTGGAAAGTTGCTTGAAGAAGACAGATAGAAATTGCAATAGCCAAAGATGTTCTGGTTATTGGTTGATGCTTGATGCTGAATTGAGAATCAGTTTGACATAACTTTCTCCAAGAGTACATTTGAAATGTATCATATTTGACAAGACACTGTAATACCTCACCTTCTGAAATACAGGTGAATCCAGTCCTCCTTGCTTTTAATAAGCAAGTTGAACTGCTAATGTTTCCATTAGCTTCTGGCCAACAGCTTTGCTTGAGTGACCAATTAGGTCAGTTGGATGTTACTATTTTAGTGTATTTGTTTTTATTGTATTACATTTTCAACTACTATATGAGTACAGAATACAGCCCAGAGTACATGTAGATAGGGCCACTTATAAATGTCAATAAATAAAATATACATAAATAGACAAATAGTTGTTATGTTATAAGGTAGTAATGTTATAAGAAATTATTCATATTGCTTCCTTTTTCCTTCTAATTTTTTTCTCTCAACTTTCATGGACCCATAGCAAACTCTAAAAAATAGTTTCTATGACCTTGTAATTGTTGAGCTATAAATATTGATGTCAGGATTTCCAAGCATAATAAATCCAGATATATTGGATTGCGGCTTTTACAGGCATCATGGCCAAAGGTGGCAGTTGAAGAGTCATCATTTTTCATCAGTCACAGTCATCAGTCACAAAATGCAAACTAAAAAGAAAAGTGGAGGAAAAGAAAGAGCTACAGTAAATTATGAGAGAGAAAGAGTGAGAGAGAGAGTGTTTTTGCTGCATTTCTGGCCTATCTCATAGCTTAGTTGTACATTTTATTGGTATGATTTCTTTCCATTTATAGAAGTTTCATATGAACTTAGTTCAACTTTGCTTTGCTTTGTGTCTTCCAAATATGTTGGGTTTATTTGCTATACTCTTTCTCTGATGACCATTAGATTTTAAGAGATTAGATTTTAAGTAGAAATCTAAACGTCAGAGGGTTCTAGGTTGCAGAATATAACCATAATAATAATAATAATACCCCCTCCCCTCTTTTCTTAACAATATGAAACAGTGACCTATGGAAATCCAGAAAAATTGCACGTTTAATTGCTGGCTCTGTAATATACAGTAGCAGTTAGGATAATAAAGAATGTCAATATTGATTTAGTCTTCGCTGATAATGTTTTCAAGATTGCAGGATTTTCAAAGCTATGCTTAACTCCTACAGCAATGACTAGTAATGAAGGCAGACCCTGCAGTTTATGCTGAATGTATCCTATGGTATGCCCATGTAGCATGGATGAATGGGGATATAAAGGGTTTTTCAAGTAGAATGTTCTGTGGTCTTTCCTGAAGAACAGCTAATTGTAGAAATGAATTCACCTCTTGAATTCTATGTAAAAACTGACTAGACTGGTACGGTAACACTGGTGACAGTAATGATAATAAAATATATCTTTTGCCTCAAGAAAGTGGCATACACAGAGTAGAATGTCTTCCTCTAGAAAAAGTGGGAATTGGAAACACTTATAGTATAGAACAGGGTTTCCCAACCTTGGCAACTTTAAGACCTGTGGACTTCAACTCCCAGAATTCCACAGCCAGTCTGACTGTGGAATTCTGGGAGTTGAAGTCCACAGGTCTCAAAGATGCCAAGGTTGGGAAACCCTGCTATAGAAGTTTACAATCTCTCATTTAAAAAGATTTACACATGCTCTTCCTTTTCTTCCTAGACTGCTTCAGGTCATCACCTTTGACACAATTCTCAAGTTGTTGCTCCACTGAAGAATCCGGAACTGCATATAATAAGGGAAACATTTTGCTGAAATTATTTGAGGAATTAAGTCTGGTCTACAGGTAGTCCTCAATTTACAGCCATTTGTTCAGTGACCATTCAAAATTACAGTAGCACTGAAAAAAGTGATTTATGACCATTTTTCCTACTTAACAATTATTGCAGCACCATCATATTCAAACGCCTGGCAACTGGCCTGTATTAATGGTGGTTGTAGTGTCCTGGGGTCATGTGATTACCTTTTGTGACCTTCTGGTTTTAAAGTAAGACTAAACTGCAGTTTAATGTTGAATTTCTAGCATCACTAGATTAAATAATTGGGACATCATCACACTCAAAGTCTGCCACAGCTTTCAGCAGCTTGTTTATTTGTGTCTTACTCCTGTGTTAATTAAGCACAAACATCTGTTTTGATAAAATATCACAGAAATACACATTCTTTTTCTTCCTGCCAAGTTATACTTTTGCATCCTTAATAAAAGCACCCAGAAAAGGAATTTTGACATAATCATTTGCTTATTACATTTCTACAGCAAACACAGCTTCTGACCAGATGTAGGATTTGTTTCTCTTAAAAAGAGAAGATAATTCTCCAGGGAAAAATGCTTGATAAAGATTGACAGGGTGATGGTTTCTAGACTCTTTCCTGAACATTGGGATTGTGCAATGCAGTCACATTAGCAGAAGATGGTATCATGATTTTCATTATTCTGAAATTATTATTCCCCCTTTTTGAATGTTTGGAATTAAGGAATATTGGAAATTCGTAAAAGAAATAGTCTCCAGAGCTGCCATTTGAAGTAGAAATCCAGTGCAAGAGATTCCCATGTATTTTATTAAAGAGTGTTAATATATACATACTATACATTCCTCCTTCCTTCCCTAAGTTCAGGCTGCATTGCAATGATGTTTGCCTTTTAAAAATGTTCTCCCACCATTGCACAAACAAGCTACATATAGTGGTTTAAAAGACATAGTTGGCCTATCAGGAAAAAAACAGGAATCCACATTATGGTAATAATACTTTGGTAATTATCAAACGATGCAAAAGAAGTTGCAGAAATCTGCATCAAGCTAAGATGTTACAAGAAGCAGAGAACAAGTAAGGAAACCAAAAGATGTCCTAGGATAGTAGCTGAAACTCTGAATATATTGCACCTGCGCTTGCAAATAGGTTCTGTCTACACCTCCAATCTTAAGTTCAAATCTGAATTGGAAACCCCATGGAGACAAATTCTGATCTTCTTGATGGAAGAAGCTTTAGAGCAGGGGTCTTCAAACTTGGTCCTTTTATGACTTGTGGACTTCAACTCTCTGAATTCCTCAGCCAGCATGCCTAGCTGAGGATTTCTGGGAGTTGAAGTCAACAATTCATAAAAGGGCCAAGTTCGAAGACCCCTGCTTTAGAGTGTCTTGCTTCTTTCCCATTGCTTGGTTTTTGTAACATTTTGCTTGAGAAAGACTTCTGAAAGACCTAAATGTGGTTGACATTTTTGTACCAGTTTTTGTCTTAATAAGGGGATTAGTCACTTATGGATACAGTAACTTGAATCTTTGCTTTGCATTGAAATGGGAGGCAAGAAATCTACTGTATTTACAGAAGGAAAGACTCAAGTTAGTATCTTGTTTTTATTGTAAACAGATATGGTCAAAATATATAATATTTAATATTGTGGTAATTATTGAAAGCACATAAAGAATTATATTTACAAGCAGAATATATTTTATGTACAAAACTACAGTATCAGAATTGGCAAATGTCAAGTGCATTTTATATATTTTTATAATATGCAATTTTTCTCTGCCTTACATACATGGAAAGCAATAAATAGGTCTTGTAGAGCAATGGACTGAAAAAGAGAGAAAAACTACAAAAGTCTTTTTAGAAATAAACAACAGGCATATAAAAAACATGACAACATGGCAAAATTACAGAGAAATGAAATGAATAGTTTTTTCAGTGATGCATAGATGCTCTTGATTCACATCAAAAAAATCCAACTTTGTTCAATGGTTTCTAGAATGAAACAGGAATTCTTCACATCTGAAATGAAGGAAAGTTTCAAGGTAGTTTGTATTACAAGTTTATTTTGGCTTTATTATATTGACTAGGCTGATTTTTAGAGTGCATTATTAGCCTACAGTTTCTAAGCTGTTTTAGAATCTTAATTAGCAGACAATTAATTGCTTGGAAAGGTGATACTGTTTCATTTAGGATTAAGGAACATTTAAGAACCCTTACATCTCTCAAATGATAGATTCCCTCAGGCTAGTCTTGCAGATGTCATATATCTATCAGACGAAGCCAATGAAAATGTCCAGAACTAAAAGAAGGATGTAGAAATATCCCTTTTTTTCTAATTGTCATTGCCCTCTGTCTATCTATCTGTCTATCCATAGCTCTGTCTCTCTCTCTCTCCCCCATCCACCCATCTCTTTATTGAGGTATTTGAAACATCCCCTCTCCCCAAGTAATAGATCATTCAACTCTGAATTATAGCACCCATGGACATCTGTCTTATGGAGTTAAGACAGAACACTGATGTTTTGTTAAGGGCATACTCCCTGCAGAAAACATTGTATTTTCATGTTCTATTTCTTTTGCTAAATGACCTTTGCATGATTACAATAGCCCATCTCCAAGGCTACCCAGATGCTATCCATGACTGACACTGAGAATTTGCTCTCTTTTGGATTTTCTGAACTGCAAGCAGAGTCCTCTAAGGTATTTATTCACTTGCCTTCTTTGCTTTGGGAAGGCATAACAATATTTGCTCCAAATCTTTAAGCTACTTAAGGAAAAGGTTATCTGCCTTTTTTTCAATAAAAAACTGACTGCCACTGAAAATGAGAAATATTCATTCAGTGTTTAGCAGATAGAAATAAAATCTTGAGCATACACATTTGTTGCCTTGGCATGAGGAGGAATCGTTATGTTGCCGAGTTTTGTTCCTTCCCTGAGAAGTCTGCTCTGCTAAGAAAAATGAAAAAAAAATGCACAATTTCAGTAAAGTTCCAGATATAATCATACTGAAGTTTTCTGCCTTAGCCATAGGCCACTGCCTATGTATATATATATTTTTAAAAAGATAGCTTACATATTAATCTAGCAGAGCCACAAGGCACATTAATAGACAACTGAGTAATAAGAACAGGTACTCATTTAAGATTGTAAAGAAAAAAAAAACTAAATTCTTTTGCTTAAATATATAAATATCCCACATCACTACTCAGGAAGAGGGATATATTTCACCAGTTTGATGACCCCCAACCCAGAAGCAACTTAATCCCAGCTCGAAGGGAACCCATTGAAACCACTCTTCTAAGCCCATTGGGAAGTACTGCAGTCTTTAGGCTGCTGTCTGATAACCAATGGGAGTACTCACATTGGTTTGAAGGATTCCAAAGGTAATGACATGCCTAAAGGCAAGTCATAGGAGGAAAGGGTCAAGAAACTGAACATGCCTAGCCCAGAAGGAAAATAAAGATTAATGGGGAACAGCAGTGGTTCAAAATATGCAGGAGATGAAAAACAGAATGCAAACATCATGCTAAAATCTAATTATGCAAAATTATGAAAGCCTTCAAAAACTGGTAAGGATCATTGATCTGTTGAATCATAATTAGAGAATACAGAATCTACACTTCATAATAAACTAGATTATTAACAGGGCCTGTGGAGGTGGGTTGCAGTTCTCTTGCAAGCTCTTAATCTGGGCTTCTAATATCAACCAAGGGAAAATAGAATGGAGAATAGATTGCACTTAAGGGGCCACTGTATAGTTTAGTATATACAGTAGCCTTTCCAGCCTGAAGACCCTCTCCCCATATCCTGACTTAACTTTTGGAATTCAGAGCAATTCGTCCTTCTCCTTTTAAAATGCTGGGAACCAAAATGAACACCTGATGAGTTGCCATTCATCCTGAAGATGACTTTGTTAATTAAATCCAAGTTCTTCTGGACCACAGAGCAACTATTTTAATCAGCGCAGAAAGAATCCTCAGCTCTGGTTAAACAATCTCATTTTACTGTTACATGACACATCTGATCCCACTGGACTATAATTTTGTTGCCCATCTTCCTTGCATTTCTGTTTTTATAAAACAGCTGTTCCCTGGATGCTCAGTTTTGACATCTGAAGGAGGAAGGCTCATTTCCTTCAGAAAACTTGGATAAAGGTAAATGTGATTACATGTATAAGAGAAAAATCTCAGGGGAGATTTGGAGACCAGAGAATTTTTACTTTTTAAGCTTTTTAAAAACTAAATATTTCACAAGACCAGAAAGGGCAAAGTGGATTTTATGCTTATGGAAATGTGTGAACTGAAAGTGCATTAAAGTTTTGAAAAGCCAACTGCAAAAAGTGTATTAAATATGAATCAAATTAACTAGTGTGAGAGGGAAGAGAAAAAATAATAATCGTAAAGTGCCAATGACTCAGATGTCTTCCAAATATAGTATGCGTACAACACGGTTCAGTAACGGGTTTATTGAGCATTTGCTCAGCAGAAGAAAACTTTATAGTCAGACTGGAAGATTTAGAAGCCTTCTGAGGCCCTGAAGTTCTCTTTTCCATTTATTATTTTTTTTTTAAAAAAAAGAAACTGTCAGTGTTACCTTTCTTTTATGCCAAGTCTGAAAACATTATGTCTAATAGGAACAATTTGATAATTTCATACTTGTGGTTTTCAGACTATTTTCTAAAAAACAAACAAACCCCAGAGCTTATTTATAAGTGAAAGATCTCTAATGACAAAGTATCTATGATATAAATGGCTTAGAAGAAAGGCCCAACCATTTATTTTGCTCCACATATGTACTGTTTTCCAGAAAATGGCTAAAACTTACATGAGAGGCATAATGTGGCATCTTTTATAATATTCCACACTTGTGAAGAAGCCCCAAACTAATTGGGTTGATTTAATGAATAACAGACATGTGCTAGTCTCCAATCTTTTTCAAGCAAGCATAGCCTTTCTTCTAAATACAGGCCTAATAGTCTGTGTAACTCTGACGAATGTTTAAAAGCTTAGTCTTACTTCTCAACCTGACCAGTAATGAATAAGCATGACTTACCTGAGTCTGAAGAAGTTGTCTTAACAGAAATGAGTTTCACATTCTCTTTATCCGATGGGGCTCTGTTGGGAGGTGTTGTATGATTGACAAATGTCTTATGAAGGCAAAGGATACATCATATGGAAGTGGATATAGGATGATACAGGACAGGAGAATTGATAGAATGTTGGCTGGATCTTCTAACATGTAGCTATGCAAAACCCTGCCTGGTTTTGCTTCTTCTCTGATACTTTATCCTCACATTCATTTATTCTCATTCAGGAGACTGAACTACCAAGGCTAATTTACTTCAACCTTGATGATGGAATATAGATAGTTCTCAACCTATGACTATTCATTTAATGACCATTCAAAATTATAGCAGTGCTGAAAAAGTGACTTATGACAAGGCCTTGCACTTATGTCTGTTTTAGTGTCCATGTGATCAAAATTTGTGTACTTGGCAACTGGCATGTATTTATGACAGTTACAATGTCACGTGATTGCTGTTTACACAAACTTACCAGGGAACTTCTAACAGGCTAAGTCAATGGGGAAAGCCAGATTCACTTAATGACCACATGCGTTGCTTAAAGACCATGAAAAAAAGATCACAAAATCAGATGTGACTTGCTTAATGACTGCATCACTTAGCAGTGGAGGTTTCCATCCCAAATACCAAGTTGTAGTTGGGTATTTAGGATGGGAACCTCCACTGCTAAGTGATGCAGTCATTAAGCAAGTCACACCTGATTTTATGACCTTTTTGGGGCACAAGTATCCAACCACCAAATTGTGGTTGAGAACTTGGCAAATAAGCTGAGGACTGCCTGTAGCATCATTTATCATATCTAATAGCAGCAGGCCAATTTAAAGCATCAAAGTGAGCCAGATGGACACTGAGCTGTGCAAATAGTTTGGCAATTTGGGAGGAACAACAAATCCGCTACCACTAAGCAGCTGCAATTTCAGATTATTGCCCCATTCTGTCTAAAATGAGGAATGTATATAAGCCACCATAGGAATGGGCAATTCCATCTATGCTTCTTTCAGATTCACATTTTCACAAATATGTTTGATTTGGTCCTTCTCAGCTTCAGTTCAAATCCAATTCATTGAACTTGGGAATTCTTGTTTATTTTGATGCACATGTGTACTTTTCTTTAATATAAATAATTTTCACAATGTAAGTCAGATTGTACACTGTTTTCATTAATATATACATTTGATTGAAGTCTTTTTTCCCTAAAGTACTTTTTTAAATAATGAGAAATTGTATTAGAAAATTTGATTCTGGAGATTGGTTAAAAAAAGTGAAATTAAATATGTTTTCATTCAAACATATATTAAATTAATTTCTCTCTTCTCTTGCTAGAAAATACAGGAATGTCTTGTTCTCTCTGGAGTATTTGTCCTCCCTGGAGTGAACATGTAAGGATTTTTTTTTTCTTTTGAAGCAACTGACTGCATTTCTGTGCTGGACTGAAAAAAAAAAAAAACTGCCACTCTTCCCCTCACCTAGCAAAGAAGCCTAAACCTGGCTTCTATCCCAGGATTTTTTTTTTTTAGAAAAACCAAACTCCTATGGTTTTTGACCTTCCATAGCCAACATAAAAAGACAGAGGATTATATCTTGTTCCCAGTGGGAAGTAGGAGAGGAACAATGATCTGTTCTAACACAGATTTATTGGGAAGAACCATTTAATTCAGAGGAATGTGACTGAATTAATTTGAAAAGCATTAGATTGCAATCTGAGAAGTTTTGGTAAGCCTTAGCAACTTGCATTTGACTTTCCCAAATATAAATAATGACAGTAACAGAAGATGGTCATGCACACTTTCTTTGTCAATATTACATAAAACTGCAGCTCTATATTCTCTAAACTAGACAGGGCTGGGAAGTCCGGGTAAAACCCAAACTTAGTTGAAAGCAAACCCAAGCAAAATATATTCATTACCTCATTTGGAGAACCAGTTTTAAAAGATTGTCTTGAAGATTTTCCAGAGGTAAATGAATGAGCTCAAAGAGGATTTCAAAAATGGTACTATTGTTTTTACAGATGTCAGTTTGGTATGTGGGTCAACAGTAAAGGCCACCTGGATTAGTAAATGAGCAGTTTAATTAAACTGTTTAATTAATACACTTAGGTCTATGCAAATTTGAATTTTTGGATCAGTATCCAAACAAGGAAAGAATAAACCCAAGTCTGGACAAGATAAGAATTGTTATAGAAATGGAAATGCTTTCTAGTGTTCATAAAATTCAGGATGAAATGAGTTCAGATGGTCTGCAAACAACTTTACAAGCACTAAACTTGTTCTGCAAATTATCAAAGCATCGTGCCCTGATTGACAGGCTGTTTTTAAGGCAATGAAGAAGTCAATTGTCTCAACTTCTCTCAACCTGAAATGTTAAGAGTGCAAATAATGGTATGGTGGTAACTATAGATAATACCTGTACTGAGCCAGTAATATAATTTAGGCAGTTTACTGCCCTAACTAAAGTTGTGGAGAGGGATTCCTTGAAAATCTATTTATCTGTGGCTTGAGAAATGGGATTGTTTTTTTTTTTTCTAAATTCTTTCAATGACAAAGTATGGAGACAAATTCTTTTCCAGCATTTTCTCACACATGGGGCTGAATACCAACAAATGGCGTGATAACACACTCTCCTTTCTTCTTATTTAATTGATTTATTAAATTTATATGTCAGCTGTCTCACTATCCAAAGTGACTCTGGACGACCTCTTTAGCTGCAAATTAGTCATAATCTGTTCTTTGTATCCTGAAAATTGTAGTTGCCTTATTTAATGATTTATTTACTTATTTATTTATATCCCACCTTTATTGTTTTTACAAATAACTCAAGGTGATGAACATATCCCAAATCCCTGCCTCCTCCCATTTTCCCCACAACAACTCTGTGAGGTATTATGCACACACACAGAGAATAAAATATTTAAATGAAATTCCACAAAGTTACATTTTCTGAGGGATGTGTGTCTGGGGGGGGGTGTTAAAAAAGTTTTTTAGGAAATGTTAATACTGCTTCAAGTAGAAAAATGACTTTGAATGCCGAGCTTTTGAAGCTGTTGGTCACACAGTGAGAAGCAAAGTACACATGAGACAGATTGTAGCTGAATTGAAACTCCACAAGGTAACTGCTTGCAAGTTATGTAACTTTAGTTATCGCACTCTACCTTTCCACACTCAAAATTACATTCATCTGGAAGAAATGGGACTTGACTGTTGAAAGATAAATGTAGAAGACTAGAAGGTCGGGTGAACAATGCCACTCTTTTCAAAACTGGGTTGTTAAAGAAACTGTAACCTAACATGTTTAATGTGTTTAAACATAAATGAGCAAAATGGATGGAATAAAAGGGAAATAACTTACTGTTCAGTTCCATTCTCTTGCCTCTCTGGAAGGAATTTAAATTCACATTATCTTTCTAGTCCACCATGATAAGTCACATCATCTTTCCACATTTCTAGGTTCAATGTGATATGTCAGAGATCTTTTTCTTTTATGTATCAGGGTTTCTGTCCTTCTTACATAGAGACTTTTCAATTACAAAATTCAAGTATAGTCTAAAACCAGTAGTAATTTTTAAAGGTTTTATAGATGAAATTTCTGAAGCAATTTGAATGTAATTATAATTTATTCTAAGAATATTTAGAACTGATTCCAATTTTTTAAATTCTGGTCTGTTTTTTAACAGTTGGTCTTGTAAACGGTATCAACAACTGAAATCTAATCTGTCAAGCACATGAGACACATAATAGTCTACTGTTCAATTTGCTACTGTTCAATTTCTATATCTTTATAAGAAAGTTTTTCTTAAGAGTAGGTTGGATGGGCAATAGGGATATCTAAGAGTTTGTTGAATGAACTTTAGCTTTAGGGTTCTAGCTCTTCTTTCACCTAATCTCAGAAGCACTTTAAGAGAGATCAGATTAGGTTTCTAGCAAATAAAATCTGAGACTACTAGACATGAAAGGCCCTTTTACATAATTAAATCCAACTTCCTCCTCTATGCAGGAATCCAGAGTAAAGAATCCCCCAACATATGGTTATCCAGCATGTCAAGGAACACATTGTTCTATATTCTGCAGCAATTAAGAACAGTTTTTATCTTCCATATGATAATCTCTCAGATATTTGAAGAGTGCTATAATGTAGTCCCTTGATCTTCTTTCTCATGGCTAAACATTGTTAACTCCTTGAACTTATAGTTTTAAGTTTATGTTTCCTCGATCATTGTTCTTACTATCTGTGAAGATAGTTCCATGAATGAATTGTATCTTAAAAGTAGTACATGCAGAACTGCCTGCCATACTTGTGATGGAATCCCACCAAAGTAGAATCAAGTAGAAAGAAATATATTTCACAAAATCTGGAAACTATTTTTTTAAAGCAGCCACCAAAGATTGTGGACTCATGTTCAGTTGACATACGAAACACTTTCTCAAGCACTGTAATGCAAAGCCAGAAACGCTCATCCTATGTCTGTGTATTTCATTATGTTATATACATTTAAATTTTAATTTCCTCAGCACATATACATACCTGGCGTTGTCTTCAAGCACATTCGGTACAAAGCCATTAAAAGGAATACGATGACACTTATTACAATTAGGGCAATGACCACTGGCAAAATTATACCTGTATGTAATGAAAGTATTCATTTTATTTCATGCACTTTACAACACCTGCATGTCTTTAAACATCTAAAATCTGACAATTTTTCTCACCCACCCTTGATACCTTTTGGGGAATTCTTGAAAAACTTAGGTCTAGTATTACCATAAGGGCAAAACCAGATGGATGACCTTGAGTTAGTCACTTTCTGTCAGCCCTAGGAAGGAAGCTATGCAAACCACTTATGAAATCTTGCTAAGGAAACTGGAGACACTTCTTCATGCAGTCTCCAGGAGTCACCACTGACTTGAAGGCACCCTTAAAAAAGCAATTTATTAGGCTTTCTGTATTTCAGCATGACCACTAGGTGGCAGGCAAAGAACCTTAATGAAAGGGGGGGGGGAGAGAATCTGTTTTCCTGTCCTACTCAAAAATCTCTGCAGTAAATAGCAGTATTTTGACTTCCAGAATTTAAGAGGAAGATGGTTTTATCTTATATGCATTAGAAAAACAAATTAAAAATGGGAGTGTATATCTCTTCCTCAGCATAGTACCAGTTTCTGCAAATATGATTAAGAGACTGGATACTGTATATGGTTTCTCTCTCTTCCTCATCCTCTCCCTCTTCCCATTTTTGTTGAATATGGATTTTAAATGCCCCATTATTTTCTAGCAGCTGATATGTTTTGGGCCACCAAGATATTAGACCCCTGCATAGAGCTGTTGATAAGAGTATTGGACCTTGTTTTGCTTGAAACCCTACACATCTCTCTGATTTTGCTCTTTACTGGCAAAGTTTGGGGGCAACTCTTTACATCTTCTTTTGCATATAATTTGTTTATCCAAGATGTCATACTCTTCATTATGTTGAGTTATACAGCTTAAGAAAAACTGCTGCAAAGTACAAATCTATAATTCCTATTTGAGCTTTTTAATTATTATGGAAGAACTTGATTTTTTGGGGGGGTTTCCCTATGTCTTCCTTTTACAGAAGAGAATTATAGAAATTCATGCTTTCTGAGTCAGTTTTCTTCATTTTAGTTGCTGCTCTTCAAAAAGGACATTGTAGAGCTAGAGAAGGTTCATGGAGAGCAACTACAATGATGAAAGGTCTTGAGCAGCTTCCTTTGGATAAAAAAATGTGATATTGTAGCAGGAATAAAACGGACAAAGGAAAGCCATTTCACTCTTTCCACAATACTGGAAACAAAGTCACCCAAGGCTGGATCAGTTCATGGAAGTCATGGGGATCAGTGAGTATTAGCCTTGATGGCAGTGTGACTATCTCAAAAGTCATCTGCTGGGAAAGTAGTAGGCTTCCCTGGGCACTTGTTTGGCCACCGTGGGAACAATTTCTGTGCAACAATTTCATTTCAAGTAACATTTTTTGTAAACAAAGTTTTATGAAAACTTGTGAGGAGAGACCATGGGCCGTATTTACTTACCACTATAAGATGTGTCATCTTGTTTTTCCTGATTAGTTAATATTGAATTGTCTATGAGAAAAGAAATATATATAGTCATGTATATTGTCCACTGAAATTTTTTTTTGCTTTCAGTGATCAACTAGCATTTGAATTAATTGCAGCTTTCTCAGCTTTCTTAATGTTTCTTTACTGTACACCTCACATCCCATTTTTGAACCATACAGAAATAATTTTGCATCTCTCCCTGTTGCTAGGGTCCATGTGCACAATTTAATAGCAGAAGATATTATGAATTTGCCACGTAAGCCTTAATGTTTCAGCCATACATCCACTGTAATGTGGAAATGGATGAAAATCGCAGAATGATCAATCAAACAGAATAGAGCTGGAAGGAACCTTGGGTATCTTCTAGTCCAACCCCCCTGCTCAACCTGAGACCCTATACCATTTCAGATAGGTAGTTGTCCAGTCTTTTCTTTAAAACTGCAATGACGAAGTACTTACAACTTGTGAAGGCAAGCTGTTCCACTTTTAATTGTTCTCACTGTAAGGAAGTTTTTCTTAATTCCAAGCTAGTCTCCTTGATTAGTTTCCATCCATTGTTTCTTGTCCTGCCATCTGTGCTTTGGAAAAAAGTTGACCTCCTTTTTTTTTGTGGCAGCCCCTCAAATACTGGAATACTGCCATCATGTCACCCTAGTCCTTCTTTTCTTTAGACTGACCATGCTCACTTCCTGTAACCATTCTTCATATGTTTTTGTCTCCAGGCCTTAAACATCTTGGTTGTTCTTCTTTGCACTTTTTCCCAAAGTCTCAACATATTTTTTGTAATGTGGTGACCAAAACTGGATGCAAAGATAAAGGCAAAGTTCTTTATTTAGGTAACAAAAATCAAATGCACAGATATAAATTGAGGAACATACATTTATCAATTTATACCTGTGCGTTTGAGTAATTGCATTGCTTAGCAACAGCAGTCCTGACAATCCTGCTTGCCTTTGTAACCTAAGGACCATGTGAGTCAGTAAGTGGGATGAGGCAGTAAGTGGGATGAGGCAGGAGTCCCAGGCAAGGAGGATGGGGGTATGATGGGCAGGTGCTATGGAGCATTGACAGGTTGATGGAGCTTGTGTGTGGGTCCTTGGAGGCCTTGAGAGCTGAGCAGAGGAGGCTGCAGGCAGGTGCTCGGGTTGGGCATGCACTATGGAATGTGTGTGTGTGTGTGTGTGTGTGTGTGTGTGTGTATGTGTGTATACTTGGTGCTACAGAGTATGAGATCTGTGAGATCTCATCAGTGGTGGGATTCAAATACCTGAACAACTGATTCTATTATGTGATGCAGGCCTGGGTCTCCGATGCCTAGAATGGACTTCCAGAAGTGGCATCATGCACTTCTGGTGGGCCATTCTAGGCCTGGGAGGCCTCCTCCAGGCCTCCGATGCCTAGAACGGATTTCTGGAAGTTGTATCTGTTGAGTTCTCCGTTCACGTGCGAATGATGAAGACACATGGTGACAACTAATCAATGCTTTATTCTCCTACTCCAACTCCAAGCAAAAAGCAAAAGGCATACAGGCCTTTTTATAGGGCTTGAACCCTGGACAGAGTGAACCAATAAGAGTTCTTCTTCCTTCGCGCCTTGCGCATGCGCACAAGGCTGACGCCACTCTGTCTGGTCCCAGGCAGCTTTTAGAATGCCCGGGACCATTTGCAACAATTCTGGGCCTGCTGAGTTTCCTCATCAGGCCCAGGACACAACAGTATCCATGCACTTCCGCTGGTGCGAACTGGCTCCTGAACTGGTGCGAACCGGCTGAATCCCACCACTGGATCTCATACACTGTAGTGTGCTCCTCGGGGGAAAAAAAACAATGGAAGTGACTTACTGGAGCAACTTACTACCAACTCTGCCAGCTTCTCCACTGACTTTTTGGGAAGCTGGCAGAGAAGGTCACAAACAGCAATTATGTCAACATGGCTTGCTGTGATGTTGTAATTGCAAGCCTGGCATCCAAGCCCTTGGATTGTAATTGCATGATCTTGTGAGTGCTGCAATGTCTGGAACTTGGCTGATCATAAGTCCATTTTTCCAGTGTCACCATAACTTTAAATGGTCACTGAACAAATGGACATAAGCAGAGGACTACCTATAGTTAGTATTCTTTCAAGTTTGTTTATTCAGTATTGATGGTATTCTGGTCAGTATTACTCCCTTGCTCATTACATTGTATTGTCAGATATTCATTCTGTTTCATGTTGCATGTAAAACAGGGAAGGGGAAGGGGCTTCAGTCTTGGAGCCATGATTGCCATCTTGACTTTTGTTATGCCTCTACTGTGAAGTTGGATGTGTTTATATGCACAGTTCGGTCTTCCTCTAACATGATGTGATTATATCCAGAACACTTCCAAAAACAGTCAGTGAATAAGATTTTAGAAAAAACAAAAACAAATAATGGACAATGACTGGTAGATTTATTGTACTATTCACAGTCAACCATATTATCATTTGGGATAGTACATTAAAATGATAGCTACCTTAATGTGGATTTGGAAGGAATTCCAGACTCATATCTGAAAAATGATAATATTGTAATGTTGCCCAAAATCAGTTGATTTGGGACAATAAGCTATATATGAAAAAGAGAGTTGCTTTCATCATAGTTATAGTTGCTTTCATTACTTCAGATTGCTTCATTTTTACAAGAAGTTAATAGCTTAATAGACAGTAGTATGGAAAAAAGAGATCAAACTATGCTTTATCATATTTTCTTTGACCAGATAAACCATGACTGACTATCAATTTGTTATTCCCTACTCCTTTCTTTCTGGATATCAATCAAATGAATGATGCTCTAAAGGGAAGGAAAGCAACCTTATCAGCAACCTATTCACAAAGAAGCTATTTTGCTTGTGTTTCTAATGAAGCATGTAAACATCAGTGTGTCTGTAAACTTGCCTCACAGAACTTTATTTTAATAGATTTTTTTTAATTATTTTTTTTAAAAAGGTGACCGTACTATGGACGTGCAGATCCATCACCGTGAGTCTGGAATGCTATGGTTACCATATCTGCGCTGCAAACAAATCATACTTAAAATTTTCTGTGTATTTAGTGGTCACCCATACTTTTGAAACCCAGATATGGTAATCTTATGATGACCTTGGGTAATGCCTGTTAGAAAACATGACAAAGATAGTTACAGGTTTACACAAAATTGGGCTTATTGATATATAAGTTTTTCTTCACTTACTTTTAGGTCCAGCTTCAGGTGCTTTTTCTAATCTGACTGTTGTATTTGTCTGGTTATCAGGGCTCTGAGAACTCTGGTCTGTAATGAAGAAGCCCAATGAATGCATGTTAATCACAAGCAAAACCTCAGTGTAACTTTGTGTTTCTTTCGAATGGAAGAATTTAGCAGAATGCCCATCCATACATTATCATGTCCCTTACATGAAACCAATGGGGTACTCTTTGGTGTTTTCAGTAGAATGGCAGGATAACCCTATTTTAAAACTAACAACATAACAAATATTATCATACTTGCAAAAAGCAGAAAGTGGGAAGCTTCTATGAAACAATTAATTACTGCATCAATCATTTAACTTCACGATTAATTATCTCTACCTTCACTGCATCCATGTTCTCACATTCTTAAATGTATTTTACAATTTCCAGGTAAACATCCTGTGTCATTAATAGGTGCTATCACTACCATAAAACTCAGCAGTTTAGATCCATCTCTTGGTAATTACTTTAGATGTTCAGTAGGCTGAGATGAGTTGCTACAAAAAGTCTTGGAACTGTTAGATAAAATAAAATATAGTTAGTCCATAGGCTTGTAGATGGCTAACAATGTCTTCAGCATAATGCTTCTTTCCAAATGCTAGCCCTTCAGCAGTTAGTCGTTTTCTTATGGAGAACATTCAAATCAGCAGTGTTGCTCTCTAGTCTGTATTAATGCAATCAGTATAACTATCTATTTTCAAATACCTTTCACAATCAATCAATTTAGAGCAGTGGTTCTCAACCTGTGGGTCGGGACCCCATTTGGGGTCGAACGACCATTTCTCGGGGGTCGCCAAACAACGCAGTCCGCCATTTTTTCCCCCTTTTCCTTAGCTGTGTGCTACTCCCTTTTATTCTATTGGTTTTTGAAAGCCAATAGAATAGACTCTCTTGAATAGAGTCTAATTCTATTGGCTTTCAAAAGCCAATAGGAATTGTCCAGGCTGTCTCTGCCCTGCTGAGCCCGCCAAAAGTCCCATTCTGCAAACGGTGCTGCACCAGTTGAGTAGTCCTCGACTTACGACCGGTTGAGTAGTCCTCGACTTATGACCGGTTGGGGGTCGCGGCATTAAAAAGGTTGAGAACCACTGATTTAGAGCTCTGTCAAAAGCAATCTGTTCACCCAAAATCTTTTTATATGGAAGGGATAAACCAAGAAATTGGGAAAAAGAGAGTGAGAAAAAGATATATACTATATTTAAATTAGAAAAAAAATAAAGAGAATGGGTAGCTGAACAACCTTTTAGATCTGTCCCATCAACCTGTGATTTCAAAGGACCCTCTATAGGTTGCCCATTCTTGAATTAAGAGCCGTGTACTGAGAGGATGGAGCTGATCCCTTAAGGGAACTTCTCTAAAATGTCTAGGGTCTTGCCTTACAGAAAGATGACCTTTACTTTTAAAATAAAAAGGGGTGGGGGTAGCCAAGCCACCACATAACTAAGTGATGGCAACTATTCTCTGAGAATATTAATACCCCCTTTAATAAAGTCTTCCCCAGCCTGATACCTTCAGATATATTTGACCACAGCTCCCATTATTTCCCACAAGTATTGCTGCTATAACAAAACCTTCTGTTAGCTTCCCTACATGTTGTTCTTTTTATGTGTACCATTCTCAGCTCCTTCAGGAGGCAGAGCGCAATAACAATAATATGATTTTTCTGTGAAGAATTCCCACAGCTATTCTGGTTTCCCTTTGGATCAACTACAATAAAAAACAATGAGAATACCTGTGCTCAAGCTGAAACTGCAATAAGCTATCACAGAAGAGGCAAATCTGCCAATGCAGTAGTCATATAACTGTTTAATAGGTCCATTTTTGAGACGTGATTATGAATGAGATTGGGGGGGGGGAAAGTCTCACCTAAAATTGCTGGACCCATGCTGAATGCCGAAGTCATAGGAATCTTTGTTGATGGCTCAGTTGTGCCTGCTGTTACTTTTGATAAGATAAATGACAGTGTGTTAGTTGCTATTCTCAAAACATATTTGTCAAAGGAATAATCAGTATGCAAGTATGGAAATCAAATCTCTTTTCTCAACATCCTCAGGTCCCAGCAAAAGAAATAAACGAAGGAAGAATAAACAGATTGATAGGGAGGACAAAACCAAAAACTATGATTGGGCTGAGTTAATGAAATCCTAAAACAAAACAAAACAAAACAATTAAGAAATAATAATGATAATGGCAGTGTACGAAGCAGTATGGAGAGTTCCCTGATTGGTGACTCAGCATATACATTTAATAAATAAAAATGAATAAAATAAATATGGACTTATTAATAAATATGGTGATAGCAGCTTTCAAGATAAAAAAGTATAGAGAGGTATAGTGAATGCCAAACAAGGCTTAAATATACTGACTTTTCTTATCTTACACTTTTAATTGTTCTGACTTGTTCTTTTTTACCCTTTATGTGCTTCAAATAATATTTGCCTACTGTGAAAGGAAATAACATGATGGTATGCATGCCTGGACCCAGCCTTTAAAATTGTCTTATTACCTTGAATCACTATAAAATTCAATCACTTTGACCAAAAGGGCCAAGTGCCAAATCCAGCTATTTGAAGCTGCTTTCTTTGAGCTGATGCCCTTCAGAATGTTGAACACTGACTTTCATGTTGGCTGAGAACTATGGGAAGTGAAGTTCAAAATACATAAGGACCCCAGTTTAAGGAACATTGTTTTAATAGGTATCACAATGACATTCACTATTTTAAGAAAAAGTTATGTCAAAGGACTTTTGGAAATTTTTATTGAAATAGATAATGCGATAGTGTCTTCAGAGTTTCTTCATGAATGAAGACTCTTACAATATTTTAAAAGAAATTAAAATGATCTAAAAGCATTATACAGCTCCATAATCAACATTTATTTTTTGAGATGAGTTACAGCAATATAAATAATTTCTGGACATTTTTTCTTTTGAAAAGCTTCAGCTTAGATTAGTTGAACCAAGGACCAATTAACATGCCCATAATATCACCCTCATATTTTCTGCTAAGCGGCTACTATAATGTCACAGTTTGTTTTTAGTGTTTTGATTTTAAAAAAATAATTTGTAAAAATAGACGGATGTTTATTTTGCAAATAAACATACACGTTAAACTTTCGATTTTGCTTATTAGCTCCTCCAATGAAGTAACATTTTGTGGATTATCTGCCTATAAACAAACTCCTCCCACTAAAGGGAAGGACAGTGGCGTTCTATCAGAGCTTGTGAGGTTATGGAGCTTTCTTTGTAAACATAACAAGGCAATAATTATTGTAAATGAAATGAAAAGAAAAGCTGTTAAATCATTCTTCATAGGATGTGTTTGTTTTGTGTTCTTTTTTCATACTTTTTAAAATTTATGGGGCAGGGGTGATTTCTTGTAGGGCAAAGATATCTCCATAGCATCTTTCTGCAACTGAAAATGTTAGATGCGTTGGATTTAATGCTGTCAGACTGGGTTGTAAAAAGTGGGATAACCACTAAATAGCTGGAAATCAGTATAGATCAGGGCTTTTCAGTTTTTTCACCCATTGTACCACTTTTAGAATATGGCAACATCTGAGTACCACCAGTTGCCTAGCAAGGTGTCAAAAACTTGATGACCAAAAAAAAAAAAAAAAAAAAAAGGAAAAAAGTGACAGGTAGTCCTTGACTTACAACAGTTCGCTTAGTGACTGTTCGAAGTTACAATGGCACTGAAAAAAGTGCCCCCCCCAAGCCACAGCTGAGCAAGACACCTGCCTGCCCACCTGGCGGTGCTCTTCCTCCTGTCCGAGGTTTTCATTGTTGTGAGCATTTCTGTTGAGGATTGGCAGCGGGGTGAGGTGAGGGGTGTTTGGTTTTTATTCCCCCCCATCTGTTGGGTGGTTGCAGCAGGTTTTGGTCACTTCACATACCCTGAGACACTGTGACCATCATAAATATGAATCAGTTGCCAAGCATCTGAATGTAAATCATAAGACCCTGGAAATGCTGCAACATTCCAGCTGATCGGCACTTCTTCTGGGCTCAGCAGAAGCACCACGATCAGCACCGAGCTCCAGCTGGAGCCTGGTGCTGATCCTGGCACTTCCACTGAGCCTGACAGCCCAAAGAAGCGCCAATCAGCTGGAAAGTGGCACTGATCCTGGCGCTTCCTCTGAGCCCTGACAGTCCCAAAGAAGCACTGATCCTGGTGATTCCGCTGAGCCCTGACAGCCCTGCAGTTCCAGCCAATTCTCGCTGAGGCTTGTGTGGTGCTGCCACCAGTTCAGCTCATTCCCCTCCCCCGCTACCACTTTTCTAGGATGGTCGCGTACCACCTGCCAGATGCCAATGTACCACAGGTGGTACCCGTACCACTGGTTGAAAAGCCCTGCTATAGATAATATTGCAGTTTTATAAAAGGATGTATTGATATGTAAATGTGTCATCACTTACTTTTAGGTCCAACTTCAGTGACATTTTCTAATCTGTCTGTTTTATTTTCCCGAATGTGAGGCGTCTGAGAGCTTTGGTCTATAAAGAAGAAGCCCAATGAATGCATATTCTAGACAAATAGCATTTTAAGGCAAGCAGTATTTTAAAACCGAGGTAGGCTGGATCAATTAAGCAGAGTGTCATCCACAGAAGACCATATCTTTATCATTAGACCAGAATGCCTCCTAGCAAAACCCACTGGAGACCTCATTTTGGCTCTCTAAAATAAATATTTCAGGCTCCAACTTATAGGTCAGTGGTGACGAACCTATGGCACGTGTGCCAGAGGCGGCACTCAGAGCCCTCTCTGTGGGCACGCGTGCCGTCGCCCCAGTCCTAGGCCTTCAGCTGGGTTTTATAAAACCTTTTTGCTTTAGGCCTCTGCTGCCGTGTGCAAAAAAAAAAAAGTTTCAATCAATCTATCAATTTCAACTTCTTGTGGGAAAAAAAAGATCTTGCAAAGTTGGAATTGATTGATTGAACTTTTTAGTCCCACCCAGTCTGCCGTTACCACCGCAGCCATGCTCACCCGATGGACCACGCCCACCCAATGGGCCACACCCACCCAATGGGCCACGCCCACCCGGCACCCGATGATACATGTGGGTTTTGGGTTGCAGTTTGGGCACTCAGTCTATAAAAGGTTCGCTATCACTGTTATAGGTAGTGTATATATAACAGGTTTAAGTAGACTAAAGAGGGAGTTAGCTTGTTGAACGCATCCACTGACCCCAACAGCATTAGAATGAGAAATTTAACTCCAGACAGCCTGGATTTTAGATTAAGTTGAAAGAATAAGGGATAGACCATTACCACTGTATTTAACTCTTTTTTTAATTTAACAAAAAGAAGAGAGCTAGCAATTAAGCTGTCCTGCTTTCCAGCAGTTGTCTAGTTATAGCACATCAATGTAAATATATATCAGGAATACTTGAAGACATATCCAAACCAATCATGTGAACATCACCATACTGGTTTACTTTAATAAAAATGTGGATTTAGTTGCCCATCAGGTCTTGAGACCAGAGCCTTCAAACCTATGTCAATTATTCTGTCAATGGCCCTGTAAGAGCTTCCAACTTCTCTAACACTGTAGAAATTGGGAATCATGGTATTATTATCTACTTCCATTTCAGCAGTACTGTATTGCAAAAATGAATTAGCAAGTGCTGCTGTATCATATTCAGAAATGAAAAACTGTTTGCCTTCATTAGAATCTGGAATTTCCTAGGGATTATTCTACTGCACTTGTAGGCAGGAACGCATAATGAATCACTTTAAGAAGACTAAATAGCACTCAAAGGAAATAATTGCAAACATAGTTTGCCCTATTACTGTTACCCTGTTTTTTTATAATAGGAGGCAATTTTTTTTAAAGGAAAATACAACTGAAACTAACTCTAAAGGACTGGTGGACTTTTCACATAGTATTAGGTATCTTCCAAAACCTGATCACTCCTTTTGGATTTTGAGAAAAGACTTGTGGGAAGAAAATAGAAGTAATAGAATAACAAGGGAATACAAAGGGCATAACAAAAAAGATTAAGCATTTTTCTCATTGAGAAAAATGTGATGCTAATAAAGATGATGATTTTTCAGCTGTAATTGTTCTGTACTTACTTGAACTTGTTGCCATTTTATGAATGGGTGGCCTTAATATTTTTGAGATCCCTGAAATGATCCTGAGCACCAGAAAGTTTGAAATTTATTGATATAAAGAAAATAAGAATTATAGGGATGAATTACAGTGTTAACTACAAGGTAGAAATGTTTCTCAGTAGACTATTTTTCATCCTCAAATCCATAATGGGATGCCTTTCTTTAGAAAAAGACATTACTATCTTTTCCATCGCTTAGGAAAAAGATAGTATGCATTTTTAAAAAGACACTTAGATATCTATTTGAGAGATTTTCTTAATTTATAGTGCAAGCCTATTCATTTAATAGATATTTTTCCCAAATATGTTTACAGAGCTTTGATTGTGCAGGTTTTGGCGGTTTTAAAATAATATCTGTTTTTGACTTTGTTTCATGTTAAATGCTGAAATCTGATATTATAAAGTGTGGTACAAAAATGATCCTAGCTAATAAATATTTCATTTCTATCCTGTCAGTTATAGTGAAATATGGGACCAAAATAATTTGATCTGTATTTTATTTGAAAAAAAATGCAACCTAATTCTTATTTCACACAGTAATAGATGAATTGTAACTTTATTATTCTTTGCAGTTACAACCAAATGGAACACTCCAACTTAAACAATGCTACAAACACTGGGAAAAATGCATAGAACAGTGTGCACATGAGAAAGAAAATGATATCGATGTATCCATTAAGAAAATAGCTTCCCATTGTTTAGTAGATTCCATATAAAAATTTGATATGTAAGAAAAATTCATACAAAGGTTTCTCAGAGAGAAACCAAACCAAGCAAAAGCAATTATTGTTGGCTGCGATCTCACCTTACAGACCAAAGTAGAAAAGTTGTGCTTGAAAATGAAAATGTTGTAGAAAACAAACAGACACATCCATCTTTAGATGAATATAAAACAGTATTATCTTGTTCTATCAGATGAGATTCTTGTCAGAGGCTCTTAAGGAATCCCAAGGGGAAAAGCAAATAGGGTGCATTCTGTAACTCAATTTAAGAAAGGGATAAATGCTTCTAGATATCTTTCTCTCTCTTCCCCATCCAGCATAAGAGGGACAGTTCTTTGATACTTCTGTCACCAAATCATTTTCTTTTTCTGATAGCATTGGCATTTTATATGCCCAAGCAATTACTACTAGCAGTTTAAGACTGCAATCTCATTTTATAGACCAGAGAACATCTGCAGCCACAGAACAGCATATACGTAGCTAGTTATCTGTATAACTGTCTCTGTCCACAGAGCACTTCCCAAGGTAATGTAATTAATACAAGGAAGAAATTATTATATACCGTGAATGCCGGCGTATAAGACGACTTTCGCGAGCGCTGAAATCAGCGCCAAAGACGGGGGTCGTCTTATACGCCGGGTTGCCTAATACGCCGGCATATACGGTATGTGGAAGTAATCATATTAACTGAATTTAATTGCATTTATTGGTTAAGTCCATATACATTTATTTTTTCTTTTGGTCCCCCTATTTTAGAGAGTGCACAATCTGCCACTTGAAGGACAAATGCAGTTCTCAGTCCAAAAAAGTTATACACCTTTTCTTCGGATGTTTTCCGAGGAGTAAATCCAATACACAAAATCAAAATTAATTTTGAGGAATCATGCATGGGACTAAAGAAGCACGGTGGTTCATGTGGTTAGGACACTGGGTTGGAGGTTAGCAAGCCTGTGTTTGAGATCCAAGTGTTGCTGTGGGGAGGGGTGAGTTCCCATTCTTCGCTCCAGCTCCTGCTGGAGACATGAAAGGAGGCCCCAAATGGGCATCACTGGGCAATGGTGATGCCACCAGCTAATCCTTTCAACCTGGAAGTGCCTCACTGGTTCTGACATGAGTGCGATGTTGTGCATGGGACTTGGGTATTAACATACAGTGTGCTATTCTAACATTTGTAACTCAACAACACATTTCTTTTTTAAGTAGGCCTCTGCTGTACCATAATGTCTGGAAAATGTTTAGATATGAATTAAAAGAGAAATAAAATATTAGAAATGTTCTAACTAATTCATAAAGATAATACATTACCTTTAATGGTAGCAGTTGCAACTGTGCTCATCAAAGTGGTACCTTTGGAAGAGCAAGACAGAAAATGCACAGTAAGTTTAATGCTTGCTAGATAAAATTATTGTATCTTTTTGAAAAAGGCAATACATTATTTTAAATTAAGCACACTTGAAAGCAAGTTTTAAATTTACTATTCTGGGCTTCCATCTTATAGGACTGACAATGCCTTTTTGTGCTGTTGTAGCAATACGTGGAACTTCTCTAGCTTCATTATTTTAATTTTTGCTCAGCTGCAGAACAAATGATCTCCTTTCCTTCAAATGTGGATACTTTTATTGCTCCTTTGAATTACTGTTCTCTTCAGTGCAAAATAGCCCTAGGAGGCGCAGTTCTGAGCAAAAGAAGACTTAAGACAGTTCATATTCCCACTGCTTATCCCTAGTTCCCCTGGCATGATAAAATTCCAGACGGAAGTTAATAAAAGCTAGGCATCAACCCAGTAAATTTCACTGAATCCAATGGGTTTTTCTGAGGAATGGCACTAAAAATTGCTTGTTCATATGCTTTGAGTGTCTAATTGTGAATGGAAAAATGGTGAGGGGATATCCCTAATACACACAGACAGAATTTATTCCATCTATTTTTTCCTTCTGAAACATAGCAGCATCCTGCCTTTCCATTCACACATTTTGACCAGACTATCAGATGGATCTTATTCCAAGCCTAACTGAGGTGTCTGCAGCGTGGAGGGCTTTCGAAAATTGAAATCTCCTTGTGATGCATAGAAAAGTAGCAGAGCTTTGATTAGGTGTTGTGGTCATCTTGACTTTTTCTTCATACCACCTTCAGCTTATTGTGGTATTTCCCTCTTCCTTTATTTCTTGATGGCACCCACTAGCAGTGTGGATCTGCTATACAAATGTCTTGTAGACATAGGTGTCTTCTACTAAATGAGATCAAGAAAAAAAATTATACGTCTGATATCATAAAGCCTATTCATTCTTGCATCCCTGTATCAGACTACAGCATGTAAGTTATCATGTCTAAATTATGTTTGGGCTCTTTCCTTCCTTGCAGACAGCTATGTGAATGAGTTGTGAATGAGTTATAAAAATATGGTCCCCATCCCAAAAGCATGGCACTGGACAAGGATGTGGGAGAGCAGAGCTTAAGGATTTTAGCTCAATAATAAATTTGGGGTCTGTTCATACTGATAAGATCATCGCCACAGAACAATATTAATTTTAAAAGATGCTTTCCCCAGCTGCAAATGATTGTCTTTTGATCAAAGGATTAATTTATACTTGAAACAGTATCCATGCAACAAAATATTATAAAAACATAATACAATCAGTCTTTAATACAATCAGTGGTGGATAAAACACTGATAAAAACTTTTTAAATATTTTCACTTGTATAACATGTATAGTTAATGTAGAATTTCAAGCAGTTGTTTATTCAAGAACTTACTTTTTGCTGCTGAAGTGGCATTTATCATGGGAGACCCTATAGAAAGCATATTCAGTATTAAAAATTACAGTTTTATTTTGCAGTTTTAAACTACCAGCTGAGTTGAATACATAGCCTAAATTTAGTAGGCCTTTTTTTTAGTATTAGCTGACTTGCTCCCTGAATAATAGCAATATAGTCATATTCAGATTCCAATCTATGACACCATTTGAACAAATAATAATAATATATGGAATCATAAATAATAATATATGCACACTATTGCTAGATGCAGACTTCAATAAAGATAACACAAAGTTTTCTAAGAACAATAATATGGTATAGACATAGAATACCTATACCTTAAACTGCCTCAAATTGCATTGGGGGCAGCAAATACATTTAATTAATTAAACAAATAAATAAATTCATGATTGGAATCAAATATTTGAACTAAATAACTTAGAATTATTTCTGCTCAAACTAAAGAAATTTTCTTAACATTGATCCATTACTAGAAACCTCCCATGCTGAATCTCAAGAAATTATAAAAAATTCTAATATTACACATCTATATACATGGCTGCATTTTGGATGAATAATTTATAGAACTATAAATATTTTTGTTATAAAAAAATCTTATTACATCTATTTTAAACAGATAAAATAATAAAACATGAAATTTTTATTAAAAGTTTTATTATTGTTTATTAGTAGCTAGTATTTATTATTGCTAGATTTTTAAAATCATTAGAAAATAGTTCAATGGAAGGTGGTACAGCAAATATGGAATATTGCTATATTAGGCAAATTGGTTTGTAAATTACATTTTCACAAAATTCAGATGTCATGAAATTGGTTAGTGTTAATTTGGGGATGTTTCTGTGGACCAGATGGAGCAGTATAGTCATAGTCATCTGGAGAATGTAATATGTCTCCAATTTCCTTATAGACTTACTATATACTGATGAATATATGCCTGTCATGTCATTTAAGTATATAAATTGCTTTGTACTGTGTGGTTTTCAGTTAAAATATTTAAAATTAAAAAATATTGAAGTGCAAACTAATGTTGCAGCAAAATAGGCATGAGTTAACAAAATCAATTCATAACCTTATTTTCATTTTGTAATGTAAAGCATTTTCATGACTGCCCATTTAAACTCATAAGGATCATTTGGGATTAATTGGGATGAGATAATTTCCCCAATTTGGTGCTCTTCAATGCCCTGGATTTTAACTATGCTGGATGGAGTGCACGGAAACTCTTATCTAGACTATGTTCTGTGTTCTTTACTCAGCATAGTTAAAATCCTATGTATTACAGATAGATTATATAGGGGAGTACCTAGGGTAGACATTATACAGGGGGAGCTAAATGTGAGATATTAATGGATCTGGTCCAATAGTCTCACAACTGTCCTGATCATCCTGGCTGTTTAGTACTGACCATCCTGGTGAGTACCAGCCAGTGAAATAGTTGGAATAGGAGAACTGCTGGATGTCATATCAACAGAATGAGATGTTTAGCAAAAGCCTGTAAAGAACTCTCCATATGATAAATATATGATCATATTAGTTCTGGGAAAGCCATCATCATGCCTGTTTGTGCCATCTCAGCTTGAAGATAATTCAGATTCTGATGATTCTCCCATAATTTACTAGCTATGCATGAGTTTAAATGCTTAGGAAAGGGTTACAGGTTCTTTAGGTTTAAAGATAACACCAAGCAAGGGTGGAACTAAGAAGGATTTCTTGGCTTTGCCAATCTTCGAAAATCCTCAGATAGGTGCTGAGTCTGTCTTTTGGGTGTAGCTTTTGCAATTTGCTCTCCAGGGTCCTGAAAGGGCTTGGTTGGAAATCTTCCACATGGTTCCGTACAAACTCTCAGCCATGCAGAAACATTAATTATTAATGGAATCCCAGCACTTAAATGTAAATGCAGAGCCTGGTGGAGGGTAGTGGCCCTCCACCAGTTAACTATACAGGCATATGGGATAGCTGCATTGATAATGGATATCAGTAATAGTTGTTATTCTTCAATTAGCCATACTAGGCTTTTTGAGGTCCAATTAAAGTACTATCTATCTATATTAAATATTAAAGAAGCTTAAAGCTACAGATGTGAGGATCTAGTCCATTTTGTTATTTAGATTAATAGAATTATTTTACAGATTTCAAATTCTTGTTGTAGTCTAGATCTTCTTTGCTGATGTTTTGCTGCTCCACAGCTTCAGTTATCAATTAAATCAGTCTTGTGGTAGTCAGATTCACATAAAGACTGCCTTCTCCAGTTTTATAGGGGAAGAGTAACTAACTTATTATAACTTATAATAACTATAAGTAACTCTCCAAAATAAAAAGAATACATCTCAATTGATGTCATTGTTTTCAAGATAAGGTTATGTGTTTTTGCTTACCAGTAGTTCCTTGACTACTATTGGATATGGTAACTGTAGAAGATAAAAAACAAAACAAAAAAACTGTATAAGTTTGAACCAATTCTATCACATACCTAGTTAGCGATTAATTAGAAGACACTGGACGAAAACAGATACATTCTGCTGAGCTGTATACAAATAATCAGTATTTTTTAATGATACAGAACATAATGTAAAAAAATTAAAAAAACAAATAATATATTTATATCATTAATAAAACAGCTAAAATAATTACTAACTTAATTTCCCTTTTTACCAACCAACCAACCTGCCTCTGATCTTGATTAATCCTGATCCTAATATGCCATCACCTTTTCATATATTTGTTCTAATGCTTTTAAAATTAGCCAGGTGGATTACCATATCTTTATGATTGCACAGTTAACTATGAGCTATGTGAAGCATTTCCATTTATCTGTCAAATGTTCTGCCATTCTGTTTCATTAAAGTCTAGTGCTTCAAAATTGTTTTATGGAGCAGCATCATGAGAAGCTGGACCTGATATATTCCTTTTTTTTACACAACTCTAAAAAGTAAAGGAAACCTGTCTTCAAATGCCTCTCTTATTTGACATTAATGAGAGTTGAACCTAGTTAATACTTGGAAATTCAGGGCTATAGGTTAGACCAGTGGTTCTTAACCTTTTCGAACAAATCGCTCCCTTGAGCCAATGAGGAAATTGTCATCGCCCCCCTCCCCCAATATAACCTCTCAATCACAACATAGGAAATAATTCTTCAATTTTCTCATTTTTTTGTTTTCTTTAAAATTGTTCATCAGGACATATCGATGCAAATAATTTATTTCCAGTCTTTTCCCCATATCTCCCATATTCTGGCTAATGGCGCCCCACTGTATGGGTAGAGGCTGCTGCACAACACGCATGAAGATAAGCAGTGCGTATTTACATATGTATGCCATTCTGTACTGAAGCTAGCTGGAAGAACATTTGAAAACACAATTCAATCCACTAATAGCGAGCGATCTGATGTTTTTGTACGACAGATATACAGGCATTCACTGTACAAAAAAAGTCTCAAAAGTGTCCCCAAAACTTCTCGCTCCATCGCCCCCATATCACCCCCTTTTTGTTCCTTTGCCCCCACATCACCCCTTTTAGTTCCATTGCCCCCCTGAAAAATGAAATCGCCCCCTGGGGGGCAATATCGCCCAGGTTAAGAACCACTGGGTTAGACTTAAAAGTCCAAATAAACAACTCAGAACAAAGCAATGTCAAAACATCTCTACAGTCTTGCCAAGAAAATTGCATGGTTGTGTACAGGTAATCACCAGGACCTAAGCTGTACTTCTGGGCATTTTTACTTTCATTGTATATATAAGAGACAAAAATCATATAAATTATTTTGGTTTGGGTTAACTCTATTATACTAAGAGTAGAAAGATTTCAGTTTCCAAGAAGATAAATAATTTGTTTGCTTATTGTAAATGCAATGCTTTTAAAATAGAAATAAGAAAAAGGTATTGTGCTAAGAAGGTACTGATTCCTAACTCTGCATCTATAAGTAGCAGTAAGTAACACGATAGTACTGTATAACTGCAATCAGTTGGGATATATTCTTGAGTTTAGCATCCCCCCCCCCAGTAAATATATTTAAATAGCCCTGTGCTTGACATCTTGACTGGGTCAATCTGCTGTGAAAGGCTTAATTATATGGCAGATATTATCATGTGAAAAGCAAATTATAGTAGAGAACTCAGGCACAAGAAAAGTCTATTGGCAGTTAGGAAAGATCAGAAAATTTCAGTGCCATGTAAATTGCAATCTTTACTTCAAAATGTGTATTATGACACCAAAGGAGTTGCTTAAGAATCCAGAACAGGCAGAAGTGATTATGTCCCTATAGAAATGCCTTGCTGCTCACAGAATAGAAGTTGGGTAGGCGTATCTGTAGAAGCAAGTGGAATTAATGGTATTTAAGCAGCCAAGTTGAGTGCCTGCTGTGATGGAAGGCCCTTTAAGTGTTTCTCATCCTAGAGTCTTTGTTTATTGTCAATAAATTGAGAGGCAATTCCAATTTGCAATTCAGGCTTTAGATGATTAATCACTCTGATTAACTAATCTGTGCAGCAATCTTATGCACATTTACTGTGAGCTAAATCAGGCTGGCTTCATGCTGCACTCAAGTGCAGAGGAGTTCTCTAATTTCTAAAGTTCATCTCACTTATTAATCTCTGTAGATTCTTGTATGTTTTCCTATAGATTCTTATGACATGTGTTTTGTGCTAAAAAAAAACCCTGGTTGTTTCTTCAGCCAGAGAGGGGCGCACTACGGTAAGGAGGCACTTGAGCCTCCAACCATGTATCTCTGTGCATTAATCCAGGCTTTTTGATCTGAAATTAGAACAATGGGGGAGAGTGTTTGGGTAACAGTACTGCAGGCCACTTTAGCTGACTGTGTTCAGCAGGTCAGCGGTTCAAATCTCACCAGCTCAAGGTTGACTCAGCCTTCCATCCTTCCGGGGTAGGTAAAATGAGGACTCAGATTGTTGGGGGCAATGTAAATATATATATACATTGCTTACTGGTGTACACCGCTTAGAGAGTGCTCGCACTTAAAGCGGTATATAAGTCTCATAAATAAATAAATAAATAAATAAATAAACAGGGTTAAGCTAATCATTTTCTACTGCCTTTGCTCTGCTCTAATATGCCTAAACAACACCAATAAGTTCTTGCTGAAGAACTATTTTAGAGAAAGAATACTGGCAACTAAATCAACAAACCCAATTCTGAGCTACCCACTCATATTTCTAGTCATTTTCATAATCTCTTTATAAAGAGCTGAGTTCAAGTGGATTTCTTCTGCTTATACAATCTGCATTGATTAAGTTCTAGATTTACCTGCCTGTGAGCCTGTGCTCTCCTTTGTTCCCTATGCACATATAATAGCTCTAAAATGTAACCTACAACCAGGATTAGAGCTATTGTGAAAAATGCTTGCTTGAAAATATGCTGCCACACTATCTTTCTGCAACATAGCCAGCTGAGGTTTTTAGCAGAAATGAAAGGACTCTCCATCATCTCACATGTTTCTTTTTTGCAAAGATGAATGCATACATCTAATGAAAACATGGATTAGAAAAGCATTCTCATGTTTTTTGTGCAGAGCAGGAGCAAGGGAATCTTCACTCCAAGAGCTGAAGAATGTGATCCTTTCTGAATCCTCATTTTCTATTCTCCTATTGGTCCACTGGAGGGAGAACTGATGGTTCAAACATTGAATCTTTTTGTAGTATTAGCAACATTTTATAACGCCTTGGTAAGACCACACTTGGAATACTGCATCCAGTTTTGGTCATCAGGATATAAAAAAGACATTGAGACGCTAGAAAAAGTGCATAGAAGAGCAACAAGAATGATTAGGGCAGGGCTTTTCAACCTTTTCACCCATTGTACCACTTTTAGGATATTGCAATATCCGAGTACCACCAGTCGCCTAGCAAGATGTCAAAAACTTGATACCAAAAAAGGAAAAAGGTGATTAAAGTACAGATAGTCCTCAACTTACAACAGTTCGCTTAGTGACTGTTGGAAGTTACAATGGCACTGAAAAAACTGCCCCCCAAGGCACAGCTGAGCAAGACACCCTGCCCACCCGGTGGCACTCTCATTCCCCTCTCCCGCTACCACTTTCCTAGGATGATCGCATACCACCTGCCAGGTGCCAATGTACCACAGATGGTACCCGTACCACTGGTTGAAAAGCCCTGGATTAGGGGACTGGAGGCTAAAACACACGAAGAAGGGTTGTAGGAATTGGGTACATCTAGTTTAATGAAAAGAAGAACTAGGGGTGACATGATAGCAGTCTAAGGGGCTGCCACAAAGAAGAATGGGTCAATCTATTCTCCAAAGCACCTAAAGGCAGGACAAGAAGAAATGGATGGAAACTAATCAAGGAGAGAAGCAACCTGGAATTAAGGAGAAATTTCCTAACACAGACATGTCAAACTCACAACATCATGTGACGTCACACGATGTATCGGAGCTTTTTTGCCATTGCTGGCAATGGGGTGGGCGCGGCTCCAGTATGATGAAACCGGCCCAAGGGCCAGCAGTTTGACACCCCTGTCCTAACAGAACAGCTTGCCTTGAATAGCTTGCCTTCAGAAGTTGTGAGTGTTTCATCACTGGAGGTTTTTAAGAAAAGTCTGGGCAGCCACCTGTCTGAAATGGGTTTCCTGCTTGAGCAAGACTAGAAGACTTCCAAAGTCCCTGCCAACTCTGGGTCATTACTACCTCTTTCCTTCTTTCCTCCTCCCCATTAATTCTTTCAGCAGAAAAGCTAGCATCCTTTGCGCATTCATTAATTACTGCACATATAGTCTGCCCTTGTACAATAGAATGGGCTGAGAGGCGACACCTGATCAAAGGCATTTACTAAGCTCAGAACTCAAACTTGGGTTCATCCATTTCATACAGTCCCTCTGCCTCAAAGGTAGCCTATGCACCTCCAAATGGAGATACATTTCCATGGTTGTGATCATATGTACCCGGCAATGTTTAGAAATTTGGCAAGTACTATATGAGCCAGTCCTTATATAGATGAGAAAAATCAAAACATTTATCAAAATATTTATCATTCCAAGCAGAGAAAAACAGCTCTTCTGTATGACAAATGAGGTCTGGGGTTGTTTTCGTATTATTCAGTCTCACTTTAGTATGTAACTTGCTTGACCTTAACATCTAACTTCTACCAGAAGAATGTGATTAAGCTGTGTACTGCCTGAAGAGGGTCACTGCAAATGCACCTATAATGCAATTGTTTTTAGGGTTTCTTCTTATCTTTTATATGCTCATGATGCCACACCTAAGCTGCTTTGTTCCTGACATGTTCCTGGAAGAAAATGATTATGTTAGAATCACTGAGCAGCATTACATTCCCACATGCAGCTTTTCTGAGCGAATATTAATCATTGCTTCTATCCTGGATGTTATTCCACCGTGAATAACATTCAAGTCCTTTCCCAAACACATGAAACAATGGAGTGGCTGATGACCAAGGTGCATCAGATTATAGTGTTATACTCTGAAAGGTTATCATCCTCCAAAATGCCTGAATAATCTCCCCCTCCTCCCTCATGTTCTTTGACTTTCTCTTTTTGTATAGGTGGAAGGCATCTGTGAACCTATACAAAGCCAGCAGGCTTTCTATAGCTACTGGAGAATCTTCTGGAAGACACTTAAGCTTTTCACTAGATAAGGTGTGGGCAAATGGGAGGGATGAGTTCTTTTTATATTTTTTTTCTTTAACATTAATCGAATTTTAGGGCTAAAAAAAATAGTTTCAACAGACTATTGCAGTTCGTGAAGGGTACCTATCTCTGAATGGAAGGAAAATGACCACTTGTCTATTTTATCATCTCTTTTCTCATTCATGGTAAATACTTTGGTTTCCAGATAGGGGAAAGAGAAAGCAACAGTGCTAGATATTTTTTTCACAGTGATTAAAATGAACTGTCCCATTAGTTAGCTAACTAATGGGACTTGTTTTCAAAAATAGCAAGATTATCATTCATTGGCAAGAATTGGGCTCCAATCTTTTTATCCCCCTCCCCCAAAGATCATAAAAATATAAATTGAGAAGGAGAAAATATACAAGGAGTATCAAATCCAAGTCTATTGTTTAGGAAAGAAAGTGACATTTTGTAAACAACAGCAAAACTTCTTATTCAAATTGCATATCACCAAAAATATACAGGCATTTACTACTTAAGCTTGGAAGGAAAAAAGACCAGCTAAAATACTGATTATTTAAGTAAGATATTTAAATTAAAACCTAGTCTGCATAAAGCTGTGGGAAATAGCCAGATAATTTGCTTACATCGATAAGGTCACTCTCATCTCTAATTTATGAAAAATATTGGGTCAACACAAATGAGATTAGGGTAATTGTGCGAGCACTTTGGATTACTAGCAGCATGTCTCAAGAACTGGATTTATTTTTAAAGTAGCTTTAGTGTCAGTATATCTTATCCAAATAAGAACTAGGCTTGGTGCAATAAATTTTAATGACTGTGGACATAATGTATATGAATAAATATGCACTTGCAAAGAGGATAAGGTTTGAAAATACAAACCTCTTTGCTCAAATATTTATAACCCACTTTGAATTCAGTCCAAATGCATACATTCTTGACTAGTCCAAAAATGAGGCTTATTTTCCACCCCCTTGTTCACCTGTACCTTCCCCTTTGTAAGATAAGGGAAACTTAATGCATCTTTGGCTATGTGATGGTATTGATCTATTATTACAACAAGTATCTACACATGGCCAAGAGAGTCAGAAATGGTTAAAAAATCCCCCCTAAATATTTAGAGAAGTTGAAGATGGTTAGTCTACTTTCAGAGTTTTCTTGGTTTCAACTTAAGGTAATACAGTGGTTCTCAACCTGTTGGGTTGGGACCCCATTTGGGGTCAAACGACCATTTCATGGGGGTCGCCAAACAATGCAGTCCATCATTTTTCCCCCTTTTCCTTAGCTGTGCTATTCCCTTTTATTCTATTGGCTTTTGAAAGCCAATAGAATAGACTGTCTTGAATAGAGTCTAATTCTATTGGCTTTCAAAAGCCAATAGGAATTGTCCAGGCAGTCTCTGCCCTGCTGAGCCCGCCAAAAGTCCCATTCTGCAAACGGTGCTGCAAGTTGTCTGCAGCGAAGGCGAGCTGTCTGGAAGTTTCCACCCCTCCCTGCTGAGCAACTACTAAAAATATAAGTAAAAGAGGGCCAGGGGTGGGAGGTGGGAGTTCAGCAGGTGCAGGGAGAGTTGCTGGCGCACGTGGGGCCTGGCGGGTGTCTTACCTCCCTTGGGCTGGGCCAGCTGGTGGCCCAGCCGGTGGTCACCCTGCGCCGTCGCTGCCTCTTGCCAGTTACGTCTCGGCCGGTGCAGGGGGCGGCACCACGCATGCATGGGCTCCCGGGCAAGGAAAGTCCTTGACTTACGACCAGTTGGGTAGTCCTCAACTTATGACCAGTTGAGTAGTCCTCGACTTATGACCGGTTGGGGGTCGCGGCATCAAAAAAGGTTGAGAACCACTGAGGTAATAGATAAAAATGACCTTAAATTGAGATAAGCTCCTGCCGTTTCTTGGCAGTGTTACCTGTACTGTTATTGTTATGGAGATGTTTAACAGCCTAGGCAAGAATCATGGAATATCCAGAAGGTCTCCTATTCAAGGAGGAGTGTTTACTCAGATTTCTAAAGTCAACTAGTTTTGGTTGACTAATTAATAAGTGCTGAGGCTTGGACAAGTTAAATGGTAAGTTGTCTTCAAGCTGAGCTTAACTCTTATTTAGTGTTCTAAAGCAATAATATAGTTTTGAGGATTCCAAGGGAGATATAGCTAAGTGTAGAAGCCTCTGTGTACTGCAAACACCAACGAACTAGTGAGTAGATCAATTCTTTGGAACCTCTCCAGGTAAGGAGAGGACAGGAGATCATTCACATATGCTCCTGATAGCTATTTCTCACAAGGAGAACACAGGACAGAAGTTTTCCATGGGTTTGAATACTCAGAAGATGATGGGATGAACCATCTTGCTTATAACCATGGTGGAACCTTTTAAATGATGCTGTTTGCAAATCTCATGTAAAGGAATGTGTAGATGATGAGGGGGATGAAGAGAAGAGATGTTGTCTAATAAACAATGTGTGTGTGTGTGTGTGTGTGTGTGTATGTATGTAGGTCTCAGAAAACAAATATGTATGTATGTATGTATGTATGTATGTATGTATGTATATGTATATGTATATGTATATGTAATGGCAGTCCTTCATTTATATGCTAACCTATTCTAATAACTTTTAGCCAAGACGAGAGGTGCAAATGATGACATATATCTCCTGGTTTTAATAGCTGTGAGAAGAAATTGCAGATCGCTGTTGAAATATCTTATAATAATAATAGTTGGAAGGGATCTTGGAAGTCATCTAGTCCCACCCCCTGCTCAGACAGGAAACCCTATACCATTTCAGACAAATGACTGTCCAGTCTCTTCTTAAAAACTTCCAGTGTTGGCGCATTCACCGCTTCTGGAGGCAGGTTGCTCCACTGGTTAATTGTTCTAACTGTCAGGAAGTTTTTCCTTAGTTCTAGGTTGCTTCTCTCTTTGGTTAGTTTCCATCCGTTGCTTCTTGTCATGCCTTCAGGTGCTTTAGAGAATAGCTTGACTCCCTCTTCTATGTGGCAGCCCCTGAACTGTGGAATACTGTGGAACACTGCTATCATGTTCTCCATTGTCCTTTTCTTCATTAAACTTGACATACCCAATTCCAGCAACCATTCCTTATATGTTTTAGCCTCCAGTCCCCTAATCATCTTTGTTGTTCTTCTCTGTACTCTTTCTAGAGTCTCAACATCTTTTTTACATCGTGGTGACCAAAACTGGATGCAGTATTTCAAGTGTGGCCTTATCAAGGCATTGTAAAGTAGTATTAATACTTCACGTGATCTGTTAATGCAGCCCAGCACTGTTTTGGCTTTTTTGGCAGCTTGCCTAAATGTAGAACCTTACTTTTTTCACCACTGAATTTCATTTTGTTAGATAGCACCCAATGTCCAAGTCTGTCAAGATCCTTCTATATCTTAAGGTGATCTTTTGGAGTGTTGGCTACTCCTGCCAGCTTGGTGTCTTCTGCAAATTTGATGAGTTCCCCGTCTATCCCCTCATCCAAATCATTGATGAAGATGTTGAAGAGCATTGGGCCTAGAACAGAACCCTGGGACATCCCGCTACACACTTCCCTCCATGTAAATGCAGTTCCATTGAGGACCACACGCCGACTATGGCCGGTCAGCCAGCTACGAATTCTATCTTATCAAGTAGTAGGTTGTGGTCTACTTTATCAAATGCCTTATTGAAGTCCAAGTAAATTATATCCACTGCATTCCTCTGGTCCACTAATTTTGTCACCTGGCCAAAGAATGCAATAAGATTTGTCAGGCATGATCTGTTTTTGACAAACCCGTATTGGCTTTTGTTAATGACTTTGTTTGCCTCTAGTGTTTGCTGATTCATTGCTTGATTAACTTTTTCATGATCTTCCTAGGTATTGAGGTCAGGCTGATAAGTCTGTAGTTTCACGGATCCATTTCCCACCCCCTTTTTTTGGAAGATGGGAACTACATCAGCTCTTTTCCAGTCCTCTGGTAGTTCCCCAGTGCTCCAGGATCTTTGAAAGACATAGTTCAGTGGTTCTGAGATCATATCTGCCAGTTCCTTCAGAAACGTGGGGTGTAATCCATCTGGTCCTGGTGTTTTGAACTCATCTAGGGTGGACAGGTACTCACTTACCATTTTCTTGCCTATCTTAACTTGTGTTTCTAATCTGTTTTTTACGGTACTGTTTTTGATAGGTTGGACTGTTTTTTCTCTTTGTGTAAATACAGATGCAAAAAATGAGTTGAGTAGTTCTGCTTTCTCCCTGTTGCTTGTCACCTTCTTGCCACCTTCTCCCATTAGTGGACCAATCATTTCCTTAACCTTTTTCTTGGTTTTTACATGTTGAAAGAAGCTTTTTTTTTTGGTTATTTTTGACTTTTGTTGCAAGCCTTAGTTCGTTTTGAACCTTAGCTTTCCTCACTTCCTCTTTGCAAGCTCGGGCTATTTGCTTTATATTCTGCCTTGGTTAAGTAACCCCTCTTTCCACTTGTTATACTTGCTCTTTTTGTTTTCTTCAGTGCTGCTACAGTAAGGAATGGATCCCTTTTCTTTTTTCCTTTTTTTCGTCTAGCCAAGTTAAGCAAGAGTCTTTCATAGACTTACTAGGAAATAATTGAGATTATTTGTTTATTAGACAGCATCCAAATAAATGGAGAACTTTTATATCCCCAAGGGCTGCCATTTTGCACCCCTCACCCTTTAAGGTCACTCTTACAATACATTGCACATATTTTATTTTTGCATGAGAAGCATTTAATTAATAAAGAAAATAATTAAAACTGAGCAGGAAGTGAGAGCAAATTCATAATGACTCCATCTCAGCATTTCAAAGATTATAAGATAAATAAACCTTCTATCACTTGCTAGAGCCTGCACATTAAGACACTGTTGTATCAAAGGAAGGGGAGGGCTCCAGAGAAATTGACATTCGGCTTTTTATCAGCTCTAAGAGATTTAAAAAAACCAATTAAAATGTTACTTAGCTGATTTCCACTTATATATAGAAAGTACATTGACTAAGAAGATCACTAAGTAAAAAAGGAATGAAGCATCATGCTTTCCAGTCCCAACCTGTCCTAACCTATAGACCAAACAGGAAACATGAACAAATGAGCTAATATTACTTTATTGTAAGTCTGCATTAACAGAATCTCACAAGTTTGAAAGTGCATTTCTCCCACTGTCTCCTTTACAGCTTGAGAAGTTGGGGAGGGTCTCTTCTGAGCCCCTTTCTCTGTCCATTATGCAGCTATGGACCACGTCCTCTCTTATTTTTTATGAATATTAACATTTATAATCTTATCTCTTATAAATGCTACTATTTCCTAAACAGTACCTCTTCCCCCCATCTTCTAAAGTCCTTTACACATAATATTACAAAATACAAAATGTCAGAACTTGTCACTGGAAGCTCAGTGAGTCTACGCAGGATTATTATGATGCTTTGTGATGAAAAAGCTATCATGAAGAAGACCTTAAGACTCTTTCCCAAGATAAACTTCACTAGGTCAGTGTGCGGAAGACATGTTACAAAGTTTGAGGTTGCAAATTTGGAAAACATAACAAAAGAATTTTAAAAATTGTGCATGATTGCATTGGAACTTGAGAGAGAGAGAAAAGATTGCTGTCCACTATTCATGACCATGTAAGGACTATGGACACATTCTCACTCTGAAGAGAAAACTGACTTCTGGATTTCAATTATTGGAGAATTGTCATTGTATTCATGTCTTCCTTGTGGTTTTACACAGATATTCTTCATTCAGGAACAAGAGTGAAATTCTATGAACCTTTGGTCTAATCCAGTACGATTGTTTTTTAAGAGGCAAAGAATTATCCTTAGGCTGTTTTGAACTAGCAATCCTATAATAAGGCCAGTTAGTGACCACTTACTTCCTAAGCTTCACCATCAGTACATCCTATAATATGAATGTTCTATCCCTTATGATCATGGTCATCCATCAGGGACCATCAAAATCTGCAACACAGCAGGCAAAGCAGCATGATCAAAGCCCTCCCCGATTTATACATAGAGTGATGGCATACACTTATGCAAAGGAATTAGAGCTTTGATCATAACACTATGGCCACCATCCTGTAGGTTTGGACAGCACCCTGTAGATACTGTTGTCTATAATCAATAGCCTTCCTTGGTTGTTATTAGAGAGACAGAATGTATCAGCTAAAGGCATGTGTTCTGGAGGTTATTCCTATCTCCCTTTTCAACTGAAATATGCCAATCTAGGTCCATTTCCTTAATTAGTTTTGCTTCCTTGTCTGTCCCTGATTTGAAACTAAAGTACAATTCTTTTTACCAAAAATACGGCAGTAGCAGAGTTAATATCATGACCAAGTATTCTTGGACAATTGCAAGAATAATTTCTAAAACTACAGCTGGGATCTTATAACTAAAAAAAGATAAGTGAATGTATGAGAATCCCTCCAGATTTTGGAGGTCATTGTAGAAAATATTAAAATAACAAATAGACTTGGTTTCCAACATCATTCAAGTATTAACACTTCAGCTTGGTAGCCCAAAAGAGGACCTCAGGGGAAACTGTTCTAACAGCTGAGGACTTATTCTTTCTTACTATGAATAACATTTAAAAAGTTAAAATTTTATTAGAATTTAGGAACTGGGAATTAAGGGAAAAGCATCTGTCCTGATTGAGGGATTGCAGATGCTATGTATTTCCATGGAGTGATAAAAATTTTTTGTCAAGAGTTGAATTTTAAAAAAAGAAAGAAAAGAAAGTTTTCTGAGGAAAAAAAGTTAAGCCCTTTGTGGTAATGGGAATTTTTTTTGTATGATTCTGTGATTGAAATAGACAGTTGGGGGAAAAATATGGTGGTTATGATCATGTGATCACAGCCCTGCCACTTTTTAATGTCCACTAATGCATGTAAAAAAGAAGTGGGATAAAGATCTCATAGACATGCCCTCCATTCATCAACCCACGAATGTCCCTGAAATGGAAAACAAGTACCATATTTTCCAGCATATAAGACAACTTTCTAACCATGCAAATCTTCTCCAAAGTCGGGGGTCGTCTTATACACCGAGTTGTCTTATACGCCGGAAAATACGGTATGTTAAAACTTATTTTATACCTTTTCCATAACTAACCATTAAAAAAAAATATTGCTGAAAGTGTTTTGAAACCAGAGTTTAGAAGTGTAGTATTGAGATGTTTTGGCAGTTACAAAATAAGCGATCTTGTGAGGTAATATCCATTTATAATCAACACAATAATACATTCAACTAACACATACACAGACACAAATCCCATCACTGAAGTGCTTGCATTGGAAGGGTGAAATTCGGGCTATTCAATCATTTGTTTATATATAAAAAAGGACTTCAAAAGATAGGAGGAGGATGACTTCCTGTTCCGGATTGCAGTACTGGCGGTCATTCACAGAGAGTCGTCTCTTCGCCGGCCAGTTTCCCTTCACCGGTAGACCCTTAACAGAGTCAAAAGTCGCCCTGGAGGGGTGACTACTGATGAGGAGGACTCTCGTTGACCATGGAAAGGCGGCAGCTCCTTCTGCAGTCCAAGGCAGCTCCTTAGGACCGACGGAGAAAAGATCAGCCATTAACATGGCCGATCACTTAGCTGCACCAGCCAAAAGTCAGAAGAACATCTAAGCATAAATAACCACAGTGGAAGATCCGGGTGAGACTCTTCCTTCCCTCTCTGTACCCTAACTATCTCCCTGTGAAAAGCTTCTGTAATTATTTCCCTGCTTTGAGAGAGCGGCGTCTGTTTATTGGGGGAAACGAGCTCTAGAAACAAAGAAAAAATAATTAATTTTCACTGACTATTTTTATTCTTGGATATTCTGGGGTCCTGAAAAAATCCCTACTATAGAACTTTATTATTCTATTCTTTATTACTCTATCTACTTATTAAGCTGGAGAATATTGGTTTTTTTTTATTTTCCTAACTGGATAAAACTTTATTGGAATCTGGAAAAAAGATTTTACAGCCTACTGGGGCCATCTTGTGGCAAAAGCTGACACTGCAATTGTATTTCCTCTTTGATTTTGAGGCTGGGTTTGACCTTCAAATTATTATAAAAGGGAAAAGATAAAGGATTTGAAACAGCTGGGTGGTGAAACTGCCTACTAGAAACTGGGGAGGTGGATATTGGCTGACTGTTAGTAAACATAGCCTCCACTAAAAGACTAAAAGATTATTTCAGCACTGAAATGGAGGAATTTTACCCACAGCTTAACTATAAGCTTATATTGGAAAAAATATTGGAAGTTACGGAACAAATGAACTCTAGGATGAATATCAAAGATGATATTCCAGAATTACAAATTGAACCTCAAATTTTAACTTATCAATTTATAGGCCAAGGAATAATAGAGGAGAAACAGATCAACTTCAAAGAGGCCTGTACGCAACAATACACACAATTTAATGAGATGGAGGAACCTCACCCAAAACTTAACTATAAACTTATACTGGAAAAATTTGTTGAAGCTACTAAGCAAGTGAATTCCAGACTAAAAGCCCTTGCCCCAAAACTTCAAACTGATTTCCAGACTCCAATTGACTACTCCATAAGTCAAAAAAAAACAGAAGAGGAACAAATCAACACAGAAGAGGATATTACACAATCCTACGTACAACTCATTGAGAACTTTGACGACCAAAGAATGACTTTAATTAAAATACCTTGTAATGTCAAAAGCAACAGGAACTGATTTGCAAATACGAGGTATTGAAAACTGTGATAATGTGAATAACCAACTAGTAACCACAACATTGAACAAAATTGATTATACTACTCAGACGATACTGGAAGGAGAAGAGAAGTACGACTAGGTTGAATTGTTGATAAACACTCCTAATCAAACACTGAGATTTAATGATATAGAGGCTCTTTTATGGAAACCTGTCTGGCACAAAAAGAAAGCCAGAGTTAGATTCAAAAATGAGACTTAAAATTTTACTTAATGGGTTAAAAAGGCTTTTAGAGATTTTGACTGATTTAATACTAACTGAGGTGAATGATTGACTAGATTATAGTTTGGAATTGTAATATGGAAAAGGTTTTATATAAGGAGTTATTAGGATAAGAAATAGAGTATATATGTGAAATATAGTAAGAAGGTATCTTTTGGAACAATATGTTTGTTTTAGGTATGATAATTACTTTGATGGGATTTAAATTTTACTTAATTGGTTAAAAAGGCTTTTTAGGGATATGGATTAATTTATAGAATATATATTTGAAATAGAGTAAGAATGTATTTTTTTAGAGTAATGTTTTTATTTTAGGTATGATAATCACTTTGCAATGGAAGGAGAACAAGAAAATGGATTGTGATAAAGGAAGACATGGCATTAATAAATAAGAAATAGAATATATTTGGGAAATGTGAGAATGTAACTGTTGGAATAATATGTTTACTTTAGACATAATTATTATGTTATGAAACGGGAATTTAGGGATACCTGAAGTGTAAATAATATGTTTATTTAAGGCTAAATTGGATTACGGTAACTGTAAGTTAGTAAAGCTTAAAAACAGGTTTTGTACTTATATAGGTGAAATGTTACTGACAATTTTTTTGATGGATTGAACTCTATTTAGAAATGTATTAATTTGAATATGTTATATTAATTTAGAGAAATAGAGAGGAAATCTTTAAAGAATTAACCTGAGCCATATATGTACGATTTTGTTTTTGGATGATTGATTACCCTATCACCACGTTGTTTCCCAAGCACTTTGATGTAAAAACTAAAAAACTAATAAAACTTGTTCAAAAAAAAAGACAGGAGAGGGATATCCTTGTGGCACTTAAAAAGCTGTGTCTTTGCTCTCCCTTACTGCCACTTAATCTTGAGAAAGGACAAGCTTAAGGAATTGCTAAAAGGGTATAATTGCTAAAAGGTGTTCTTTTGTGCTCCAAAGTATCCTTTTACCTTAAATATGAAGTGTTGCATAGCAGTCTTAATGACTATAGGCCAGATATATGTGATATTGCTATGATATTTTGCATATGGATATTGATTTGCAAATTTGGTGCTAGCTATATTATGGCTAAATACATTGGTAATGTAACATTATTTACAAAAAGATGGCTGTACATTATGCCATAACATATGTCCATTCATATATTGCCAGCGCACCCAGAAAGTAGATGAATATATAAAGGGTATATATTCTTCATAGCTTTCAATGGATGTTTCATTCTTTGAGTTACTTTCTAAGGAATGATGTTTTGCAAGGAACTCTACAAGCTAATTTTTTACAAAATCAATTTAATGGCCTAAGTGGCCAATTCCAATTCTATGATTACATTGTGTGTATCTACCATATTGCACATTGTTTTAAATTTCTTTCTATGAAGATTGTTTAGAGTGTGTATAGGTGCAAACATGGCACATATCTCTAACTCTTTCACAGCACTTCCATTTTTTCTTTCTGTAGCTGCCCTCTGACTCACTGCCTTAGTATATATCACATACTAGGCGGTCTATAAGACTTTTGAGACTCCAGGAGACAGAACATCCAACTCAGCCTCCTCCATCAATTCATCCTACGTCAATGGCATCCCCCCCCCCCATTTTTGAGCATGTATTGTCACTTAGGCCATTAAAGCCAACCCATTGCTTCAGGTAGGAATCTGAATTAAAGCATGACTATCCAGCCATTATCATATCCAGTGAAGGAGTTTTTATCTCCTCATTATGTACTGCTGAATTGCTCTTCCTGTTCATAACTCTCAACAGGAATCTGTCTTTCTGTAACTTAAATCCTTGATTCCATATCCTGCATTCTGTCATGCTAGGAAACTTTAGTTAGTAACTAATAAAAGGAGTGTGGGGAGGAATCCAGAGTTCAAAAAAAAAAAGAGTTTATTATCTTGAATAAAATAGCATTTATTCATCTGCTCAGTTTATCCTGAGCAATATACATGCACCCACACATTTTTGCTCGTATGAATACAATTTTTGTATTGTCCCTTTTTCAACCCTTTTTATTTTGCTGTATCAATAGTAATGTTTCTCCATGTTAAGTGTGTTAATGCACATGTATGTCAGACAAAAATGTATGAAGGATTTTTAGACCTCAGCACTGAAAAATACAAGAGAATTTTGAGCTGTAAACAGAATTTTCAGTGAGAACTCTGTTAATTCCAGTCTTCTCTTTTGCAACAAAAAGAAGTGATTTTAATTCAGTACCTAGGATTGCATAATTAGTTAACCACAAGGATCCTGATAGTTACTAGCCATTCAGTCAATTGATCTATTCCTGCATCTGTGAAAGGATAAAAGGATACTATGCACCTACTTAGAAGACACAACTAGAATAAACAACAATAACACAATTTTCTTTCTTGCTAAATGAAACTTCTTGCCTTGGGTTCTTTCAGAACATTTGGAAAGGAATAGTACTAGTTGCTTTCTGATTATTTTTTTGAATTACTTTCTTGATAAATGAGCAGCCCTCTAAAGATTACTACAGAGTGTATCAATGCTGGAATCCATAATAAATATTAAGAAATGAATTCTTAATATCTCCAGTCCCAGTTGCATCATGTTCCCAAACTGTCACAGACCACAGTGTTCTATTCTTGCCAGGATATTGCTTTATTCCCCACTCATACTTTTTACTAGAATAAAATTAGAAATAACAAATAGAAAATGGCCGCATTATAATAGCATAATTATTTTTCTGGCACTGAGTTCATTAAATACAATGGGATTTGCACCAAAGGAATATCCTAATGCAATTCTATGGTTGTTTTCTGCAAAGTAAATCCTTGTGGTTAAAGGAGTTTCTTTCCAATAACTGTGCATGGAAAATAACCTACTTCTTTAAATGCAATATTTCTAAGGTAAATAGTTAATTTTTAGCAGGATTGTGATGTTTTATTGCTCAGCTCCATCCAGCCACCCCAACTCTACTCTGAATTAAGGGATTACAAGGTTGTAAAAGGGAGTTTAAATTGAGTTTGTGACATTTTATCACAGGTGGGGAATTCTTCTAAAAATCATTTTGGATGCCTATATGACAATACAAATATTATCATTTCAATGCACCTGGGATGATGTTATGCAGCCACCCCAGAAGCAGTTAGATGGTGAGCTTCCTTGAGATCATATTATAATATCTATACCATTGCAATTCTATGGCTCCATATCATGGTGAATTTATTATGATTTTATCTTAATTTAATATATTATCTCCTATATAGCATTGTGCTCATATGTTGTATCAGTGATTGCAAGGCCGCTGTAGATGTCATACTTTAAATAAATAAATTATAACAATTTGTTTACAAGCAGCTAGTGCTCTAGAAAAGTTTACTGATAAGATATGAGAGACAGATCTTTTTACTTGTTAGTTTTAGAAAGAATTATGTATTTTCTTTCATTGTAGATGCAGTTTCTGAGACCCCAGAAAATATTACAGCAATCTACTGCAATATATTACCGCAATCTGGTGACAAAATGGCAACATAGCAGGCTGCCCTTTTACTAGCTCCACTGCTCTGAGAAAGCTGAAAGGGTGGCAAAGAAATCTGAGGCCTTACCCTCCTCACAGAAGAAGCCAGACAAAGCCAGGGAAAGGAGGACAGTGCTCCACAGCTTCCCAGCCATCATTCAGGGTGCTCCAGACGTCTTCTTACAAAGGCCACAGCAGGACCAAAACTCTCACACTCAACCTGGTTCTAATTAGTCGGTGGGAAAGATTTGTAGCAGAAAGAAAGAGGGAGTAAGGCCAGCTGTGGAGAGCCACTGCCCATCCTGCTTATTTGGGGGACCTTGATAAAGAACAGGAGGAAACACGACAGCCTCCCTCCGGGAATTCAGCATGGAGGAGATTTATTGTTTCAGCCAGTTCACAGGAACTCCTTCTGCTTTGGCAGTCGTCAGTGTTTTTGTTGCTCCATTATTTTGTTCTTTAGCTGCAGAGGTCAGGAAAGGTTGCTTAAAGGAACGGATCTCCCTTTAGAAGAGGTCACTTTGATAATGTTGAAAATGTATTATAAAAGGCATTTGGAATTCATCCACTCACACTTAATGATGGCCATACTTAAAGCAGGATGAACGTTTCTATTACTATAAGAAATATACTCTCCAAACTTTTAGAAGAATGTTTGATGAACAGTTCCAGTTAGGGAAAGGCTTGTATTGTGCAATTTGGGCTACCATTTTTTAAATGCAACCTGAAGACATACTATTTCCAAGAATGGTTGAAGCTGAGGCAGAATGAGTCAGTTTCCTCAGACAGCATACCTTGGGAAAAATGGATGCTTCCTAAATTAACAGTGAATATACTGCTTGTTTTGCATATTGAAGATTAAATTTCCATGTCAGTCAACTTCTGTATTTAGAATATTTGAGAGTAGAAGAGGAAATGCTTCTTATACATTACCAAAGACCAGTGCTTTTTTTGTAAAAAAAAAAAAAGTGCCGGAATTCACACACGTCATACAACCCGCCTTGCCTACCCTACAAGGTTCCATCCCAAAAAGGTGCCAGAACTCTCTTCTGGGTGTTCTATGACAAAGAAAGCTCTGCCTAAGACCATGAAATCTCTTAGTCTTGTTTTACTGAGTTGTGACATTCTGTCCTGTTTTTCAGCTGAATGCCCTCCATGTTGATACACTTAAGTTTCAGTTGTGTGGGTTAAGTTTTATCAAGTCCATTATTAATTTCAGATACTGATTTTGTACATTGTTTCCTGGGATTTAAATATAAAGGTGAGATACATATGGATATTTTCAAATTAAACACAAATGAAAATTAAACTCAGTAAGGATTTTCAAGAGAACAAGCAGTACTATTGTATGCATATAGGGGGAGGACGGCATTCTTCCAAAATAAAATATCGCCACCTTTGTTTAAAACAATATCATAATTTATGGTAGGAATGAAAGAAGTGAAGTCCAGGATTTAAAAAGTTCAATATCTTTTTTAGTTTTGGAGAGGTTTATTGTGTAAGTTGGTATTTGGCTTTGTAGTGACTTAAGGCACCTATTTTACCCCCAAAATCTGAAACCCATACAAAAATGAGTGCTGGTTCTACTCATATCAACGTGTTGCATTAAAATTGGCATATTATCAAGGTAACAAAAATTCTATACTTCTAGTTTGTGGCATTCAAATGGTACCAAAGCCTCAACAGGAGCATCTTCCTGTGTCCTTTTCATGGTGTAGACTAGATGATAAAAATAGGCCAAGGCCATAAACATTTATGGCAATGTTTCTCAGCCTTGGTGACTTTAAGATGGATGGACTTTAATTCCCACAATTCTCCAGCCAACACGGCTGGCTGGGGAATTCTGGGAGTTGAAGTCCACCCATCTTAAAGTCATCAAGGTTGGGAAACACTGATTTATGGCATTAAAGCCATGTTACTATACTTGAAATTTAGCGAACGTTTACACTGAAATTGAGGCATTTTGTGAGAAACTATGTCAGACAAAGGCCCCTACTACATGTCAATGATCTCCACATTGTATTCCAGACTAATTAAAAGGGAAACAATGAATCAATTTCCTCAACATGTTGCTGTTGTTTTTTAAATGCAAATATTTATAATTTTTTTTACTGGAAGCAAAAATATAAGCCATATGTAAGGCTTAATTTTCCAAAAGAATGCAAACTCACTTCTTGTAGCACTAATTACATCTTGATCCAAATTTTATATTAGGTAAAATCAACAATGAAAATGAAGGGAGAAGCTGAAGTTGGACAAGAACAAGTAATCATTCAGTATCTGCCAAAAAATATGTTTCAGCCTTTGTAATTATGAAATAATTTGTGTAGCAATATTGTAGCATCTGGGAAAGCAGGTATCCTAAAATTATTATTAGCATCATAACCAAAGACAGTTATTATCACATGCCATTAGTTATATCAAAGGTGAGATGATCAACGTGACTTTTATAGATGGAAGCAATTATTTAATAAGAAGCAAAAACACATATAATTATCATTGGACCAGGAATAGATACCCAAGTGCCTTCCAGATATTTTGGACTATATTTCCATAAATTCTGACTATTACCTATGCTAACCAGAGCTTTTTTTCTAAAAAAAAAAAAAAAAGTGCCGGAACTCACACATGTCATACAACCTGCCTTGCCTACTTTACAAGGTTCCATCCCAAAAAGGTGGTGGAACTCCGTTCTGGGCGTTCTATGAGAAAAAAAAAGCCCTGATGCTAACTAAGCTTACTGGAGATGTTGTCTAGAAGACTTTGAGATATTGATTTCTACGCATACTTTAGCTGGGAGATGTGTTTTGGTTTCCGAGGTGGAAAGGAAGGAATGAAACTAATACCTGATAATTAAACACATAAGATTTTATTCAAATTATGGCTGAATTGTTTTTATCCTTCAAACTGTAAGATCAACCTTCTGGAGAACCTCATGAGGTGGAAAAGTGGACTAAGCTATGTGCAGATATTAACACTGAGTCTATGAACACTGCTCCTTTAAGCTGCTTCTACTTATTATACTCATGTGCACATGATTCTAGACTCATATAAGAAAGTGTTGTCTGGATTAAGATACCTAGCAACAGCTCACAAGGTAGTTAACCAACAGAGCAGGTAACCATATGTTCTCTTTGGATGCTGCTGTGCCTTCCCATTTTTCTTCTCCTGGACAGCAATTGATAATTGCTTTTATTCCTGTAGTGCAGTGTTTCCCAAACTTGACAATTTTAAGGCATGTGGACTTCAACTCCCAGAATTCCACAGCCAGCGTTGCTGGCTGTGGAATTCTGGGAGTTGAAGTCCTCATGCCTTAAAATTGTCAAGTTTGGGAAACACTGATGTAGTGGATCTTACTGGACACAGAGACACACACTTAAAAGTTTCTCTCTCTCTCTCATCCCTCTTTCTATGTCTCTCTCTCTTTCTCTCTTTCTGTCTTCTAGAATTGAGGTGGCGCAGCAGTTAGAGTGCAGTACTGCAGGCCACTTTAGCTGACTGTGTTCAGCAGGTCAGCGGTTCAAATCTCATCGGCTCAAGGTTGACTCAGCCTTCCATCCTTCCGAGGTAGGTAAAATGAGGACCCAGATTGTTGGGGGCAATGTAAATATATATATACATTGCTTACTGGTGTACACCGCTTAGAGAGTGCTCGCACTTAAAGCGGTATATAAGTCTCATAAATAAATAAATAAATAAATTGTCTTTAGTAGAAATGCTGTAATAGCACAATGGTTTTAACACTTGTCTTGACAATAGAAGGTTCCTGGCATTGAGCAGAGAGTGATTAAAACAATAATGAAATGGTGCACTGTTGGACTTATTTTTAAAAATCTGAGGGGAAAATATCAAATTCAGAGAAAGAAAAATGACATAAAAAAACAGTGTTTAAGCAGCAATCTTTTTATCTGCAAGCCAAGTTAGCTGTAGAAGTCATTAGAAACCATGGTAACAGTTGACTCAGTTGCAGAGGAATTCCTGCCTCTGAAGTAGCCAAAGAACTGTTGGAGTTAGCTTGCAGCAAAGTAAAATACAGAAGCCAAAATGGACAGGAGAGCTCAAGCAACATAAGCGAAAAAGAAAAACAGCAGCCAAAAATATGTCTAGAGGTCATATTTGACGCAGGGTGAATACAGGGTGATGATGTATGTTCCTGCCCTTCAAAAATGGTTGCTAGCATATTCTAGTGAAGAGTCAGTTGGGAAGTATGATTAAACCCAATGAAATGAAAAAAAAACTAGTAAAAGTGAAAGAAAAATTAATGAATGTTTGCAGATCCACAAATATTATGAAAGCAAATATATGAAGCTGGGTCAAAGATGTCTTTCTGCTTATGTTGAAATCTAATAAACTTTAGTTATAAATTTTATAAACTTATTGAAGATAATTTCAGTTTGTTATGAGATTTAATATCTGAGACTAGTGGTTTGTTTTTCTTTGCTTGAACCAAAAAGTCACCTGCTATTTATTGCAGATGTTTGGCCTAAGTTTGTGGCTCTGTGGTATCTTATTATTCAAAACTGTCTTTACAAATGATGTTTTGGTGTTCCAAGGAGAGTCTGTCCTGCATGTTTATTAAATTAATTGAGTATACACTTCTATATTAGGGAGCAGAATTTACCAGGAAATGTGGCTAGAGAGTCAAAAATGTCCAGGTCAAGTTTAAGATCAGTATCTTAAAAGAAATTACAATTTCCTCATAGTTGCTGTTGCTAATTGTGCATATCAGTTGACATTTTTCTTTATTTTAAATGACATACCAAATTTAGATTGATAATGATTTGCACTAGCTTTCTAACACTAAATTTTTGCATCACCAAATCAGTTCCATGTTTAAATTGCCAATCTCTTCAAGAAAATAATAATAATTTAATTCTTATCCTTTGTATTTTGATATGTTATAGCTGGACAGCCATCTTGGCTAAAATGAACTTGGGTAATTTGTGATTCAGAGTCTTTGAGAAATCACTCATTATTTTTATATTCTGTGTGAATGAAGCAATCTTGTTTCCATGTCACACACTTATTTGAATGCTGGAATTGTATTGTGTGAACTCAACCAATGGGGAGCAATGTGCAAAATCTTGCCTCCTGGTAGCATCACAAACCCTTTAAATTGCTGGAACGATTGACTACTTTCCATAAATGCAGTTTTTTGTATCAGTTGTTTTTTGCTTTTTGCTTTTGTTCTTTTGCTGTTTATTTCAGATTCTTTAAATTATTTAAGTTTAAATTCTTAAGCTTATGATTAAAATTTTCTTTTTTTTAAGAATTGAAGGCAGAGTCACCTAATGTTTTCAAACTTGTCTATTGTAATAACTTAGAAGTAGTTAATGAGCAAGTGATTACAAAGTGAGGCTTGTCTTTTATAAATCTCTACCATGGTTCTGGACAAAATAGCTTAATGCTTTTGTCTCCTGGTGATCAAACTCACAGAAAATCACTGCCCTGCAGTCTATTAGCAAGAAACATCTGTATGGAGCACAAGTGGGCTATCTCCTGGCCTCTCTTTTTCTGGAAAAGTTCCAAAGGACTAGCCTACTCATTGGTTCCTTAGTCTTTGCCACAGTTGTTGGCTCTGCTTTCACAAAGCTGTCTTCAGTTCATCATTCTTCTCCCTGAAGTCCCAGAGTGTTTTTTTTTTTAATTTCAGGCACAGGTAGTTTTTAAATTATAATCATTTAATGATGGTTTGAACATATGATCATTTGGCGTCTGACAATCAAAATCAATTAAGCAATTCACTTAATAACCATCTGATTGCTTAACAACTATAGTAAAAAATGATCATTAAAAACAAATCTGGTCACATGATATCTTGCTTAACAACTGCGTAGCTTAACAATCAAAATTCTGATTGCAGTTGTGGTCATCAGTTGACAACTACCTGTAATGATGATAAATGTTAATATATTCTCTATTCCAAATTATTTTCAGCTACCCCTGTAGCTGCTGTTATTTGCATTTTTTTTTAAAAAAATACTTCTTACACACAGGGACACATCAAATTTACAATATTTGGATTGTATGAACTGAAAATCTCTATTCTCTCTTCATCAGACAGAGAGGGAAAGGGGCCCCTTCTTGTGGAATTTTAGGGGGTTCATTCATGATTTTCCATTTGTAATCATCCTATTTCCCCTCCCCAGTGTTTCTTCTATGTTGCTTCTGTTCAGGAAAAAGTCCATTAAGAAGTAAGATGAACTACTTCACTAATTCACCTTTATTGGATCTCTAAGAATTAGCTGAAAATTGGGGTAAGAGACAACTAGAGTATTTAGAAGGGAGAGGTTAAAAATCAAGATGGTGACTGAACTGCAACCTTTTTATGTATGTAAAGAGGAGTAGGATTTTGATCACATGGCCACAACCACTATTTTAACTTTTTGTCTCCCCCATCTCCTTTGAGCTGGAGAGAGAGAGAATTTTCAATTTCTTACAGATCGTTAACATTTGAGCTGATTCTAGTAATCACCAGGGGTTCTCTGCACCAGGTTACTGGCTACACAGTTTAACCCCAAATATATAATAATGGCTAAAATATTTTCAGAGTTAAAAAAATATTCCACCAACTCCTACTTTGGCAACTTGGTGAACTGTGTCTCTTTTTCTTTGCAGATTTCACCACTTCCCTTGCCAGAATTTCCACTTTCCAGTTTATATCAGGGGCTGCCACAAAGAAGAGGGAGTCAAGCTATTTTCCAAGACACCTGAAGGCAGGACAAGAAGCAAAGGGTGGAAACTAATCAAGGAGAGAAGCAACCTAGAACTAAGGAGAAACTTCCTGACAGTTAGAACAATTAACCAGTGGAACACCCTGCCTCCAGAAGTGGTGAATGCTCCAACACTGGAAGTTTTTAAGAAGAGACTGGACAGCCATTTGTCTGAAATGGTATAGAGTTTCCTGCCCGAGCAGGCCGTTGGACTAGATGACCTCCAAGGTCCTTTCCAACATTATTATTATTATTATTATTGATCATCACATAGTCAGCCAGATGTTCAGACTGGATTTGGCATTTTGTCTACCTATCGAGTCCTTACCCAGGACCTGGGATAGGCAGATGTGGATGTTTGATGGTATTACAGATATTGTCGTAGGATGGAAGCAGTTCCTAGTAAGGCCGCCTTTTGCAATTGACTAATAGCGAATTTGTCAATGCCAATGGTGTTCAAGTGGTGCTCCAGTTGTTTTGGGATTGCACCCAAGGAGCCTATTACTATTGGTACTACCCTTGCTTGCTTTTGCCACAGTCTTTCTATTTCTATTTGTAGGTCTTTGTATTTTGTTATCTTCTCCAGTTCTTTCTCTTCTATTCTGCTATCTCCAGGCACTGCCACGTCCACTATCCAGACTTTTTTGTCTTTCTTATCGACAATTGTTAAGTCTGGGGTGTTATGTTGCAGGTGCTTGTCTGTTTGAATTCTGAAGTCCCAGAGCAGTTTAATTTTATCATTTTCTATGACTTTCTCTATTTTATGATCCCATTATTATTATTATTATTATTATTATTATTATTATTATTATTATTATTATTATTATTATTATTGATCATCGCACAGTCAGCCAGATGTTCAGACTGGATTGGCATTTTGTCTACCTATCGAGTCCTTACCCAGGACCTGGGATAGGCAGATGTGGATGTTTGATGGTATTACAGGTATCGTCGCAGGATGGAAGCAGTTCCTAATAAGGCCGCCTTTTGCAATTGACTAATAGCGAATTTGTCAATGCCAATGGTGTTCAAGTGGTGCTCCAGTTGTTTTGGGATTGCACCCAAGGAGCCTATGACTATTGGTACTACCCTTGCTTGCTTTTGCCACAGTCTTTCTATTTCTATTTGTAGGTCTTTGTATTTTGTTATCTTCTCCAGTTCTTTCTCTTCTATTCTGCTGTCTCCAGGCACTGCCACGTCCACTATCCAGACTTTTTTGTCTTTCTTATCGACAATTGTTAAGTCTGGGGTGTTATGTTGCAGGTGCTTGTCTGTTTGAATTCTGAAGTCCCAGAGCAGTTTAATTTTATCATTTTCTATGACTTTCTCTATTTTATGATCCCACCAGTTTTTGCTTACAGGCAAATGATATTTTTTGCAGATCTTCCAATGCACCATTGTTGCTACTTTGTCATGCCGCTGCTTGTAATCAGTCTGTGCAATCTTCTTGCAACAGCTTACCAAGTGGTCCACTGTTTCTTCAGCTTCTTTGCATAGGCGGCACTTACTGTCTGTTGCTGTCTTCTCAATTTTGACTTTGTATGCATTTGTCCTTAAGGCTTGGTCTTGTGCAGCCAGAATTAGTCCCTCGGTCTCTTTCTTCAATTTTCCTGCTCTTAGCCATTGCCAGGTTTTATTATTATCTGCTTTCCCAGCTATTTTTTTCATGTATTGGCCATGTAGTGCTTTGTCTTCCCATGCCTCTATTCTGTTCTTCATTTGGTCTTTCTTGTAGGCCAGTTTGGTCTCTCCAGTAGTTAGTAAGCCTTCCTGATATACTAATTTCAGTGCATCTTCATCATTGTTCTTCAGATATTCTTCCAAAGCCATTTTTTCTTCTTCAACCATCTGATGTACTTGTAGCATTCCACGCCCACCTATTTGCCTTGGTAGATAAAGTCTATCAATGTCACTGCGTGGATGAAGGGCATGATTCATTGTCATTATTTTTCTGGTCTGCCTATCCATTGCTTTTAGTTCTGCTTGAGTCCAGTCCACTATTCCAGCTGTGTACCTAATGACTGGGATTGCCCAGGTGTTGATTGCCTTTATGGTATTTCCTCCATTGAGTTTGGATTTTAAGATCTTCTTCACTCTCTTGATGTATTCACCTCTAATCTTTTTCTTGACTTCAGTGTGCTTGATGTTGTCAGCTTGAAGGATACCCAAGTATTTGTAGTACTCTTCCTCATCCAGACTCTTAATGTTATTTTCGTGGGGCATCTTGATTCCTTCAGTTTTCACTATTTTTCCTTGTTTGATAGTAAGTGTGGCACATTTGTCCAAGCCAAACTCCATTACAATATCTTGGCTATATATACGGACAGTGTTGAGCAGCGATTCTATTTCAGATGATGTTTTTCCATACAGCTTCAGATCATCCATGTAAAGGAGGTGGGATAGTCTGGCAGATGTTTTTGATGTTTGATAGCCATGTCCTGAGTTATTCAGTATTGTTGACAGAGGAAACAGTGCAATAACAAATAGTAATGGTGATAATGAATCTCCTTGAAATATTCCTCTCTTGATATTAACCTCTCCCAGCTCTTCACCATTGATCTGCAACTGTGTCTTCCATTGTGCCATCGATCTTTGCACAAATTTTCTGATGTTTCTACTTACTCCTGTTATTTCTAGGCACTTTATTATCCAATCATGTGGCAGAGAGTCAAATGCCTTTTTGTAGTCAATCCATGCCACATTCAGGTTGGTCTTCCTTCTCTTGCAGTTTTCCAAGATCATTTTGTCTATTAGGAGTTGATCTTTTGTTCCTCTGCTATTGGGGCGGTTTCCTTTCTGCTCAGGTGGAAAGAGATTGTTTTCAACTAGATGCTGTTGTACTGCATCAGCTACCACACCAGTTAGTAATTTGAATGTTGTTGGTAAGCAGGTAATTGGCCTGTAGTTACCTGGTGTTGCCCCTTTTGCTGGATTTTTCATTATTAGGTAGGTTTTCCCAGTTGTTAGCCACTTTTCAATTTCTCCTCCTTGTAGTATATTGTTGAACTGCTTGGCAATGAGTGGGTGTATAACAGTTAGATGTTTCAACCAAAACCCATGCAGTTCATCTTCACCTGGTGCTGACCAATTTTTGATTTTCTTTGCTCTTTTTTCTACCATTTTTGTTGTTATTACTAGTTCTTTCATTTCAACTTCTGTTTTATTTGCATCCACCTCTTTTAACCAAGCTGCATCCTTGTTGTATTTCTTTGGGTTATCCCATATCTGCTTCCAGAATTGCACTGTTTCTTCCTTGTCAGGTACTGACTGATTCCTTGCAGTTTCTCCATTGATGGATTGGTAGAAACGTTTCTGATTATTATTATTATTATTATTATTATTATTATTATTATTATTATTTAAAACAGAATGAAATACTTTCCACCACACAAAAAGCTATCAATTGTTACAGTAAAATAACCAGCTGAAAATCAAGTGGTCAAAATGACTTGCTGAAAGCCAATATTTTAAATTACCCATGGAAAGGTTGTGGATATAGATGATTTTTTCATACATATACATTTCTGGTAATTTATTACAGTGTTGGACATTTCTTCATAATGGTATGTTCCAGCATGCATTCATCTCTTTTTGGAGAAATTCCAGCTACTGGGGTTAGAAGAATATTTTTAAATTTCAGGTATAGAGTAAAATAAAATGCCCCCAAACAAAAAATAGACATTTCATTTGAAAGTAGG